>NW_028258153.1:8787878-9090909 GCF_053883595.1 Heterocephalus glaber
CCCCATTTCGTCCCCAAAATGTAATATGTACCCAACTCTAACCTGGATGACAGATTTTGACAGGTAATAATGACTAAAATTAAATTATATGTCTTGACCTATTTTTCTTGTTTAAGAAAACTGATAAGCCTTCACTGTATGTGATGGTTAACATCATGTGTCAGTCTGGTTAGTCTATGGTACCCAGCTGTTCATCATCCACGTACCCAGTGCTTGGGAGGCTGAGGCAGGAAGACTGCAAGTTCAAGTCTTGTCTGGACAACAGTATCTCAAAATAAAAAATAAAAAGGTGGGGATGGAGCTCAGTGTGAAGGCTCTAGGTTCATTCACCAGCACCACCAAAGAAACAAAAATAAAAACCACTACTCTAGAAGTTGTTGTAGATGAGATTAACATTTACAATCACCTGTCTTAAGACAATTACCCTTGATAATGCTAGTAGGCCTCATCCCATCACCCAGAAATCCTCAGCCTGTCCTATAAACTTCAGACTTGCCAGCCCCCACAATAACATGAGTCAACTCCATAAAGTCAGTCAAATGAGTTGTGTATGTACGTGTTTGTGTATTCTATTTCTCTGGAGAACCCTGGCTGATACACTCCAGGTGGGGCAAGGGGGCAATTATAACATTGTATAAAGTGACAAAGAGAAATAAAACCCAGCAGTTAAGTGCCACGCTCAAGCTCATGGTACTCAGTACTGGCAAAAAGGAGTACAGATACTGTGGAACACCCAGAGACAACAGTAAGCACCTTGAAGTATGCATCTAAAATTCCAGGATCTTACTCTCTAAAGTAGGGGCCATATTTGTTCTTTAAGAAAAATTTTACCAGGCACAGTATTCAATAAAAATTCTTGTACACTAACTTCTCTCAGAGTTAATTCAAGGTGTTTTCAATATGGCCTGCATTGAGACACGTGAGGAACATTTTCATCCTTGTTCCTGACAATTCCTTAACAGATTCCTATCCATCTGCTCCAGGCCAAGCTCTCCTTAAGCACATAGTTTTGGGTCCCCACCACCACCCTGTGTGAGATTCTCAAGGGCAAGAATGCTGAGCACCGTGGACACAGCAGCAGCTCAGTAACTGCCAGGATTGGGTCAGTCGGGTGAGATCAGTGAGCAGTGTTATGAACTGTACACTTCTGAGCTATTTGATGTAATTTCATTCACACTTCATCACAACCTTGAGTATACAATGATTACAGAATGAAATACTGTATGTGATTCATAACTGAATCAGATTCAATACAATACTCATAGATAAAGAAGGGAGGCCTTGACCTAACAATTATGTCAATCAAAAGCTCATGGGGTAGGGCTGGGGATTTAGCTCAGTGGTACTGCGCCTGCCTTGCAAGCACAAGGTCCTGGGTTTGATCCCTGGTTACCCCCAACTCTCATGGGGCCTTTACAGAAAACACTTGAATAAACTTTACCCTAGACTGTGAGTGTTTTAGCTGTTTGGCTACTTGCTGCTCTTTACAATACTGAGGACAAATCATGTCTAGGAACCATCTCAGACCCACAGAACAGAATCTCTAGGGTGATTCTGATTTAGGGGGGCAGGGGTGTACTGGGGACCTTAGCACTGAGCTATGTCCCTAGCCCTCTGAATTTTTTATTTTGAGGTAAGGTCTTGTTAACTCGCTAAGTTGTCTCAGTTAGACTTGAATTTTCGATCCACCTTCCTCAGCCTCCCAGCGTGCTGGGATTACAGGCATGTGCCACATCCAGCTGATGCTGATTTTTATTGGGGGGGGGGGAGACAGAGATAGAGGGGAGGGAGAGAGAGAGAGAGAGAGACACAGACCTCAGGTGACTAATATGTGGCCAGGGTGGGAATCATTGGGCTAGAAGGATTTCATAGCCTTTACCAGGGTGTAGGATAAGCTTGGTATACACTATGGAGTTTAGTAGCACTTGTAAACTGGGATTACAGTTGAGTTCTAGAAACATAACCATGGCCTATAGAAAACTAAGTAAATTACAATGTCTGCTATGAGGAAGATACAATTGAAGCAATTTGCTTATTGGCTGAATAAAGAGAGGGTGTACACTTTACTTACTCTTAAAATTCACCTTCTGTTGAGGACATCAAAGAAAATAATGTCCAGTTCCCTAATTCATCTAAAAACAGGGAATCATCTCTCAATACCTTTTTGGCTTCCTCAGCTGTGACAGAGCTTCCAGAGGCTTCATCATTGGTGATCAGAGTAATTCCATCTAAAAAAGAATTCACAGAATAAAACCCAAACAAGGAAGTCAGTCTCAGCCCCACTTTCCTTTCCACACCTCTACCCATCTTTGCTCTGGAGACCTGTACAACTGTAAAGGTGATCCATCCTAGAAATAACACAAAACTGTATAATAGCAATTAATGTACAGTTTTTGTTTCATTTTACATTGTTATCCTTTCTCTCATTCTTACTAATACAATAAGAAAAAGGCTGCATTTCAAGTTCTACCCACTCCATGAAGTCTTCTTTGGTCCATTCCAGAAAGAAAATTTCCCCTTTTCTAAAACTCTCAGATCACTTTGTCTATCCCTTTCAAATAGCTCTTATCACATCTTATGTAACTGTCTGTACATGTTATCTATCCTCATAGACTGCATTTTCCTCAAGGACAAGGACTAAGTCTTATTCATCTTCATACTCCCCTCCATGCAGTACACATGAAAAGCTCAAAAAATAAATGTCTGAATTACTGTATACGTCTGTCCAAACCTACCAGGTGCACAATGCTAGACTCTGCATGCATTTTGACTCCTAGTAGTATTACTGACCATAAAAATAAAATAAAAACAAAATGGCCAGTGGACAGGTCACAAGGAAACATGCTTTTACAATTGGCATGTTTATCATTCAACAAAGCACATCACTTTTATTTCCATGAGGGCAAATCAAAGAAGATCTACTCTTTAGGTTTTTCTTCTTCGTAAGATTTTTTTCATATCTCAAATGGCCAGTGCATGATATACTTTCAGAAAATCACACATATTTAACATACATTTGTATCTAGAAATGGCATAGGTTGTATATATTCTCTCAATAGCATGCAAGCTCTCAGAAAATATGTGTATTGTAAATGTCCCGTAAGATTTTTTTTTCCCAGTAAATAATATGTGATAGGCATTCAGTGAATATCCATATCAACCTCTTTCATTTACTGGGTCAGCAGGAGAGACACAAAAGTGATTGAATAAGCCCTTTCACCAGGCATCCTAATTGCTTTTGCTCCTCAGTGTAAAGGTGAAAGGGCTGAAAAAACAGCTGTCAGGAAAGAGTTGCCTATGTGATAAAATACTGTTAGAGGGTATGCAACTCCTTTTACACAAAATTTACATAAAAGATGGATTGAAACTAATTTTGTTTCCTATTATAAGTGAAAACACTTCATACTATCTCTTAAATGTTGATAATAGGTATTTTTAATAAATAACATCTTACACTTGGGTTCTGAAAGAAAACTGGGTCATGTTTCAAAAAAATGGGAAAAGGGCATGAAGGAAATCAAACATCAAGCCTGATAATACTGAAACAATGTGTGTTCCCTTCCCTCTGGGTTTAAATTGCGTGGGCTACTGTGAGGAAGTGAGAAATTGAGTGGTTCTGGCACGTGACGGTGGCAGGCTGCTGATAGAGATAGCCCAAGAGCATGGCCACGGCAGGTAACAGGAAACAAGTGTGGGGGAGTCAGTCCACGTGCTGCAGACTCACTAATCTGAAATGGCCTAGGAATGGAAGGAGGGTCAACATTTGCATGCATGATGGCTTCAGACAACAAACTGAGGCACAATCTTGGAAATGGGTCAGGCTGTAAACATTGGAAGACAAGATATCTATTTTTACTTGTTATTTATCACTCTATATTTATGCTTATTAAGTTCAACAAATCCCAGGCATTTCCCAAGGCAAAATGGAAAGTCATCAGGTCCCATGTAAGACATTACACAATATTATTTATACTTAGAGGCTACGTGTATATTTTTCAAAATAGCATAAACACTTGGGAGAAAAATGACCCTTTACCTTGAACAACAATTTCCCAGAAATGATTTAACTGCTTAACTTCTACTTTCTCTCGAAGGGATTTCAGGAAACTGTTAAAGCACTGTTCTTCTGAAAACTGGAGGCCAAGAGAGGAAGAGAAAGTGACATTCAGAGCAAATACAAAACCAAATTCTTCCCTAGACCAAAGTAATATATATTTTGAATCTACCATATTTATAAAGAAATAAACTGTCCTTCTTTGGTAAATTGCAGCTGGCAATTCAAACTTAGCTTTGTTTGCTGAGAACCACAACCAGAAGGCACAGGCTTCCCACAGTCACTCATTGTTTTTAGTAGCCTGGAGTGTTACTTTTAACTTTTAATACAGACAATTTCAAACAAAAACAGAATAGACAGACACATTTTTTTTTTTTTTGGTACCAGGGATCGAACTTGGATCCTTGTGTTTGCGCAGCAGGCGGCAAAACCACTGAGCTAAATCCCCTGCCCAAAAACAGAGTAATTTAGTGAATGCTCCTATGCTGATCACTCAGCTTCAATAATTATCAATGCAACCAATCTTGTTTCATCTGTATCCTTACCTTCTCTCAGAACTCTTGGTTGTTTTAAAGCAAATTTTAGTAATTTTATTTCATTTACAAATATTTCAGTATTCAATATCTAAAACACCTATTCTTTATAAATATATTAATGTGCATTTAGATATTGTAGATATATAAATGAGGGTGAGAAAACATACTCAAGTGTCATTACATATCACATAAAAATTATTCATTTCTTAGTAAAAGCAAATAACCAGTTAGTATTCATATTTTCTTAATTATTCTATAAGTTTCTTCCTTTTTAAAAAAATAACGTTACATTTAAAAATGATCCACTTTTTTTAAATAATCTAAATTAAGATCGACTGATATGTCTCTAAAATATGTTTTGTTCCTCTCCCATCTGTTTTATTTTTATTTATTTATAAATTTTTTTTTAAACAGTGCTGGGGATTGAACCCAAGGTCTTCACACATGCAAGCCAAGTGCTCTCGCACTGACCTACAGCTATGGTCCCAGCTCTTTCTCTCTTTATGAGAACCTAGTGACTTGGTGCTTCTAAGGACATGCAGTGGCCACAGTGTACATTGTTATCAGATGCCCTATACAACTTAGGATAGTGTTTAAAAAAAAAAAAAATCAACATGTTTTATGGCCTTTTCCCACCTAACCACATCTTTCTCTACTCAACTGACTCAGGCATAGTCTTAATTCTACTTTTGCAAAATTTTGTTTTTTATCTGTAAGGTATTTGGGGCATCTCCTTCTTTTATTCTATCTAATTTTAACTATTTTCTCATTTTCTTGTCATTTTTTATAAGTACTTAAATTATTCAAGCATTGATTTGTTGATTTATTCAGCAAATATTTAATAAGCACCTACACAAAAACATACAACTGTGCCTACTTTAAAAATACATTTTCTAAGGCTGGGGATTTAGCTCAGTGGCACTGTGCCCGCCTCAAAAGTGCAAGGTCGTGAGTTCAATCCCCAGTACCAAAAAAAAAAAAAAGAAAAAATACATTTTCTAAATTGAAATTTGCTTACCTCTTGTCTAGCAGTTTAAAGGCCTATAAATAATCTACAGATTTTTAGAAGTGTTTTCTAAAACATCCTAATAAAACAAACAAACAAATAACTAACAAATGGTGAGGGGAAGCTGAGTAACTATTAAAGAACAATGAAACAGTGTTCTTTTTTTCCTGGCACTTAAATCTCTACTCTTGTCTTTATAAAATCCTCAGTAATTACACCAATATATATTTTCCATCAATTTCCTTCATATAGCCCAACATAAGAGTTCTAATACAATAGTTAGCTTTTATAATAACAACAGGGCTGCCAGAGCTTACAATGGAAATTTCCATCGTTCTCTAAGCAGGAACATAAAGTGGGCTTTGATGTCATAAAAAGCAAGAGAGATAAGACATTCCTCCCACCTGTCCACCTGAATTCTTCCTCAGAAATGACAATAACATGAGTTTCATCATTTCCACTTCTCTTGGCATACACTGCTACTCACGGTGAAAATAATGATTTCCAAAGCCCAGACTTATTTGTGGAAAGCTGTGTGTCTCTCCCTTGTAATGGCCACTAGCTGTTTGGGAAGAAAAGATAGGCAAGGTCAGAGTTACCTTAATGGCTTCGTCTCGGAAGGCTTTGATGCAGTCCAAGCTCTTCATAAAATAGGGTGTTTCATTCGTATCCAAAAACTGCTCAATGTGGTTTATTAGCTGGTGACTTGCTAGAACATAAAAGAATAAATTTATTTTCCTAGCTGTGACTGATGCTTGTTAGATGCAGAGTATGCTTCCTGGTGTGTGGCTATAGAATAAAGTATGGAAGAAGACCCTCATGATCAGTATACACAACAGCACGACTTCTTTGTGGGGGGTATAAAATTCTGATTTCAAAAGTCATATTTGAGAAACATGGGTAATACTGCTATTCATCAAGAAATAAAAGTTCACTTCTGCAATGCTTAGTGCTAAGTATTCCTTTGGGGATATTCAACACTAAATTGTAGTTGTTTTTTAAAATCTTGTTGTTGCTTTTTTACTACCCCCCACCCCAAATTCAGGCACCATTTGAACAATTCAAAACTACCTTTTCTAATATATTCATAGAAAACAGATCTTCTAGTTCCTCCCCAACCCCTCTTGGGATAATTGTCAAACAGTACAAGGCAATGAAAAGTAATGAACCATGGACACCCCATCTTCTACCAATCTCAGATTACATTAGAAAAGAACAGCCCCAGTCTTTTTTTTCCCCCAGTACTGGGGATTGAACTCAGGACTTTGCACTTGCAAGGCAGGCACAGCACCATTGAGCTAAATCCCTGGCCCCAACCCCAGTCTGAACATAGAATCCCATGAGATGAGAAATCATTACTACATGTCTTACGCTCTTAGCTGGACCTAAATATTCCCCATGTTGCTCAGCACTCCCCAAGCTATGAATACTTAATAAACACAGTCAACAAGCAATGTTATAAATGTTACAGAATGAAGAAGTACATTAATAACATTATCATTTCCAAAGCAGGTTACAACTTGAGGCTGCCTCACAAAGAAACGAAATTCCTCAGTATGAAAAAAATCAAAGGAAAATAGAAATGTGAAAGTTATCAGGGAACTTAATCTGCTGAGCAGATCAAAATTGACCCTTTCAATCTGTGAGGAAGAACAAATCAAGGAGATTCTCTGCTTTGTCCCCTGAAACCACTCATTAGCTGACTATTTGACAATTCATGCTGAATGGTCAAGATATTCTAAGTGTGCCATGAGTCAGAAATTCTTGACCTCATTTGAGTATTCTAGTAGTTAAAAATGTTTAGGCGCACAATACTAAAGTCAAGTACCTTACTATTCACCTGTAAAGGCTCAAGGGCACTAATTCTATGAACTGGTGACCTTAACATTGTTCAATGCCTTAGGAAAGACATGAAATTGGTCATCTACTTATTCCCTAAGGATCTTACAGCATGTGGAAAGGATTTAAAAAAAAACTAGATGAAGCATTTTCTATTATAGCAATTTTGCAGGATGGGAAAAATATCCCCACCAACTATTTCTCTTCTACCAACTAGGAGATTATGATTTCCATTACAACAAAGCATTTAACAAACTTGAAGGATTAAAGAAACACTTCCCTGCAATTTTAGAAATCTTTACCAATATATCCTCCAGCAGTGAATTAATATCCAACTACAATTCAAAGGAGAGAATATTCAGATGGTCTTTTTTAACAAGGCAAATAATACTACCCTGATTAACAAGCAGAGCAAAAAATCACCAACAAGAAGCTCAAAGCAAACAGAAGCTACCCTCCACTTTTCAGCTTAGAAAGGTAAAGTAACACAAATGTTTGATATTTCTCATACCCCTGAGAAAAAAGCCTACTTTCTCAGGCAGTTTGATATAAAGTTCACCCAGCATTACATATCTGACCACAAATATAAACCTTTACAGGGCAAGGGCAATAATACCAGAGACTCCATGGCTCCCATTGCTCCTGAAATGTGAATGAAGAAACTCTGAAAGCTATAATGGAAATGTTTCTCTTTGACTTAGCGACTATTTTCATTAATTTATTGTAGTAAGTATTTATTGTGTAACTACTATATATAAGATATTATGCTGTGTTCTGTGGTAGATACCATTAAGTTGAAGCTAAGACCTTTGCCTCTGAGGAATTTATTGTATACTAGGGGACATAATACATGTATACAAAAACAATAGGAGGTAAATGTAAAGAGAGCTATGTATGATAGGAACATACTAATTGGTCTGATTTTTTTTAACCTATTGGTCTGAATTTTTAAAAAATTTTGGTGGTTACAGAAAGCTTCGTGAACTAACATGGCTTTTTAGCTGGACCATAACCAACAGACTTTAGCCATCATGCAGCAGGAAACAGAACAAGCAACAGAATGAAGAACAGAGTATGTTTAGGGGAAAAAAGCAGAAGACCCAGTACCTGGATAAGAACAGGGGAAGAAAAAGGAGTAAGAGTTAGACAGAGAAAGGTTAGAGGGAAGATATTCCAAAAAGAGAGAATACTGTGTGTGTGGTTCCTGAGGCAAGGTCCAGCTTGGCTCCTGAGAAAGTAGAGGAGAAAAAAAAAAAACAGAGAGAGAGAGAGAGAGGTCCTTAGAAAGTATAAGAGGCAAAAAAAGACATTCAGGACCAAGTCTTTTAGGACCAAGTCTTTTAAGAACTATAACATTTAGAGGTTGGATAGATGAACAGGAGCTGAAGGAGGAGCTTTAACAAAAAGTGTCATGGAGACAGAAAAGCACATATGAAGAGACTGTTTAAAGAAAACAATTAGTGGTCTAGTATGTTCAAACTTTTATAAAAAGACAACAAGAGGAAAAGTACAAAGAACACAAAGGATTAAGGGCTGATGCTTAGGTAGTCCTGTAGGCTAGAAGTAAACTAGAAAGCGCTGAACTGCTTTTTTAAAAAACCATACCTTCCTGACCCATTTTATCGGCTATGTTAGAAAACACACATACATAGAGTTGCCATCTTACATTACCATCTTACAAAGAAAAGTATTCAAGATAAATTAAAATAAGCAAATGTCAAAGCCAACAATCCATTTAAAATATGGTAAAGAAAAGTAAGTAGGAGTATCAATACCGTTTCTATTTAAGAATGAAGCCCTCGTGTACCCGTAGAACTATTTGGATTTATTTTTTTTATTTACATATCAGACTGTTCTATCCTTTTCTCCAAAGGGTTCAGAAACATAAGCAGATAAACACAACCGAACACCCAATAAACTTGATGAATACAAAAAGCCAGGTTTTGTACTTCTAGGAACAGCAAGTTATACAGTCAGTGCATCTGTCCCATGATTTTTTTTTTCTTTTTATTGTGGCCCATGATTCATCTGTACCTCAACCTAGACTACTTTGTGATTCATTGACTATAATGACCATTTAACATCAGGTAATATCTATGATGAATGATGCTTTATATACTGTACTAAATACTAGAATGAGATGTAGATAAGAGATTTCCTTTCCAAAGTTTGGTGGAACTTCCCATTACCCTGCCATTTTTAATAAAAGTAAAATGCAGAAATGGCTGACAAAAATAATCTATTTTGGCTGAATTATGCTTTTGACTCCCCTGCAAAAAGGAAATGCTGATCATCAGGGTGCTTTTCTCTGCTTCTATAGCAATTACGGGCCTAAGGAATGGCCTGTCAGTCTTCATACTCAGTAAATCACAGCCCCAATTATAATTCACCAAAATGTTCTTCAGAATTAGTCAGTGACTCAGTAATACTCTTTAGTTGCTAATATAAGAAATGACCATTGGAAGGGCCATCCATCTTAGGGTACTAACTGAGGAAAGGGCTGTCATTTATCTCAAGGGATTCTTCAAAAATGTTTGTTCTGGAATTTTAAGTTTTATATATGGACATTATTTTGTCCCGTATCTTACATGAGTGCAGATGTTGATACACAAAATTAGTCACATAGTTAAAATCTTAGTATCATATTCAGAAAGTTACAGATTCAGAAATGTTACATAAGAGGAAGGCAGTAGAATTTCCTTGTTTAATCTGAAATACATGTTCTCCCTCTCTATAGAAAATATTCAAAGCCACCCAAAACCCTGTACAATGGACCATCTCCCTCCGTGGTACGTGGTAACAAGGACCAAAACACGCAGGGTCATGGGCTTGACTGTCTCTGACTTTATATTTGCTCACTTCCACGGTGCTCTGTGGTTTCCAGTATAGTGACAGCAAGTGCTCATGTTTCCAGTATAGTGACAGCAAGTCATCTATTGTGAGGTTTTTCCCTTTATATGACAGAGACAGAAAAGCAGTAGGTTCACTTATCTGTCACACATTATATATAAAGGACTGCTAGAGACATCTCAAAGGATTTTTGCTGAACTCAGGCAACATTCAGGATGTTTCCCAATTTAATTCTCACTATCTCAATGCCTCATGTGAATTTTACTTACTGACAAGCTATACATTTTACAGATGTCTGCAGTTAAATATTTAACTTTTAAATGTTAACAAATTTATATACCCAATGACAATGGTATCTTTATAAATCAAAAGTAAAAGGCAACAACAAAAATCAAGTGTTTAAGTCAAACAAACATAAGGCCAGGGCACTCATTATTAAGAAAATAAAAAGAAATAAAGATTCATCAGCAAAAACTCTAGGCAAGTAGTCCAGTTTACCATGAACCAAATCCACATGTAAGTTACAATCAATGTTTCAAGACAGAAACTTAAAAGAGACATTTATCTGATAAGAAAAGGAGTTTGTAGTTTCAATAGAGACAACTAAACCAGAAGTGGGTCAGAAAAGTCTTCCTCTATGTCCCTTCAGGATACACAATGGCCACTGTGGGCAAAGATTGTATGTTTATCAGTCCGGGTACAACCAGAAGAATAGAAATTACTCTGAATACTTAACAAAGGGACAATGCAGGCAGTTGTTTCCCAGCTAATGAAGAGCTGTAAGGCCAATAGAGAATGGGGTTATAACCCAGAGACCAGCAACAGCAAGAATCCCCCAGCCCACTATCCTTCCCCTAGCCCAGTGCTGTGGCATGTGGGAAAAAGAGGAGATGTAACTAGAGCCCACAGACCTGTCCTACAGGAGGCAAAGCCATGGAAAACAGGAGATACTGGCCAACCCAACAAGGGCCAAGGAGATACCTGGGTTTCTCCCTCCTCCCACCAATCTCCCACCAGTCTCCCATTGGCTGAACTCAACAGGAAGTCTTTAGACATGGGAGCTTGGGAAAGGCAAACTGTAGGGACCAGGTGTGCCCCACACTCCCCCTCTCAGATGCAGTGCACACAAAGCAGGCATGAGGAGAGATCTAAGGGCCACCTGGCACAGTGTATTATTATGAACTCAAAAAAGGACTGGCCCCCCCTTTATAAACTGGACATTTCCAGGAGATAGAACCAATAAGGGATTATTTAATTTAAATAAGGGAAGATAAATTTTATAGTCTTTTCTTCTTTCTAGTGAGGTGGGATAAAATGAAATTCAATGAAGTTATTATAAAGGTTTTTAAGCACATTTAAAACTTCCAAGCCATTTAAATTTTTTGAAGTTGTTTTTCTGCAAAAACAGAGTTGCGTAAAAAAAAAAAAAATTACTTTCATTTCTACCAGTAACAACTTCAGAGTTTTGTACATTTATTTCCTTTAAGTTTAACATGGTAAAATGTACCAAACAGCTACTGCATAACAAGGTGGATCATGACAATAAATGGTAAGAACTAGACGTCCTATGGCGTACATGTCCTCTCAGAAGTCAAATGTACTTCTGAATATTTAAACACAAAAAGAAGGTATCCTAAATATTTTTCCCCTAAAGGGCAAAAGATATGCTAAGTTATTTCTTAAATATCCTTTCAGCTTCCTTCCAAGAGTTCAAATCTAAGATTCCAGGAAGAATTTTTCCTGAATGTTGGTATCCCTTGCTCTGGTATTCTTTAGTTTTTGCAGTCTTTAATGAAACATTCTTATTAGAAAAAAAAAAATCACTGGATGGCAACAAAAGAATGTGAGAACTATGAAAAAAGACTTATGAATCTGGCAATGTCCTTCAAGAGTTGTCTTCTCTTTGCAGCAGCCGACCTCTACTCTGTACTTTGCCTTTCTGTACTTCCCTCTTTCAGAGACTGTTCTGCTAGGCTCTTTGCTCCACGGTTCCTCAGCTAGCAAAAGTAGTCTGCCTTCCTCAGAAGAGAAAAGGTCAGTACAAATGATACAGGAGAATACCAGAGCCATAATATTATCCATGACCAGTGGCACAGGAAATTGAACTAAAGTATTACAACATACTGACCCCCTCAATAGTACAGATGGAACCCTGGGTTTTTATTATTACAGTATTATTTTTCTTTCCAATAACTACAAAACTAAATTAAAACCTCACCATTTAAGCTCTACAAGTTCCGTCACAGCCCATTTTTTCATGCTTAACGATTTTCTCATTAAATCCAGTAATTTCTTACAAATTGCACTAATAAAAGTAAGCCCTGCTGGGTGTTTTCCCTCTTTTAAAAAATGCTGTCTTTTCATTGATGTGTTAAATTAAAACCCCAGGCACAAAGAGCAGAGTAAATGCAAAGTCTTTATCGTCAGAATCCATTCCAGCAGACTATGAGATCGCTCTCATTTTAGTCCTGTTTTTATGTGAACTAAGTGTGAGTCCTACTTTGTAGCCATAGAAAGAATGATACTGTAAGGCCTCTTGGACTTAGCTCATAAAAACGATAGTGTGAGCTAGCAATAAACTAGAAAGATGACATCTAGTTAGCAGCCCACTGCCAGTAAGCCACTTTAATCATTTTTATTCTGGGTGAATAAAATTTCTCATCTTAAATTGGTTGGTCATAAGACCAGATCCATTTTCATGTCAATCAGGTGAAAAATTTTAACTTTCATGATAGATGGATGAGTTTCATGACATTCTATAGTCTTATAACATTTTATTAAAAACATGCAATTTAACCACTAGAGACCCACTAAACATGTACCACAAAGCCTAAAGGCCATAAGTTAATATTTATAGGAAATATAACAGTTAGATACAGAACAAAGTACACCACTCTCTAGTATAAGTAATTTTCTCTAATTCCAGAAAGAGATTTAAAGTACAAAATCAAGACATGCTAACATAAAAAACTAAAGGAAGATTTTCTCATTAAACAAGGAAGTGATTTCTTTGGCTCATTTATGTAATGTATATACCATACTCCTGGAAGAAAGTGGTGTGGGTAGGGGCAAAGAATAGGAAGATCAGAGAAACAGGTGTTTCCATAAATTTCCAAGGTCCTAGCATTCTAAAATTTGGCCAAGCTTACTAAAATAAAAGTGATATTGAAGAAATAAAAACTTTAGCATCTCAATTTGATCCTATTCTGGATGGGCAGTAGGAGGAAGCCAGGATGTAAGATGACAGTGTTTGCTACTCCAGCAATTTTGTAGTATCTGTCTAGTTTCATACCTGAGAAGATGTCATCAAACTAATGCAGGAAGTAAGCAGAAAGAATCAAGTAGCCATAGTAACAATGCAGCCAAGAGTTAATGGTGTGGAACAGGAGGCCATTCTGGCAATGGGATCCAATTAAAAGTTGGTAATAGAATGGAATTAAAATTCATGTATCAGTTGAAGAGATACAGTGAGTAATGAGTCAGACTTCTCATCAAGGAAAGAAACAGGCAGCCAGTGGTTGAATGTGCTTTTGTGAATGTTGCAGGGGGAGGCAGCTCAAGTGCTTTACAATGCATCAAGAATTTAAGTCATTCTTGAAAGGAAATAAATACCAGAAATTTTAGTACAATCTTATTCTATGTGGCAAATCCTTCTAAAAATCGGTAAATACTGCTACCCTGTGTTTATATGACATCTTTCCTAAGCACCTCTCAAGTTTTCTTTCCCACTATATTTTTTATGATTTCATGAAAATGGTTTTATAATATTCTAGAGCTCAAAATACAGAAATATTATATTTTGCGAGTAGCTAAGATAAGGCTAAGACTGAGGAAATGATCCAAAGAACCAGAGAAGTAAGTCTGCTGTAATTCACAAATTCAAGTGCTTGTTACTCCCAAACACAGCTTTGTTAAAGTCAACAGTGGAAACAATAATTTACCACCTGTTACAGTTTTTGTCTAGATGTCTCCCCAAAGCTTCATGCAGACATAGTTGGGCTTTTCAGAGGTGGCTGGATCTAGAGTGTGTGACGATGTGATTAAGCGTGTGATGTTAGGATTAAGTGTGTGGTTCTGGGATTGTGGGTGTGTGATTACTAAACTAGTCTACTGATTGGTCTGGCATAGTTCTGAGTATGGATAATGGGAAGGCCTAATCTGAGTGTGGGTGGCACTACTAAATGATCAAGTAGCCTGAAAGGGATAAAAGGGAGAGGAAGGCTGCTGCTGCTTCTTCACTACTTCACTGACTGCTGTCTTCTGCTTTCTGTCTGCCATGAACTGTTTCTCCTCTGTAATGTCCCTCTGCCATGTCACCCTGCCTTGGAGCCAGCGAACTTTGAACGAAACCTCTACAAACCGTGAGCTACAATAAAGGTTTCCTCTTTTAACTTTGAGTGTCATGTCTTTTGTCTTAGCACCAAGAAAAATAACTACGACACCACTAGCCAGGAGTACTTAGAAAACAAAAATACATGGAGAACATTTTGTCTCACTAATGTTGAACCACCAACAGCATCTTCTATGATAATGAATTATTCTAAAAGAAAACTATAACCAAGCATTGGTACCAAAGATACATTGGTTGACAAATCATGGGCAATTCTTTAGAGTGGGGCCTGAAGGTAAGAGAGAAGAATAGATATTTTTGTGCATGTGTATGGAAAGAGTATCGTGAACAAAGAGGGAAATGCCAATGCCACAAAGGTATTAGTAGGAACACACAGGATCCTGTCCATGAATGGGTCAGGAGTTGCAGAGTGGGATTGTGGGATGCCAGAAATGGTGACCTGGTTTCAAAGACATGAAGAATGACTAAGAAGGGCTGACCCACAACCAACTCTGTACTATAAGAAGCTAAGTCTATGCAAGCACATGTCTGCATTGAAGCAGTACCTTCAGGATAATTAATATAGGATGCTGGAAATGACCAATGGTGAAATAAGGAAAATCCAAATTAGCATAGCAGTAGTTAGAATGGGAAGAGATGGATCTGAGAGAACAAAATTAGAAACTATGAGAAAATAGAAGAGGATTAGAAATGGATACAAAGTAGTCAGAAATGATCAACAGTAATTGAAAGGAGAAATAACAAGAGCTACTTAAGTCCCAGTAACATTCTGAAGACGAAGACATCACTTAGGCTGCTGCCTCTCTTGGGGTTCCTTTTTAGGCCCCCTCTTATCCAGCCCAGGTTATCTCAACTTCCAATTCCATGAATTCCTCCTAAAATTCACTCACTTTCTTCTTGTACTCAGAGACTCTGCTTTCCCTCTTACACTCTGTAGCTGTCACCCTGCCATCTCTGCCCTAGATCCCACTCTCTTCTACTGAAAGATCTTTCCCTCTCAGTCAATGGCAATTCCTTCAGTAGCTCAGGCCACAACACTGAGGAGTCAACCCTGACGTTTTCTTTCTCCCTTACCCTACATTCAAAAGATCAGCAAAATTATCAATAGTACTTTCAAAAAATATCAAGAATCTGACCTCTTCTCATTATTTCCCCATTGCCTCCCACAGTGGGATTAATGCTAGCCTTCTAACTCATCTAACTACTTCAGCCTTGCCCTTCCTCAATGTGACATAAAACATAAATCAGATTATTCTCTTCAATGGCTTCCCATTTCATTCAGAGTATAAGCTGAAGGTCTCGGAGGCTCTCTGTGATGTGTGCCCCAACTACCTCTCTGATTTCTTCTCTGACTTCTTTCTTCCACCCACGATGGCTTTCTTGATGGGGAAGCAAGCACAAGCCCTTGACAAGAACATGCTGCTCCTTCTGTCTGCAAAGCTCTCCCCACAGACATTCACTGGGCTCTCTCCCACCTCTGTTCAATTGACAACTGACACCTCAACAGTGAGCCTTTCCCTGGTCTCCTGCATAAAATCACAAGCCTATCTCACCCCAGCATTCCACATCTCACCGCCCTACTTTAATTTTTCTCTACAGTGCTGCCATGGATTGAATAGTATTCTCTGCAAATTCCCAGAATCTCAGAATGTGATCTAATTTCGAAGTAGGATCTTTGCAGATGTAATCAAGATGAGGTCATTAGAGTGGACCCTAATCCAACGGCCCTGTTTATAAAGAGGCAAACCCAGATACAGACAGAAAGAACTCCATGTGAAGAGTGAGGCAGAGGGGCCGGGGATTTAGCTCAGTGGTTCTGTCTCCGGCCTCGCAAGCACAAGGACCTGAGTTCGATCCTCAGTACCAAAAAAAAAAAAGAGGCAGAGACTGAAGTAACATACCTACAAGTCAAGAAATGCCAAGGATAGCCAGATGTCATCAAAAGCCACAAGAGAGCCAGTGAACAGAAACTCCTCAGAGTTCTCATAAGGAATCAATCCTGCCAAACCTTGATTTTGGACTTCTGGTCTCCCAAACTGTGAGAATAAACATTTGTTGTTTTAAGCCACTCAATTTGTGCTACTGTTACAGTGCTCCTTAAATCCAAAGAATAAATACTTCTTACCATTTGATAGACACACTATTGTCTTATTTGTTTGCTCTTTGGATCTTGCTATAATCACTGGCTCATTGAAGGCATTTAACAAGCATTTGCTAAAAAATTCATAATAGCTAAATTTTGGAAGCAGCTTACATGTTCATCAATAGATGAATGGATAATGAAAATGTGGTATTTATACATAATGGAGTAGTATTCTGATATAAAGAAGGATAAATTTGAGTCATTTGTAGGAAAAAGGATGAAACGAGATTATAATGTTAAGTGAAATAAATCAGACACACAAAAGCTTAAATATTGCATGGTTTCTCTTATATGAAAAACCCAAAGTATAAATAAATTTAAGAGCAAAATAAAAGACAATAGGAAACAAGGAGATAGATCTTTTGCAAATGGTAAAGGAACCAAGAGACAGAGGAAGGGGAAGAAGGAAAGGGGACATAAAAAGAATTAAGACATGTTTTGTACATGTACTAACGCCCCTTAATGCATGAATCATTACAAAAGCAGGAAAAGCCCCCAAACATTTGCTGAGTGAATGAACAAATAGCCTGGGACTCACTAGCCTGCTCTTCTAAATGGAATAAAGATGGCTTTTTGTTGTTTTTTCACTTTAAACACATACTCAGTATATTCAGTGCCTGCCATCACTTAGAGGAGTAGAGTCTCGAGGTCTTCTTTTATTCACCTCTCCCTTGATTTCACAAAGATGAGAATGGTTACAATGAAGCTCCATGGAAGGGGGAAATATCCCATGTTGTAAGAACTTTTCCTTCTTTTAGAAAAAGCTGCTTGATCCCACTGGGCGTGTGTGTGTGTGTGCACGCGT
Source organism: Heterocephalus glaber (assembly GCF_053883595.1). NCBI lineage: Eukaryota > Metazoa > Chordata > Mammalia > Rodentia > Bathyergidae > Heterocephalus > Heterocephalus glaber. The sequence continues at coordinate 8,805,463 of NW_028258153.1, forward strand.
GCACACACGTGCACACATGAAGGGGACAGACAGACAGACAGACTATGGCTATGAATTACTATACCCTAAAACAAATATCTTGATCACAATATAGAGCAATCACAGGGATTAACAGGGTTATTCCTATGAGGACAGTAAGAAAACAAGACAGTAATTGTGGGAATGGGGAGAGTTTTGAAGGGAGAGGACAATGTCAAGATGTTTCCTTCTTTTTTTTTTTTCCTGGTACCAGAGATCAAACTCAGGACCTTGAGCTTGCAAGGCAGGTGCAGCACCACTGAGCTAAATCCCCCACCCTAGATGTTCACTTTTTAACTTCATATCCTACTATATTACTATTTGCACTTTTTCCAATCAATCTATACTTATCTTTTTAAGGAGAAGCCTAAGGAGCAATTAAATCACCTTGAAACATATATGAGATTATCATATAAACAATGTTTCTATTTCCAGTGAGTTCTAAAGGGGAACACATTTTTCATGGGTGACACTCAGAATACTTCTATTTGATTGATGCTTTTATTTCCTTTTTGTTTTATTCTTCCTATACGGTATACTTCAGTCTTTCTGTTTATTACTCATATAATTAAAGATAGTAGTAAAAGGGACTTTTGGAAATGTTTTCTTCCATGTGCTGCCCTCAAAGTTTACTGATTTGAACCAGATTGGCTACAGGCAAATCCTATCTTTGGTTTATGAATTCTGCTTTCCTTATCATCTCATACATTTAAAATTCCAATGGATAAGTCTTGCTGGTTTCACTGCAGCTCACCTAAGAGTAATGAGAAAGGGGGCTAAGTTATAGTTGTTAGGTAGAAGTAGGATGTTCAGGTATGCTCTTACACAGTAGGGTGACTATAGATAACAATAACGTACTATATATTTCAAAGGCTAGAAGAAAGGATTTTGAAAGTTTTTGCCATAAAAAAATAAAAATGTTTAAGAAAGTAGATACGGTTAAGCTGATTTAAAGATGGCACAATGTATCAAAACATTACGTTACATTAATATGTTCCATTTTAAGTTATATATAAATTTTTTTAAATAGTGAAAAAAGAAATGCCGCAAATAATTGGATAAGTGGACCTTAATTATTCCATATGTATTTTCTTCTCAGTGTATGAAATAATGAACAAATTAAACAAATGCTTTGGTACTGGCAAAGAAACCGATCTGAGGACCAGTGGAACAGATTAGAAGATGGAGAAACAACTCCAGACACACTCGGCCACCTCATCTTCGACAAAGGAGCCAAACACCCTCACTGGAGAAAAGATAGCCTCTTTAACAAATGGTGCTGGAAAAACTGGGTTTCAATTTGCCAAAGATTAAAACTAGACCTATATCTCTCACCATGCACTAAACTAAAATCGAAATGGATTAAAAATCTAAATATCAAAACAGAAACGCTGAACCAGCTAGAATAGAGGTTAGGTAGAACTCTTGAAGACAATGGTGTAGGAAAAGATTTTATGAACAAACAATCAAACAATCAACAAGTGGGATCTCTTCTTAATAAAAAGCTTCTAGGGCCGGGGATTTAGTTTAGTGGTTCTGCCGCCTGCCTCGCAAGCACAAGGTCCCGAGTTCAATCCCTGGTACCAAAAAAAAGCTTTCGCACAGCAAGAGAAACCACCAACAGTGTGAAGAGACAACCCACAAAGTGGGAAAAAATTTTCACCTGCTGTTCCTCAGACAAAGGTCTACTATCTAGAATCTATAAAGAGCTTAAAAAAAATCAGACCTCCCAAATTTAAAGACCCAATCCAAAAATGGGCATCTGAAATGAACAGATATTTCTCAGACAAGGAAGTAGAAATAGCAAATAAACATATGAAAAAATGTTCAACATCACTGGTCATTTGAGAGATGCAAATGAAAACAACGCTGAGATTCCACTTCACCCCAGAAAGAATGGTTGCTATCATGAAATCAACCAATAACAAACGCTGGCAGGGGTATGGGAGAAAGGAACCCTTCTCCATTGTTAGTGGGAGTGCAGACTGGTGCAACCACTGTGGAAATCAGTATGGTGATACCTCAAAGAACTAGGACTAGAGGTCCCATTTGACCCAACTATTCCGCTGCTTGGTATCTTCCCAAAAGAATTAAAAGAATCATACCACAGTGATATATGTGCACCCATGTTTATAGTGGCACAGTTCATAATAGCTAAAGTTTGGAAACAGCCCAAGTGCCCATTAACTGGAAACTGGATAAAGAAAATGTGTTTTTTATAAAATGGAGTACTACTCAGCCATAAGAATGACAAACTAGAGACATTTATAGCTAAATGGATGCATATTGAGGCCATACTCTTAAGTGAAATAAATAAGACACACATGTGTATATACCAAATAGTTTCTCTGGTGTGAGAAACTGAAAGTGTAAATAAGGATTAAAATGATTAAAATGAATTATTAATAATTTGAAATAGGAAGAAAAGGTCCAAAGAGGTAGGGGAAGTGGGAGTGGAAGGGGAAGAGGAAAGAAAGGGAAGGAAAAATTATAAGAAAAGGAAAAAATGGAAACAAAGTGTTTGTAAATAGGGAAGGGTGGAGGGGGTGAAGGGAGGACAGGGAATGGAGAAAAAATAAGAACCAAGATACATCATGTACAGGTACAAGTACCCAATGATAAACGTAAATGTTTTATATACCTAAAATGTAGCAATAAAAGAATTTAAGGAAAAAACATATTTAGAATATATAATGAACTAAAAGAAAAAAATCAGTCCTCCCCAAATAAAACACCCAATCAAAAAATGGGCAACTAGGGGCCGGGGATTTAGCTCAGTGGTTTCGCCACCTGCTGCGCAAGTGCAAGGACCCGAGTTTGAGCCCCGGTACCAAAAAAAAAAAAAATGGACAACTGAAATGATCAGACACTTCTCAGAAATACAAATGGCCAATAAATACATGAAAAAATGTTCAACATCTCTTGCTATTAGAGAAATACAAACTAAAACAACACTGAAATCCCATCTTAGTCCAGAAAGAATGGCTACCATCAAGAAATCAAGTAATAGCAAATGCTGGTAAGGCTCCATGGAAAAAGGAACCCGTCTACATTGTGGGTGGGAATGTAAACTAGTACAACTATTACGGAAATCAACATGGAGATTCCAAATAAAATTATATATACAAATTCCATTTGACCCAGCTAGTCCCCTTTTACGGATCCTCCCAAAAGAATTAAAGACATCATATTACAGGTGATACATGGATACCCATGTTTATAGCAGCACGAATCATTATAGCTAAATCTTGGAAATGGCCTACATATCCATCAACAGACAAATGGTAAAAAAAAATGTGGTATTTCTACACAATGGAGTAGTATTCTGTTATAAAGAAGGGTAAATTTTAGTCATTTTTAAGAAAACGGATGAAATTTGAGACCATAATGTTAAGGGAAAAACATCAGATACACAAGCTTAAATATTGCATGGTTTCCCTTACATCAGAAATCCAAAGTATAAATAAATTGAAAAGCAAAATAAAGGGCAGATAATAGTAATCAGAGAGATAGATATTTCTCAAATGGGAAGCAGACCAAGAGATAGAGGGAGAGGTGAAGGAGAGGAAAGAGGATGTAAAAAGAATTAAATGTGTTAAATTGGTATATGTGCCAACTACCCTACAATGATTAAAATCATTATCACTGCAAACATGTACTAACAAAAAACATTTTTTTAAGAGAATAACCAACATAATTTTACAAAAGAACAAAGCTGAAAGACTTCACTTCATGATTTTACAATCAATATATAATAATCAAAGCAGTATACTAATGAAATGCAGACATGTAAATCAATGTAATACATTGAAGAATACAGAACTAAATCCTTAAATCTATAGTCAATTGATTTTTAAACAAATATGCAAGGGTAATCTGGTGGGAACAGAGATTTTTTTTTTTTACAAATTGTGCTACAATTGGTTATTCCCAAGTAAAACAATAAACCTAGACCCTTATCTTTTACCAGTTCACAAAAATCAACTAAATATAGACCTAATTTTAAAAATCTAAAACTTTCAGAAGAAAACATAGAAGAAAAATCTTTGTGATTTGGGTTAGGCAAAGATTTCTTACACATGATGTCAAAATAACAATCCACAAAGAAAAAAACGGTGAAATGGACTTAATCCAAATTAAGAACTTTACACTTCAAAAGACACTATTTTATTTATTATTTATTTATTTATTTATTTATTTTTGATACTGGGGATCGAACTTGGGACCTTGTGCTTTAGAGGCAGGCGCCAGAACCACTGAGCTAAATCCCTGGCCCAAAGACACTAGTTTTAAAAGAGTCAAGCCACCGACTGACAAAAAATATGTGCAAATCCTATTATCTGATAAGGGGCTTATATTTAGAATATACACAGGACTCTCCACATCTCAGTAATAAAGGAGCCAGGCACGGTGGCACACACCTGTAATCCCACACTTGGGAGGCTGAGGCCACAAGTACGAGGCCAGCCTGGGCTACATAGTGAGTTCAAGGCCAGCTTGAACTACAGAGTGAGACCCTGTCTGAAAAATAAATTAATTAGGGCCAGGGATTTAGCTCAGTGGTTCAGCTGCCTGCCTCACAAGCGCAAGGACCCGAGTTCAATCCCTGGTACCAAAAAAAAAAAAAAAAAAAAAGAAAAAAAAGAAAGTCATGCAAAAATAAATTAATTAAATAAAAGAAATCCTAATAAAAGTGTTCAAAACATTCAAATAGACATTTCACAAAAAGATATATGAATGGCTAAATAAGTATATTTGTAAAATCTTTAGTTTTTCAAAGAACTACAAATGAATATGACAATGAAACACAAAAGCACAGCCAGTTTTGGTTAGTTTCAGTTATCTGTAACTGAAATGACTGGCAATAGAAGTGGTATCAGGGACTGTATATGAAGAAAGTGAAGCCCTCATGTTTTGCTGGTGGGGCTAGAAAATGATAAGCTACTTTTAAAGACTGGCTGAGCTTAAAAAGTTAAACATAAATATTCCATGTGGCCCAGCAATTCTACTCCTGCCCAACAAAAAACAAAAACATGCAAACATACATGTATATAAGTGTTCACAGAACCACCATTTTTAATAGTTCTAAACTAGAAACAATCCAAATATCCATCAACTGGTGAATGGATAAAAAAAGTGTAGCACATTCATACAATGGAATATTATTCAGCCATAAAAAGAAATGAACTATTAATAGACTGACAAACCTCAAAAAACATGCTGAAAGAAGCCAGATGCAAAATACTGTTTTGACTGATTCCATTTACGTAAAAGTTCCTAAAAAAGCAAATCTGTAGAAACAGTGAGGGATCATATGAGGATGAAGCCAGAGTTGATACAAACAGGCATGGGGAACTGTACAGGATGAGGGAAATATTATTTAACTGGATTGTGGTGATAATTACACAACTCTTTAAATTTATAAAGATCACAAAATTGTACTTATAAGTATACTTCATAGTAGCAAATTTTACTTCAATAAAGCTATTAAAAACTGTCAATAAATTAGTGTAATTTATCAAAGAAATCTGTAGAGATATACCATGGATAGTAGGGAAATACTAGATATTTCTACTACAGAATAACAAAGCTCAATCTGTAAATTTTATCCTCAATGTGCAAGAAAACACCACTAGATTCCAAGAAAGTATTAAAAGATGGCTCTTATATGAAGAATGGCTCTGATTCTTTTTAAAAAATTAATTTTTCTCCCATTTCCAAAGACATCTATGCCAATAATATTCTTAATCCCTATTAAAACTATGTTCTATATCTGAATCAATCCCTCTTCTGGCCAAAGAAGCAAGCAGATCTATCTATTTTTTTATTAGTAAATTTTTTTCTTCAGGTGACCTGAAGAGCAAATAGGTTTTATTCTTCAATAATTGTTCGTATATAAAATATTTTTTGCATGAATGATATCATAATAAATAGAAAATTAATGAAGTTCATCCATTCTTGTTATTTATAATACAAGCCATTTCTAACAACAATTATAATAGCATTCCTCTTCCACTAGATTGTGGAGCTGTACAGGGGCAGGGGCCTGTTTTGGCCCTGCGTCCTCCCCAGAGAACATGTTCAGCATGTGACAGGTCTCCAACCAGACCTCTCCTCCTGTGTCCCTACTTGCAGTGGGTAGAGCCAGGTGGCCCACTGAACCCAAGATGTTGTGCTCCATGCAAGGGCTATTTTTTTTAAGTTTTATGTAGACATCCATAGACAAGAGTAAAGACTAACTATGCCAAATTATTCTTGCCATTTCTTTCTGTGTCAGCATATTTTTGGCCTTGGGCTTGCAATTTGAAAGGAGAGAACCAAAACACTTTTATTACATTTAAGTGGGACTCCAAGCTGTTTCTAGGCTCCTCTTAACACATTCCAGCTGATTAGTGCCTATTTTAACAAAAGCCTACTATCCTTTCCTAAACATCTTAATTGGTTAAGAGCTTCTGTTGTTTGCCACAAGCAGTCACTTTAAGTCATTGATTAAAGCAGTCTGCACATGAGCACAATCTGAAATCAGTTTCCTTTTCAACCAGCTGGGCTTAAGAAGCAATCCTGAAGACAGCCCAACTTAAGGAGAACCAAGAGCAGTGCCTGAATGACAATGATCTACCATGGAAGGAAGAATCACAGAATTTCGAGGCGTTAAGAGACAAACCCAAATTGCCATGAGTAAGTATTTTGTGAAGCTTTCTGACTCACAAATCACACTCATGTGCACTTACTGCAAGGGTAAACCAAAAGAAAGTTGGATGACATATCCTTTTCTTATAAGCATCCCGGAATCCTGCATTTCCATGAGAGTTGCCTGTGGGCTTTGTGCCTTATTATACTGACGGTGCAGGTCATCGACACAACCTTGTGGTTCAGAATGTGAAATCAAGGTTTAAATGGACTCTGGGCTCTTCTGGTTGTTTTAACAAGGGAAAGTGTTCATAAGATTCACATTTTCAGCCAGAGGGAAAGATATCTTTCCCATTTTCAACATAAAAAGAGAAAAATTACTCAGCAGGTTTAAGGCAAACCACTTTATTACATAGCATTAGAAAACTAAAACACTGGGAGGAAACAGGATCGCTGTGGTATATTACATACAGACTTCCTTGAATGCTCTCAGGAGAAATCTAAATGTTCACTGAGAAAATAACAATCACACACATGCTTTCATTTTTACGATACCAGTAATCTTTCTTTCTTAAGGGATAGGCAGGCCACATTTTCCAAAAGCCATACCCTATAATTAGGGATATTCTGATACACGGATTGACAGGAAATTGAAGTGATTTTAGAAACAGAATAAGAAGAGATGGCAGCCTTTTGTGGAGAGCTGAAAAATTAAAATACTTACACAATGGTTATGTGTGTATTATGGTCTTGGTTTCTATGTCATATCTTTTTTTATTTCAATGATTTCATTTTAATTATCTGGCTGATGAGTTTTATATTAAAATGTACATTTCAAGGTACTGCTGTGTGCCATCTAATGATAGGTGTGCAACCAATGAAGGCATTTAGCCACAAGAGGCCAAGAATGAGCTCTCTGGATTTGATCCAGTGTCTTTATACACTTGCCATAATCTGTGGAAAGTCATCCTAACTATTCTGGGCCTCCGTCCACCCACATGCAAGATGAACAAGACCCTAGGGGCCACTGACGTGTAATCACCATGTCAAATAATAATACATCCTTTCAGCAGGTGTCCTCCAGGATTCTAAACAGACTGATTTTTGAGTCAGAATGAGATGACTTGTCTTAATCAATGAGGCGGAAAATAAGGCTGGCTCTTCAAGTTCTGGGTTTAACAATTTAAAATGAATAAAAAAGTAATCAGTGAAGAACAAGTAAAAACAGTTAATAAAAAAATATAAAGTATAGACTCAACCTCTAGAATCAGTAATCATGTACTGTATTTTCTCCTTCATGACTAGATGCACTGATGCTATTTTGAAAAAGGATTAAGAAAAGTATGTCAAACTGTTTTTTTAAAAAAACACCTTTTATAGGTCTGAAGAGGTTTAAAATTTTAGTTATTGTATTTAATAGCATTCTTTTAAAATGCTCAGAATTTGTTTTTCTTAAATTCACCAACTCTGTATAGATAAAGGCCACATTTTTATCTGCTTATCTGGACAGAGATATGATAGATAATTCATACTCAAGATCACATAAATCCAGGCCAATTACAAACACACACACACACACACACACATACACACACACACCATTCACAGAGGAAATTTCTCCTAGACTGTAATGCTAAAGGATTCACAATTTAGGGTTACATAAAATCACATAATCTATATAAGTAAACTGCTCTGCACATGGGATAGTGCAAACAGACTTGGGGATGAAATCTAAACCAAAGGGAAGGGAAAGAAAAATGACAGAAATACCCCAGCAGCCACAGAATAAACTGATCATCTTCTAATCAAATAGAGAGGTGCAAACTACTACTCACTTGTACGTAATGGTAAATATAATGCTAAACAGCAGCTGTTTGGGGGTCTGTGCCATTCTTCTGCAGGATGTCTTTGCAATTTGTTTGTTTGTTCATTTGTTTGTTTGTTTGAAACTAGTCATGCTCTTGTGAATTCAACTTGGTAGAATGGAGCTCTACCAGTTACTACCAAGAAGCCTAATATAGATTCTATGAGATGCAAAACAAAGATCTACAAAAAAGAGAACCATCTCATTAAAAAATAAGTTCCAGGGCCGGGGATTTAGCTCAGTGGTTCCACCACCTGCCTTGCAAGCACAAGGACCCAAGTTCGATCCCTGGTACCAAAAAAAAAAAGAAAAAAAGAGAAAGTAAAATAAGTTCCATGCCATCCTATTAGCTGTCTCCATATATCCATTTTTTCCGACAGGCTCCCAGAAACTTGTTTCTGACACACCAGGAACATTCTATCTATTTTACATAATGCCCCATACTCGGTGAGAATTTATAAATTCAGACATATCTCAATCACACAGGAATTGTGTGGAGGGCTGAAATAATGCTTTTTCTTCTCCAATTTGCTCTCTAACTTTTGATCATTTTAGCACTCTTCCTAAGTAAAGTAGGAAAAGGGCAAGGAGTTAGAAATCCATGGTGTACTTTTTCAGCAGCTCTGCTGATGAGCTGGCTGGAGGAGTACATTCAAACAAGCAGACAGACTGGAGTTGAGGAGCTTCTGAGAACTGAGTGGAACCCACAACCATATATAACAGATCACAGATGATGGAGACACTGTCACTTATGAATAGTGAGCGTGGAGAAATGATCTACTTTCACAACTGATAGATGATCACTGTCTACACAGCCATGGCCAAGAACGTCTCCACTGAAAACTACAGTGACAGAACAACTGGGAAGGTAGGGATGGAAGAGGAAAGGGACTGGAAAAAGAAAAGCACTTGAGATGGTGCCAAAGACAGTGCCCAGAAGCACAAGCAGCCTGGAAGACCATGTTGTCTGGGGTTCAGAATGTGAGCTATCTCCTCTGCCAACAAAGTTAGAACAACACTCACACTAAAAACCAGAAGGTAAGAAACTGTATAGGTGGTAGCTGAGGACTGCAGACTGCTGGAACCAGGAGATGGTATTGCCATACTTTCAGTATGACTATGCTACAGTGGGGGCCAAGAGAAAATAACTACACCCATGTTTTAGTTTTCATCAACAGGTACAATAGCCAAGTTCTACCCAAGAGTAAAACAATCTTAGCAACTATGTATTGTTAGTCACCCTTCTGGCAACTGAATCAAAAGAATCTGGATGTCTCTTCCCTCCCTAGACAGAGGTCTATTGTAAGGAGGGATAAAGGAGATCACTACCAGGAAGACCACTTAAATTCTGGACAAAGTACCCTTTGGTGGGCAAGGAAAGTGAGTCTTGGCTCATAAAAGGGTATAGTAAAGACATACCCAATCAGAAGAAAAAAAGCAGGACTAGCAATTAAGATACAAAATTTCTGGAGCTGGAAACAGAGGAATGGATAAAAAGGGAAGCCTTGAGAGCCATAAAGCAAAATTAGTGGACAAGAAGTAGGTAGTCTCAGGGCTGGGGATTTAGCTCAGTGGTGCTGCCTCGAAAGTGCAAGGTCCTGAGTTCAATCCCCTGTAACAAAACAAACAAAAAAACAAAACAAAACCAGAACTAGATAGTCCCACTTTTCTGACAGCCCTGTGAAAGTGTGGGTTTTGTGGCATCACTGGAGAGCTCAGATCCACCAAGACCTAGATGGAGATACAGAAGACATCCACTATCACAGTAACAATGTGCTAAGACTCAAAGTCACATTCAAAGTGAAAGGACAGAACTAGTCAAAGTCTCACCTATACCTAGGAACAAGGTTTTAGATACATAACCTTATGATCTTCTTTAGTATAAGAAAGGAGGCCATCAGGAAACAGAAGAAATAGTCTGGCTAAGAACAACAATCCAGTATGTTAAAGAGACATGCGTTTGGATTCCTGTGTGGTTTAGGGAAAGTCCATGTCTTCCAATTTTAAGTTTTTTCATTGATAAAATGGCAATAATAACCTACTGCAACCTAAATGACATTGCCCTTGTTAATTTTACAGGACTGCTTCAAATCCTCAATTTCCTGGCTTGAAAGAACCATATTTTCCTAAGACTGAACAAATTCCCAGGAATTTATTCTCTCATGGTCCCTTAAGATTCTGGCCTCCTGTGTTCACAGGTGCTTTCGCTGCCAAGCCTGAAAAAATTCCAAACACCAAATTGCCTCTCCACCAGTTTCCCCCTAGACAGAGTACAAATCTAGTTTTAAAGGTACTAGGATTTGTGGTCATAACTTGGCACAAGTTGGGGACCTGTACAGAAGGCTGTGCTCCTGTGCAAACTCCCTTCCGGTCCCTCTTCTTCCCTTCTCCCACCCTTTTCCTGAACTAGCTCCAGGTTTTCTCCATCTATGAAGGTGAGGCGATTCCCCTTCCTCTCAAGCCTCAGCACTGGCTGACCACCAAGCCCATGGACAGAGATTCATTTTCTCTGCTAGGAACCCATCAAAGTATTTTTCCAATAAAAACAATTCTCTCTTTCAGAAAATTCACTAGCTATTAAAGTGCTAACATTTTCTCCACTTCCTCATGGGACTTTGGAGGATTGTTAGGCAGGGTAAATGAAACAAAATAACAAACTGCTAGCACAATGCTCTGCACATGGCAAACACAAAATAAATACTGGATACCGCATAATGACCCTCACAGCTGGATTTAATCCCTGAAAAAAAACATGCCTACACCACCCAGGAGACTGGTCACTTACAGGGAGAGGACCTTGGGCCCTGATTGATGGAAGTAACTGACAACAAGCACTTAAAGCTAAGAAGCTCTAAATCTTTCTTCAAAAACACAATGATCATGACAGACAAGGGTACAATGGCTTGTCTGCCTTCTTCCAAATGGAGTCACAATATTCAGCCAAACAGACAACACTCAGCTACTACACAATAAAAGTCTCTTCTGATCATTCCAATTCATGAAAGAAGGAAATTCTGAAGCACTGCTGTCACCAATCTTTTTGGAAAATTCACTTTGAATTTTGGATTTCCTTCTGCTAATTACATAAAGTTTTTGTTTTGTGTTACAACTAAAAATCTTTTCTCCTATATGGCAACTGCTGGCAAGACAAAAAGCTCTTCCTGCATCTCAAAACTCAAAACATATACAGCTCAATTAAGACTGCAGATTACTATGATGACAAACCTGATCTTACTCAGGAAATTCTCATGGGCTTGGCCTTTGGTTCCTGCCAAAAGGAACTGGCCTGGTAGATGGTTTGCTCTCTCTGAGGCTCAGCTGGTGATGATTGCCTTTGAGCAACAGCATAGTAAGTCTGGGCACCTTGCCAGATTCGTGGAGCATAAGTAGCAAGGTGCCTTAAACCTATGCCAAGCAGCAGCCTTTCTAAGCATTTAAGAGTCAGTATTCCTCCTTAAATACCACCAGTCTGGAGGAGAAAGTTCTGTGCATACATGAACATAACCCCACACACACACACACACACACACACACACACACATAGAAGGCAGTTCACCAACAGGCCTTACTTTGAGCACCAAAATTGAATGCAATATGTGGTACACAAAAACCTGCAGGATGAACCACTGCCGGCTGCCCTTTCCAAAGGGTGAATGAAGAGGAACCCGAGTATAGTCAAGTGAATGAACGTTGGTCCCAGACCCTCCATTCATCACCAAAAGCTGTTTTGATATTAACCCCAGCTTAAATGGAATTATAGGTTATATCTGCTAAGAAAAATGTGAGGAGGCAGTAAATTTGAGAAGGATCAGATCTAGGGGCAGCAACAAGGTCTTTCAGGGACTATTACAAATGGGGCCTAAACTCTCAGGACTAGAGCAAGACTTGTGTGTTTCTGAAAATAGATGATACAATCCAAGTTCATTTGTAAGACGCCAGAGAACTTCAACCAGGTAGAATTAAAAGTCCCATGGTTCTGGTCCAAAGTTTCTGTAACAGGGAGACCTATAAGTTAGTTCTTTCTTTGGGCAGGCCTGTACTGCATTTACCCTCGTGTGCTCATAATGTTGCCCCAGTGAACAACTTGTTAACATTTCTTAACAAGAGAAATCACCAAGCTCTGCCAGTAAAGATAAATGTCATATACAGAAACTGTAATAAAAGGCTACAGTTATTAACCTAGACTTTAAACCAGTAAGCTTAAATAAGTACTCTCTCTTGAACCCCAAGCCAATGGCACACCACTCACCTTCCTCAAAGCTGGCATTCTTCTGTCTCACTAGTGCACGGAAGTTTTCAGCAGGATTCACACTTCCAACCTAGAATATCACAGACAATGAACCTGCAGGTTACTTCTCTTATTGTCAGCGCCCCAAACAATACAATATGGCTTAAGGTAGTAAGTGTACTCTTAAAGACAAAGAGAAGGCCATCTGTGACATTGTCATTTCCAGGGCTTTGTTAAAAGCTAGCAGAATTAAGTGATCAGATAGTTGCCCTGTCTACTTTAATTCACCTTTCTTTATGCAAACTGACTTGTTTCCAGAAGTCAGAAGTACTAAAATGCTAGGCACCAGCCACCTCAGCTTGAAGGCTCTATATGGTACAGATGGCCTATATATCCTGATACCCAACCAATCAGGAATAGGAGGATGCTCTAGCGTGGGGTCACACTAAATATACTTGTCCCACTATGATGACATGAGTAACAGCATAATGCTCAATTCACTCAACAGCTCCTTTTAGGGGACTGCTGCTGGCCCATAATAATTGAAGTTTCAGTAAAATACACAAATATACCCAAACAGAACATGTTCCCAACAAGCAAAAGAAGATCAAAGGCTTACTGCAGTCTAGAGGGAAAAGTGCTACAGGGGAAAGTTTCAAAGATGCAACCCTCAGCCATAGTATATGGAACTTTCTGATCACTGACTATGTCTTTAATCTGCTGGTCCCAACCCTAACAGAGCCTGAGTATCACTCAGCTCACAGGGAAGAAAACAATGGGGTTCCTACTAGGGGTGGAGAACAAACAGTACAAAATGTACTGTTTCCATTTTGCTTTGCAATAGCAAGCAGCAGAAAAGCTCCTGGAACAAAAAAGATCATGAGTTTTTCCTACATTATAAAATACCAAAACAAAATCCAAATCACTATCAACATTTTTCTGTTCACCTTTTTTTTCTTAGTAATGGGGATTGAACCCAGAGCCTTCTCACTAAGCTACATCCTCATTCCTTTTAATTTAATTCAATTTATTTATTTATTTATTTTAATTTTGAGACAGGCTCTCACTAAGTTACCCAGCTTGGACATAGGAAAGTTATACTAACTTAAATTTTAAGTACTTAAAAAGTAAGACTCAATCATTAACCTTCACTTATCCTGTCTTTCTGACTAAAGGGAAACCTGCAAAATGAAACCAACAAAAAAATCTGTAGAGAAAGTGCTACCACTACAGGGGTGGTAGCACATGCCTATAATCCCAGTACATTGGGAGGCTGAGGCAGAAGGATCTCAAGTTCTCAAGTTCAAGCTCAGCCTGGGTAACTTAGTAACTTAGCAAGACCCTGTCTCAAAATAAAAAATAAAAAAGGGCTGAGGGTATAGCTCAGTGCAAAGGCCCGGGATCCAATCCTCAGTAATGGGGGGGGGGGGGGGGGCTACTACTACTAAGATTTTCCATGTTCTATAAGTTATTTAGAAAGAAAGACATGTAAGATGGCCCTGAAGTGGCAAGTTAACAGACCACGAAAGTTGGTACCACCCGCCCCAAGCCCCAGCTTCCCTGCACAGGGGAGCACACACTGGAAAAGCCCTGCTAACCTTGGTGACACTTCCTTCAGCCAGGCTAGAGACACTGAAGTGGGCTTCTCCCTCCTCAGTTTTGTGTTTTTTAACAGTAGGTCCCTCTTCATGGCTAGAAAAGAAATGGGTTTTTTTTCTCTTTAAAACAAACAAAACCCAGAATTTTTTATGTGAACAGTATAAACTTGTTTCCTAGCATCAAAACCAAATAGTCACAGCACTCTGTCTTTACGAACACCTCGTCTCACCCTCCCCGCTGCAGGATCCCCGGCAGCCTGACCTGGAGCCAGCTGGTGTTTCCCTCCGGCAGTATACAAGTCATAATTAGAAGGTATATCATAAAGTCCTCACAGAAGATGAAACTGCAAGCACAGGTAATGGAAATACAACATTTAAATAAGAAATTTGTCTGCTCTTCAGATATTACTTGCAGTCCCTGCCTCGGAGTTGATAGCTAATAGCTTTCTATGTACACAGAACTTCTTATCTCACATCATATATGTGAGAGCTTTATAAGCTTCTACTTGTAACTGTCAAAACTACTAGATAATCTTTAATTAAATATACAAGAGCAAAAAATAAATAAATATACAAGAGCTTCTTAAAAGAATTTTTAAACTATTTCTAAATGTTTTCCCCAAAACCCATTTAATTCGTTCTTTTATAAAAGTTTTGGGCAATATATTAACACAATTCAACAGCATCTGTGTACTAAGAGAAGACAACTCCAAAAAGTTTATCAAACATCTTGCCTCAAGTAACATGCTGGCTTAACAGTGTGACTTAGGCAAGTTAACTGAAAAGAAAAAGAAAATCCAATCCAAAGATTCTGCCATGATTTCCCATACACTACAGAACATAAAGATACAGAGATTTTTCTCCCAGAAAAGTAATCAGTCTAAGACAAAATAAGCCATTAAGAAATGGCTGAATGAAATGAGTAAGAAATTAGTAACTATGATCTGATAATATGATGTTTTGAAAGATGTATACATTGTAGGATGGCTAAACTGAGCTATTTAACATACAGGTTACCTCACAGTTGTCTTTTGTGGTGAGAACAGTTAAAATCTACTCTTAGTGATTTTTAACACTAGTAGTTCTGTGTGTTGTTCAAAACCCCAACGTTAAGTTAATGAGTTTTGAAAAATAAAGGTTGTCTTAGAAATGAAGTAAAGAAAAAATAAAACAGAAATTGGCTCCCTCGGTGGTGTTTCAATACCAAATCTCCTCTCACAGGTAGGCAAAAGAATAAAGTCATCACCACAAGCGTCATAGCCATTCACACATGAACGAAAAGTTCTATCACTTGATGTCTTTTTCATTTACCACTGTCCTTTTCCCTCTAAGAAGCAGAGAGTAGGGAAGAGGAGACAGGACAGGGACCAAGAAACATAAGGGGTAAGTCATCCAGAGTTCCTTCCTTGCAAGTAAAATAAAAAATAAACACATAAACCCTTAATGGCAACAATGAAAGAAAAATGCACAAACCCAGGATTAATAAAATTCCATTAGAAGTTGAATCAATTAGAAAAAAAAAAAAAAATGACTACAGCCAGCCAGTTCAGTTAACCTTTGCCAGTTCTTCCCATGAGAAAGACACTAGGGTAAGGCGGAAGATTTGGAGAAAAAAAGACCAGGATTATACTTTCTGTTTTGCCATTGACTAGCCCTGAAATCTTTACTTTCCTGGAGGTGTTCATTACACATCATTTCTGTATATCCAGAGTTTAGATTTTAGTAAGTTCTTATCTTGCTGAGCTTCAGTTTGCTCCTCAGGGAAACACATGGTAAAAAGTATCATTAGTCTATCAACTAATGTCTTCCAAAAATACTAACTTATATAGTAATATCAAGAAGCATTACACATACAACTTAACCCTAGGTTAAGTTCTATAGAAACATATGGTTGAATCACATGAAGAATTTCTTAAACTCTCCAAAGATTCTAAAAAGGAAGGGTAAAGAGACTTACAATGGTACCTTGGTTCACAAACTTAATTCTTTCCACAATTCTGGTCACAAAATTTGTTCCATGCTTCTAGTCACAACCAAATTGCAAGCATAGATCATTGCAAACAGAATTGTGGAAAAAATTAAGTTTGTGAACCAAGGTACCACTGTATATACCAATCACCAGTACCAGGCAGATAAAAATAGCCCCAGGAATAAGCAGAAAGTAGTGAAACTTTACTATGACTAACAGTCTCAAGGTGAAATCATTTAATAGTATTATTAGAAATGTTATATATATTAGACTCATAATATCTGTGTAAGGTGGGAAAGGGCACTGACTCTCACCCCCAAATTATCTACAAAGACACTAAATCCTAGAAAGTAGAAATTACCCATACAAAATCACAGTAGACATACAAATGTTAACATTTGCTGCATTTAGATGATGGGACCACAAGTGATTTGTTCCTTTTTTTCTTATTCTCTTTCATAAATATGTATAAATTTTGTAGTTCACTTATTTGGCCAAGCATTGGATGAATACTTACTATGTGTCAGACACTAAGCTAGATTCTAAACTCTCATCACACAAAAATTAATACACATCATTGTCAAGAAGTTCAGACAAATAAATGTAAACAGACAATAAAATACTGTGATAAGCAGCTTATCTTTTATAACTAGCAAGCAATTTTATGAGGCTACAATATGAGGTGTAACCTGGGAAGTAATGAGAACAGAGGGTAGGAAATATGTAAATCGGGGCCAGGGATTTAGCTCAGTGGTTCCGGCGCCTGACGCGTAAGCACAAGGTTCTGAGTTCGATCCCTGGTACCAAATAAAGAAAATATGAGGAAGGGCTGGGATGTAGCACAGCAGTTGACCACACTTTTAGCATGCATGAGGCCCTGGAATTCAATCTCCAAAAGCTCTAACCCCAAAGGGAGGAAAAAATGGTTTTCTCTAGGTAGCTGGATTTTTTATTCTTTCTGCTTATCTGGGTTTTCTCATTTGTGTATCGAGCCTGATAATCTTACGCTGATGGTAATGGGAAGTCATTTAAAGCAAGGGTTTTAAAATTAGCAGTCTAAGAGTCTGTGAACTATGAAAGTATATTCAAAACTTGGTAGTAATGGCATCTTTCTGGGGAGAGAGTTTATAATTTTTATATCATGAGTCCATCAAGAGGAGAGAGAAGGTTAAGAATCATGGCATTAAAGAATTTTAAGCAAGAATGATGTGATCAGATTTTTAAAAAGAAAGAAAAAAGAAAATCACTCAGCCTAGGTTGCACAAAACCCTGGGTTCAATTCCCATCACTACCAAAACAAACAAGCAAATCAGGTTGGCTGACAGGTCTAGGTAGCTTCAGAACAGGTAGGGTAGCAGGGGAGGTGAGTGCTGGTCACCTGAAAGACCAAGGCAGGATTAGAAGGCTAAGAATTTTAGTCCTGTCTCCCTCCTCTGGGGAACAGGGGCTAAAAATTAAATTGATCACCAGTGGCTACTGATTTAATCAGTCTTCCCTATGTTGTGAAGTCTCCAAAAAAACTCAATGGACAGGGTTCAGACAGCTTCCAGACAGCTGAACACATGAAGGTTCCTAGAGGACAGCACTCGCAGAAAAGGCATGGAAGCTCTGTGGCCCTTTCTGGACGCCTCACCCTATGCATCTCCTTTGTAATATCTTTCATAATAAACTGACAAACATGAAAATAAACCATTCCGGAGAAGAATGGATGGGAAAGAGGAAAAAATAGTTATGAGGCTATTTATCTTAGTGAAGCAGGCTAAAATAAGGAGGCATACATAAAATACAAGTGGGTGATGCTAGTGAGAGCTAACGTGCTAGTCACTATCTAGGCACACGTAAACTATCTCAGTTAAACTTTCCAGCAACCCCATGAGTTAGCTATTATCACTGTCCTTTTATAGAAGAGCAAATAAAGGCTCATCAAAGGCAGGTATTTGTTACTCCCATTGACAGTAACAGCAACTTGCCAATTTTAACCACTTTAAGGAGGAACGTTTTGGTTTAGATCCAAATCTGACTCCAAAATCAATTAGACACTATACTGACCTGAAGTGAAAAAAGAGGATTTGAGGTAAGTTTAATATAGCTTGGCAAACCAATTAGATATAAAAAGTTAAAGAAAGAGAAGACCTCCAGGAAATCAGGTGTTATTCACTGAAACAGATTGTATCAGCATTAAGTACACTTTGAAAGGGGCATGGAAAGAGAAAGACCATGCAGTTGTATTTCTGGACACACTAAACTTGAAGTAACTTTAGAAACTTAAGCTCTCCTGCAGATAGGATGAAAATTTAGGCTGCAGAGAAATATTCAATGGATTTTGAATCTCTGTATGCGCAATAATAAAAGTTCCTGGCACATGCATTGCTAAGGCAAAATGGAATTACAGCTAAGAGTATAAGCTCTGGAGTCAGACTCCCTGCATTTAAATCCTTGCTCCAACATTTGCCAACTGGGATCTTCCCTAATCCTCAGTCTCCTCAGCTTTAAAGTGTTGTCCATCCAACAATCTACTTCATAGGATGGCCAAGTGGATCCAAACAGATAATGCAAGTAAAGCACTCAGAATTATACCTGCGTTCAATAAATGTAAGCTTGTCTGAGGACAAGTCCTACAGAACATCAACATTTAAGGTCAGCGGGGAAGGAAATGCACCCCCATTCTGAGAGGGTATCATCTGAAGTTAAGGAAGATACGTGGGTAGCACTTCACCTTGTCAAGCGCCACAAAGAAAGAGGTCATAAAAGAAAAGGACTGCAAAGCTGAAGGGAACTGAGCAGGGCATGTCTTGGAAGATGAGTTTCTGAGAGGTGGTGGGGGCAGAGGACGAGAGCTGAGAGAAGCAGCATTGTAGACTTTTCTCCTCATAAGCCTGGCTTGTGGAAGGAAAGATAATAATTAGATTAGTAATTAGTACCAGGCAGTAATTGGAAGGAAGAAGCTGGGGGGATTATTTTGTCTTAGGTAAGGAAGGAAAGAAGCTGGTAAAGGGAAAAGCTGAAAATACAGCCAGATAGAAGCCTTTATTAGTGGACTAAGGTACCAGATAAGACAGAAGATAGGAGCTCAGGGCACAGGTGAAGGGATGAACTTCAGACAGGATGAGGTGCCCTACACCACTGAGACTGGAAAGAAGTAAAGGGAGATGTAAAACAGATATATGCTTTTAGATAAGATGGGCCAGAAAACTGAGGTTTTCCCATCAATTTGTCTCTGTGTTCTCTATGAAAACATTTCTGCTATTATTATCATTGTCATCACTGTTACTAAATACTACAGACATAATTAGGATTTTAAAAAATTTTTACTCACAGACCTCATCATTTGCACAAGTAGGATTAGACCTCAGATGTCTTAATTCTGACAATTTCATTTCAAGAGTGTATGTCTACATTATAGGAAGTAATGCATTTATATGATATGGGTAATATTTAGTACATGGTGGGACTAATGTATCAAATGGTGCTCTTTGTCTCTTGAAATAAAGAAATCACTTTTAACATTAGGTATTCACCAAGTCCAAGATGTGTATCAGACCTTCTCAGATGTTCACTGTTTTCACTGATAATGATACAATTATTGTGTGGGTTTTGACTATTGCCTTTCCTTCAAATAGACTGAAGTGATTTAATATATGTGATTTCATTATTATAATATCTCTTGAGGTAAGGCTGTTTTCAGGTGGAGAAAAGCTCATAAAGGTAAAATTATTTAACCAAACTCAGTAACAAAGCTGGAATGAAAATTAGTGAGTCCCACCCTCAGGACTTTTGTCTTTGATTATGAAACTTTCTTTGTAGACACATGCCACTCCCCAATCCACTCTCCTCCACTGGAAATATGTACTCTGGATACAAGGATGATAAATATCTATAAAAACAGAGCTTAGAGCTGGGGATTTAGCTCAGTGGCACTGTGCCTGCCTCGCAAGTGCAAGGTCTTTAGTTTGCTCCCTGGTACCAAAGGAAATAAAAAACACGACTTAGTGTTATCTTAGTATTGGACATTTGCCTTTCCTCAATCTTAGTTCCTCCACCCCACTCCAGGAAATTTGTGCCCTGGGTACAGGGATGATAGGGAAGAAAAAAAAAAAAAAAAAAAAAAAAAATATATATATATATATGTATATGATATAGCTCAGCAATAACAATTTTTTTCCCCTTAGAGAAATTATCTCTAAAGGTAATTGGAGACTTCTCATAAAAAATGGAAGATTTTAAGAACTATGAAGAAGAGACTGAATCGTTCTTCCTCAATATATGAGGTACTTGATAAATATATGCTAAATGCATCATTTTTGCAGTTCTTAAAACCTAATATTTAGAAATAAGGGCAGAATAGGAGAATGAGTAGGTGTATATGACTGATAATTTCCAGGCCGTAGGCAGATAACTTGGCTCTGTCACACGCCATTATGGAAGCCCAGCATACAGCAGCTTCCAGAAGAGCGATAGGACTACAGCTGAAGGTATAACCACAGCAGGGATCAAATCACTGAACAACAGCCTTCTGGGGCTCGGTGGTGTGTTTTTAACCGGCTAATTTACATTTTAATCAAAGGAAGAAGAGAAAATGGCCCACTTCTTTCCCACAGCATCAGAAGGTAATCAAGATCATGAACTGGAGCTTTAATAGAGAGAGAGAATAGACCGGTGATTGCAGTGAGCCTACAGCAAGGCGTCAAGGGAAGAAAAGGCTGCAGACTTGCATGGAACTGCTCGGAACTATGGATCCAGAGGCATATAGCTAGGTGAGGACAGTGGAGGGAAAGTGGATTTTTAGGGACAGTCTTCCTGTGTGGAAGGCAGGATAGACAAAACAGAGCTGTGAATACCTCCAAGGATATATTAGGAATGTACACGATCGAATCTACTGAGTGCATGATTTTTGTTTTTTATTTTTTGAGACAGGTTCTTGCTATGTAGCTCAGGCTGGCTTGAACTCACTATGTAGCCCAGGGTGGCCTCGAACTCATGGCAATGCTCCTGCCTCAGCCTCCCCAGTGCTGGGATTACAGACATGTGCTAACCACACCTGGCCAAGTACATGATTTTTTTTTTCCAATTCTGACAAAGCTTGGGGTTTTAACCTCTGGAAAGTCACAAAATACGCAAATCTTTCTATCCAACTTGGATGATACTTCCAGCAATGAATTATAGAAACCAGAGAAAGTTTCTGGAAATTATTCAATATTCTTTCACTTGGGTTATTATAGTATCCTTTACTTTGTCAGTGAAGATACAGCTGAGGGAAGGAAATTAAAGAAAAAATAATAATGATCTAAAGCCAGATCTTAAGGGCAGCAAGAAGACGTGAACAGATTATTCTGGTTTGAGAAAAAAAACAGTTGACTTGGTAAAATCAATGTTATATACCTAAAATGATTCTAGATAATCAAGAACAATTTCTCCTAGTTTATTTTTGTTTTTTTCCAATGGAAAGTAATACAAATTCTAAAACAGAATCTGATGAGGAAAAACCTTAATAGCCACTTGTAAGCTTGATTGAAAGATCATATGAAAAGCATTTTGCAACAAATGCCTCCCTAATGGTATAATACTTCCCTAACAGCACAAGCAAGTACATCACTAACATACTAATAGAGTAACTAAAGAAGGGTTGGATTTTTCATTCTCCTTCCAACTTTTTCTCCAAAAATCTCACTGACACTTAAACTCTCCACCAAAAGAACCTCATAACCTTCAGCCCACTCCTCCCATCCTAACCCAAAAGTCAACAACCCAGAAGGGAATCCCAAATCTCAAGTGAACAGCAAGGATAAAACATGACTAATGGGCAGATATGAAAAATCAATATTTCAATGCAAGAGTCAAACATCAAAAGGCTTCTTCCTCTACCTTTGTAATTCCACAATCCCCCAGGCAATGCTTTAACTCCAGAGCTCCTCCAAGACTTCTGCAAATCTTAAATACAACTACATCCAGTACTTACTTGTCTTGGAAAATGTCCTGAGCAGTTACTTGATCTTTTCTCTTGATGGCTTCGGTCAGAGGGAAAAGGGTCTTTATTTTGGAGAGAGGAATCTGAGATTTTGCTGTCACCTCTGCTGGGGGATCCAGCATATTCAAAATATGCTGCTGGATTGGGGGCAGAGGCTCCTGGGGGTGTAAAGCTCTGTGCAGCAGACACTATAAGGAAAAGTATAAGGGTTTTAAAACAAATAGAGATATGATGTATGGCTTCTTTCTATTTTCTAGTCAGGGATCCTGCATCTTCAGTTTGAGAGGGCTGTGTGACTCACCATATGTAAGATACAACAGAGTGTTGGTCCAGAACCACCTTCGTTAGCAGGACATTGCGGGTGTCTAAAGCCTACTGTGAAAACAGACCCATGCCCAGCAGCTATTCCTTCTGCAGACCTCTGAGAAGGGAGCCCGGTCTTTATAAGAGAGCTTTATAAAAGAAGCTGTGGCTTTAACTACTTGCCAAGATCACTCCTGCCTTTGGATCCTGGGCTTCATACTTTGTGCCTCTTCTGCCTCCCCTAGTCCTCTACACAGTTGGTCTTTTATTTATTTATTTTTAATGGTTCTGGTCTTTACTTGAAGACCCAGATATTATTTCCTCAGAAAACTTTCCCTGATACTAAGTATGAAGTAGCTCCTCCTATCACCCAGTCACAGTCTATCCTTTCTCCTATTTGATGTTTTCACAGCATTTATGACTATCTAAAATAACCTGATCAATTTTTTTAGCCCTGCTTGAATGTAAAGATCTTGTCTTGTTTACTGTTAAATTCAAAGCACAAAAAATTATGCCTGGGATGTAATAAGTGCCTAACAGACAATGATTGAAAGAATAAAGTCCTCTTTCCCACCATTCTTTTTATTGACAGAGGTATCAGGAGGCAGCACCAAGAGTGGGCCCAGGTTCAAGGCCAGGCCAGGTACTCCACTCCTCGTATGAGTGGAACCGGACAGCAAGCCACTTGCACTACATCACCTGGAGTGTCTCAGTCCACTAAGCCAGGCCTTGGCGACACTTGTGTCTACCCAGAAGAGTAAATACGCTAAAAGAAGTATAGGAGGGGCCAGGGATTTAGCTCAGTGGTTCCGCCGCCTGCCTTGCAAACGCAAGGTCTCGAGTTCAATCCCCAGTACCAAAAAAAGAAGCATAGGAAGGTAAGCTATGAGATGCCATTAAGAGAAAGAAAAGAAAAAGAACAGTTTACTGATGTTTCCTTCCTGTGACAGAGATTAATTCCAAATTGGGTTGGAGAATAAGGCTGCAACTATTCCACTTTTTGTTATTGTTACTGATATTGTTTTGTCATTGTTACTGATGTTGTCATTCATGCATGCTAGGCGAGTGCTCTATCACTGAGCTACATCCCTGCCTATTCTCAATTTTAAACAACTCATACATTAGTAATTTTGAAGAAAAACTAAGTAGCTCTTAGTTTCAAACTAAGTTTCAGAATTTCAAACTCTGTAATTTCAAACTACTATTTCTTATCACAAAGTGTAGGACGTATACTATACTATATTGTGGTAGATTTGTTCATTTCAGAGTTTGACTCTTGTTTTCCTCTTTCCTAATTACTTAACTTTCCCTGAAAGTCAGGTCTTTTCAGGAAAAGCAAAAGGAGAAATCTAATACTCACAAGCCCTCTGAATCTACCCATAACCTTCTTGTGCATAATCCTTAAATTCAGTGTTCTCCCTCAGTTCATTAAAATAGCTCAACTTACAAAATCCTAAAGAACCCGGTAGGTTTCCTCTCAGGTATTCTTGAAGAATATCTATCTGTGCTATCCAACTGGCATATTTTGGAAAGAGCTGGAACAAATGTTCTACCCAATCTTCCCACTGACAACATCTCACATTTTCAGTATGAATTTTGGGCAATTTCAAACAGTGTTATTATCAATATATCAATAATAAAGGACCTATAAAAATAATAATAAAGGATCTATAAGAGACGTTCTGGAGCAACAACTTCTCTCTCATATTTTCTTAAGTCATACTTTAGGTAAATAAAGCTAAGTGAGATACATATAAAACTCATCCAAGCAAAAAAAATCCTAGTTCATCTCCCACCCCCTAACTCCAAAATGAGGTTCTGAGGAAGTGACAGTTTTTAGTAGCTGGAAGCTGAGATCTCAATCCTTCATCTATTTACTTCTTCTAAGTAACTGTTACTACTTACTGTGATTTTTAAATTTTGAAAAAGATTAGAGGAAGAAGGCTAGCTCAGAGGGTACTAACATTGATTTTAGGAACATTGTATCAATTATTTAAAAGGTGATTTTAACTGTACTCTTGAAACAAGATATATTTTTCTGCATTTTGTTCCAAAATTAGAATTACCTTCTTACCAACAGATTATTAATCACTCTCGGCTATACTTAAAAAGAAAACAAGAAAGTGTCCTGGGCCCCAGGCACCCTGACATCCTCTTTCCCTCTCTTGGGCGTGCTCTCCAGGCATTCTGGCCTGGCTTCCAGCTCAGCGCTCAGCTGACACGGCCTCCAGTCATTAAAGGTTCACCTCCCACCCAAAGGCCTCTGTCATGCTCGCCATTGTTCCCCATTGTGCAAAACTGCCCCTGGGATTCTCTATGGAACACTTCTCCCATGCCTTCTAAGACACTGGTTTCTCCTACTTCTTTCTACTTCTCTGACCTTTGTTGGGGGGTAGAGGCAGAAGTGCTTGGTTTTGTTTTTTCATAGTTCTTTTGATGTCTATCCCTGCTTGTTCACTCAAAGTTTAGGTTCAGCTGTCTGTCCTTTTCTTTATCACTCAATGTGCTCTCCCAGGCCATTTCATTCACTTTTTACCTAAAAGAGGAAGCCTCTCAAAACTATATGTTAGACTGACTTCTCTTCTGGGTTCTGCATTACCAACTTCTAGTGTCTATACTGGGTTAGTCAACAGATAATTCAAATTTAACATTTATAAAAATAAATTACCCTTTCCATCTCCTCATTCTATATTCCTTATCACAATTTGGAATCCTTTCAGTACACAATCCTTTCAGTAACCCCAGCTAGGATCCAATTATCTTTCATTTCTCTCCGTCTCTCATCAACCACCATCTAATCTCTCAAATCCTATCTCCTTTACCTTCTACATCCCTTCAAAATCTACTCCCCTCTAATCTCTTCATCACTGCTCCAACTCAAGCCTCCATGCAGGTCGCTGCAGGTTTCTTAACTGGTATACAGACCACCTCCTCTGCCACCAACAAAGCTATTTTTCTTAAACTATGTTATCCATCTGCTGACAAAATCTTTTAATGATGACCCACTGCCATGAAATCCCAACTCCCAAACACACAAGCTTCTTCACAACCTACCTGCCACCTTTCCCATCATTTCCCACATTCTTTGCTGTGTCTATGGATCCTTTAACAGGTGGCACTTCATACTGTCACACTTTTGTATATGCTTGTAGAGGACTGTAATATAGATTATGCCCAAGGCAGGCTGTAAAGAGTTAACCTCACAATTGGCTTGTTTTGAGAAGTGAATCTAGCTGAAGCCTACATGCCAAAGTCAGAGTAACTTGCGCCCAAATTCCATTCCCACAACCAAACCTTCAGACTATGAGGACAATGTTCTAATTACAACCATATATTTTGTCTATTCTGTTCCTAATTTGAGAATGCTTTTCTTGTCCTTTCTGAGCCTTGTTTACATTAATTTCCATAGAAACCACACATCACCTTTACCCCAACTGATTGTCAATAAAAGTCAGTGCCTGGGACTGTCCAGCGCCTTTGTCGGTTGCACCGGCACTGGTCGTCCTGGCACCCTGCTCTCTCTCTCTCTCTCAGTTCTGTCTCTTAGTGTATTCTTTTTCTCAGACCTGCGTCACACACTGGGCAGGTGGGGACTGGAACCTGACTGCAGGGGCCTCCGGCATATGCTACTCCTTTTATACGGCAAGTCCTCATCACATCATTTTTTTAGGTCCCTGTCCAAATGTTAATTCCTCAGGGCAGCCTTCTTCAACTACCTATTAGCAAGAATCTCTTTTTCTTCTTACTGTCATGGTGTTTTCTGATCACTGGAAACTTCAGGCTTTGTATCTCTCCACTCCTGTTTCCTCTAAAGGGGTCCTTAAAGTAGTTATAGTATCTTGAGCACAACGTATATTCTTAATGCTAAGTATTTGATTTTTTTAAAAAAAAAACATTCAATATATACATGCCCTAGTGAAAATACATAATTTGAATGTACTTTTTCCAAACAAGCCACTTTAAAAATTCTCCCCCCAAAATGCTGTAAAAATCAAGGTTATCAGTGCTCACAGCCTTGAAAGATGAAAATGGCTGCATTTATGACTTGTATCTGTTGGGTCTTCCAACAAAGACTCATTGAACATAAACAGAGCCCATTCTAGACAAATCTTCCATGTAGTAGAAGTTTCTTTTGTTCTGGAAGGATTTCTCATTGCTCTGCTCTTCACTTGCCTGTCAATGGCACAATCTTCAGGTCTTTAATACCACTCATCAAAAGCACCAAAGGATCTATCTGCCATCTATACTTGACTACACTTAGAATATTAAAGTATTTACTGAGGCAAATTCATGTGTTAAATTTCATATTGCTAAGTTTAGAACTAAAGATTTCTTTTAACCACTTAAAGACATTTCAAGCATCAAAAAACCCAGGAGTAGGGATACAGCTCAGCAGCACAGCGCCTGTCTGGCAAGCGTGAGGCCCTGAGTTTGATTCCCAGTACCAAAAAAACCCCAGGAAATTTCTTTCAAGTAGAAGATCCCTTGAATCACAGCAGGACCCAATATGGCCTTGGGTGAGTTACAGGTATTTTATGAAGTGAGTCAACACAGACAGTCCATGATGTCCTGCATAATACTCACCCACCAGGAGTGGGCCCACCATTCCTCTGTGGGGAACAGTTTGCCTGAAAAAGCTGCCTGGGTATTCTGCAATTTTGTGCGGGTCAGAGGAGTCTATGCCTTGCTGTCATCAGCTTAGTACAGGGCTGGAATACTCCCTCCTCTTTAACTCTGATCTATCTCTCCCTTTTCTCGGCATAAATCGGATTTCTTATCAACTCTTCTAATTTACCTTAATCCTCCCACTTTCTAATTCTTCTGGCTTAAGATTCAGAAACACAGGGCTAGGGACTTAGCTCAGTGGTTCCGCCGACTGCCTTGCAAGCTCAAGTTCCCGAGTTCAATCCCCAGTACCAAAAAAAAAAAAAAAAAGATTCAGAAACACATACTGTATTTTATATTTTTCTGTATTTTAATTACTCTTGAATAATTTCATATTATAATCTCCTTATCTGACCTCTATTCTATATTTAATTATGAAATTTTTGACAAACATGACACTGCAATACTTTCTCCCTAATCATGGTTATATTACTATACAGTTCATGTAAGCTTCCTTGCTATTGACTTTAAAGTCATTCACATAGAAATATACGAGAAAAGCCTGAAAAGACACAAAAGAAGAACCTGCTTTTTATTAAGCCCTCCTATATTTTTTTTTCAACTAGGCTTCTTCAAAGAAAAGAAAAAAAGGATTCTAAATTTTCTTTCTACAAGCTCAGAATATTTTTCTCTTTTCAAGTAAAAAGGAGAAACTTTATTTTTCCACTAAGTAGAACAAATGAGGCCCTCAGAACCTCAGAGGATAAAAAAGTTTATTTGGGACTGGCCAATGACCACAGCTTTTTTTCTCACAGCTTTATGAGTGGTTCATCTTTCCCTTCTCACCTGAAATAATCTCTGAAATTCAGGATTTGGGATTTTGGTAGTTGGAAACAAGTCTTTGATGGTGTCTTCCTCTTCATCTTTCTTTATTAAACTCATAGATTCAATGAAAGCATCAACAGCATTCAACTGTGCCTCTTAAAACAAGGAAAAGCAGAAAGAAAAAATGATTATTTCCATTATCCTTCACTACAATAAATAATAAATGTTTTCCATTTATAAATACAGCAACACTGGCAGGTTATATAGCCTGGCTCTGCCAAAAATAAACTCTAGTTATGCAAGTACTTAACCTGAGTCTTGGTTTGCTTATCTGTGAAAAGAGCTAATGAGAATAGCTGATCTCTTAGGTCCCTTTCTGTGCTACCATTCAGTAGACCTTTGACAATGGAGTATCATATCAAAAGCAATGAGTTTGTTCCAGAAAAATGCACTATAGCCATACAAAACTCAACACCCCCATGGAGATTCATACAAAATATTTTGTATTCAATGAGTTGGTACTTTAAAAGTTAGTAATCAGCTAAAAGAAAAACATTGACGAGGAAAAAGAAAACCCATCTAGTAATGAAGCATTAGCTTTCTAAAGACTTACTATAATTTTTATCAGAGTGCAGAGCCTTAACAGGAACACACCATTGGATAAGTGAGCTGATGCCTTTATAAGCTCCTGTCAGGATCAGGCTTTCCTCCTGCAAAGCCTCATGACACTAGGTACCTTGTACATATGTACACCTGCGTACATGTCTCTGTTCAAACTCTAAAGCTCTGTGACAGCAGAAATACAACATTATCCATTTTATGTCTTTCCTAAACCCTAACAGAAGGTGAGCGCTCCTCAATAAAAATCTATCAAGTCAGCAAAAATGGCACTGCTCAAAGCAATGTGGATGAAAGGCAACACCTCTCAAAAACGCTTCCAACTAAGCTACCATGTGTAACTTTCATTCTTCTGACTCATAAACTGTTCAGCTATCAAGCTAAAGGACTGTTTTTGGATTTACATTTACCAGGCAAAAGGGTAAAGGGCAAGCAGTTTCTGAAAAGTACCTTACATTTCTATTTTCACTTTTTTAGATATCTCTTTTGTACAGCTACAACAAAATAAAATACAGTATTTATCATGCAACATTTCTTTCCTGTTTTGAACTTTCCTGTGTAGACTTCAGGCAATAGGATAGCCATCACCTTCTTAAGATGACTAGCACAGAGTATGCCTGGTCTTGAACATGTGCACATTCAGTGATTTCCACCTGCTGCCACCAGCTACTATGAGGCGAAATAACTCTGGCACTGAAAATCCCTACATAAACACTGACTTATGAAATATGCCAAACAGCTTTAAGGATCTACTTTCCACTAGAGAAAATGCAAAGAGAAATACGTTAACTCACTGAACACAGATCAACTAATTAAGAGATGCTCAGTTTTTTTAGATCCTGAATGAGTTACATCTAAAAGATACTTTCTCAACAAAGTTCTCCTTTTAAAGCATTCTACTCATTTAAAGTCTGGAATGGTCAAGAAAGAGACAGACTGTAACATGGTGACAACTACTATACATTTAGACCCGTATCTCCCTCCACTGTGATAGGGATTCATCCCTAAAAGGAAGATACAGGCCCTAAAGACCCATTTTATTCTTGGCCTTTCCACAGCACACTGTTTCCAAAGGGTCTAGCCAAAATAACACACAGGGAGGCCAGGGATTTAGCTCAGTGGTTCCAGCGCCTGCCTCAAAAGCGCAAGGTCCCAAGTTCGATCCCCAGTACAAAAAACATAAATAAATAACACACAAGGAGAATACCATTTGGAGACTCACCTCGCAATTCCCTAATCCTACACTGACAAAGATAATAGCTTTAAACTTATAAATTAAAACATCTATTATCAGTCATTGTTATTTTCATTCTGCCCCATTACACTTTATCATGACCGTCTTAAAACAGTGAGCTCTCTGGGAGACAGGACTTGTGGCTGTGAGAATTACTCAGTGTAACACTCTGACATTTGCAGCCAGATGCTTAATAACAGCCTTTCTCATCAAGCATGGAGTAACTCCTAGCAACAGGAAATAAATAACAGGACTTGGATTGCCACTGTAAACTACATAGGAAGGACAAGGAGCAAAGTTCATCTCTAGCATTGTCATCTTCACTTCAAAGTTATATAAGAACATACACAGAACCCTGAAGTCACAGGTTTGACACTGCACACCATTCCACTTCAGCAGGGACAAACCTTTTGCTTACAACTGGAGAATGAAGAGCCAGCTTCAACAAGCTGTTTTCTAGATACATGCTCAAAGTCAGAAGGCAGAACGAGACTGTGTTTGGAGAGTTTAGGGCAAACCTATCCTTACCACTGGAAAAACACCTGATGACCATCTTCATCATCACTGAGTGTGAGTGTTATGGTTAGAATCCAACTAACTCCACTCTGTGAAAGCCTGGCCCTGACTTATGACTGCAGCCAGGTGATTTCCTCAGAGCAGTTTACATGTAGAGCCATTAATGAGCTGAACAGAAATAAACTCACCTGTGGGAGTGTATTTCTTATTATTTTTCAGGGATGAAAACATGTATTGCCGCAAGTCTTCCATGAAAGGCAGTTGCACATACACTAAACACTAATGGGAAATAGAACAGAGAAAAAGCAGAAACACCAAATTAATGGAAAAATATAAAAATGGTCCCAAATGCTGTGAAACCGGCACAACTGAAATATTTCAAAAATTAGCTTAAATCTAATACATGAAAAGTGTTTTGACTTCTGCTATCAACTATTTAAAACTGCAAACAGTATGAAGGATATTACACATAAAAGAAACGCTTAAAAGAAAGATTATTAAATGATAACTATGAAATGCATGACCAAGTAGAACAAATGAGAGAAGTCAGGGTGCCTGGAAGGCTGACCTGGAAGCCAAGGGAATCTGCCCTCTCTTTACAGTTGTGCCATGGTAGGTTTCCTCAGAAACAGGAACTGAAAGGAATCTAGACCTGTATTTTAAATAGAAAAGCCCCAAATAAACCGAACTTCACAAGGGTCACAATCAAATCACATCTTCAACCTTTATTCACGGTCCTTATTTGTTAAAATGGGGGCAAGTTCTGTTCCCATTTGGTTCTGAGAAGTCAAGCAGGATGAGAACTGAGGGAGGGTCATGGTTCACCTTTACTGATTTCATAAAAAGCTCCTTAAATACTTTAGTAGTTCATAGTTTTCTTACAACTGAAAGCACGGATCACAGATCAGCAATGTCAACGTTACTTGGGAGTTTACAAGAAATGCAGAATCTACCCTCTTCTGTCTCTCTTAGGCAGAAGATTTCTTTCTCCCAATAAATTTTTCCTACTCTTAAAAAAAAAAGAAAAGAAATGCAGAATCTGGACCCAACCCTAGATCTGCAGAGTTAGAACCTGCATTTAAACAACACTTCCAAGTAATTTTCATGCACACTAACAGTTGAGAAGTATGGCTTAGAATAAAGGAGAGGAAGAAAAAAATGAATAAAAAAGACCTATGGGTTTTACCTCATAGGCATCCTTGATAAAAGGAAAAGCCACACCAACTTGAGGATTAGCTCTTCTGTCATAAGCATATCGAACTATGGCCACCATGTCTAATTCATCCAAAGCATGAATCAGGGAGGAAAGTGCGACTGTTGCTGCCTGTTAAGAAAGATGCAAGTGTTATCATATGCCGAATATGCGAGAATTTCCACAAATACTATATATTTTTAAAAATATCATCCACTTCCTTTCTATTTCAGATTTTTTTCTAAGTGCCCACTGGAGGTGGGGATATAGCTCAGTGGTACAGCACCTGCTCAGCAGGCACAAGGTTCTGGGTTTGACCCTCAGCACCACCAAAATAAATAAATAAAATAAACTTCAAGGCCAAACTATAAACAGAGTGCACTTTTTCTGGAACTTCTTAAACTACATGTTGTTTCAACTTTCTTTCTACTCCAAATTCATATCCTCACCCTACAAATTAACTCAATTCTCAGCCTTCCTAAACAAAGTATTTCTGTGTTTCTCTCTCCATAAATTACTACACGTGTATCTTTCATTCTCTTCCCCTGGAAATTTCATGAAATAATAATCTTGCTATTTGCCCTGCTTTGAACACAGTCAGTCTTCAATCTAATCCAGCTACTGCCCTTCCCCTTCCTTAATAAAACCATCTTCTGGAGTCACACATGATTCCTCCATGCCAAGTCCTTGGTTCCGATTGCAGTTGCTGGACACCCAGCCCACCTTGCCCACCCCGGATCTGCACATTCTCCTTCTCTGGCTTCAGAAGTAACACTCTCCCTTAATTATTCTGTTTTGTAGGCTGTCCTTCCCCACGCTTTTCTCTTCTCCCAGCTGATTCTTAAATTCTACTGTTGGCCTTTCTGTCCTATCACTCTAAAATTCTACTTTGGGATTACTTTCCAGTCCCGTGAGTTGACAAGTCAAAAATCTGTGAGGTTAGCTTTAAAACTTTCCTAAGATTGAGACTTAGATTGCCTACTAATTGGTAAATATCTCATGCAGTAACTAGTATTGCATTTTCAGGTACCTGAAGATATCCATGACTAAAACCACATTTATTATCTTTCCCCAGTCTCCTCCTATGTTCTCTATTTCCATCAATATCACCTTCCACTCACTAAAACTAGAGCCCCACGTCTTTGATAATGCCACCTTTCTCATCCCTCAACTTAACTAACTCTAGACTGTCTCTCAAATCCATCACTGCCACCCCTGTTCACGGAGCTGAGCATATCACTCCCTTCCATAAAAACTTCCAATGGCTCCTGTTCCAATTTAATTGAGATGATCAGTGATTGTGGGTGTGTCTTGTACCTTCTCTCCCCTGTAGCTTCTGCTTACATAACTTCCTCCAAGCTAGACTGCCCCCTCCACATCTCTGGTTCTCTAGCTTCTAACCCATTTTCAAGACCTATTAAATTGACACCCTCTCCATTTCAGATTTGCTTTACTCAATTCTCTCCCTTTCTTAAACTCCCTAAACATTACACACTTTTCTAGTATCACAGATAACCTGTGTCAAAGTTAGCTAATTGTATTTCTATTTCCTCCACTAAAAACCTATGTTCTCAATACTTTTCCATCAAAATTCTCTAAAGATTTCATCATAGACAAATTCTGTTTTCAGCTCAATGGAAAGAATATTTACTTGGTGCCTATTCTTTGTTAGGTGCTCTCTTAGGCTCCGTCAGAAAACAAAGATGTGTCCCTGACCTCACTGAGCTAATACAGTCTCCACTAGCAAAAATAAGAGATGTAGCAAATATAAGATGTCTATGCTCTAATAATAAGTCCCACATGAAAGGACCAGTCTGAGGAAAAGATTACTTCTAGTTTGTTTGGAAGTTTTCACTTTCATGTCTTGGACAGGGGTAATTAGGGTATTTAAAGGCAAGATGGGGGTCATGAATGACTGTCTCATTATAACACCATACTACACCTGCATTCAACTCAATTGAAGCTCCATTTCCCTCCCTTTCCCTTCTCCACTTCTCCTCCATACACAGAACAAATAAGCATATAAAAGTACAGATTTTCTATACCAAAAATAATTATATGCTCATAACCACAGAAACAAATTTTAAAGGAGTTATTCACAGCATCACAGAATATTTGAGTTAAAATAATAGTATTGATTTCGTTTAACAATGTACATACAGATTCATTAGACTGGTGGTACTGAAGATTCTGCTTAGAAACTTATAGAGAAGGGGATCTGACTATCTCACAAAAAATTCATTTGGAGATCCTAATTTTTGTTGACAAAGTAATTCTTCATCTGGAAAAAAACCCACTACATGTTGGTCTCAGTTCACCCCTCTGACACGAAGAAAAATTCCAATTCCACACAATCATCCTCTAGATGTATGCGGCATACTATTAAATCTGTCATCCCTCCTATTCCCCATCTACCCACACATCTTCTTCCCCACGTGCTGTTTTTTTCCTATACTAGGCATTGAAATGAGGCTTTTGGGTATGCAAGGCAATCACTGTATCATGAGCTACATCTCTAGACCTTTTAATTTTTTATTTTGAGACATGGTCTCACTAAGTTGGCCGGTGGCCTTGAAATTGTGATGCTCCTGCCTCGGCCTCACAAGTAGCTGGGATCACAGGGATGCAACACCAGGCCTGGCTTCTCTCTGCAATTTTTTACTGGAAGTACTCATATGTCAGAGTTCCCTGACTCTCCTGTTTATTTTATAAACTCCAATTAGATAATAGCATTTTTTGACTTCTACAACAAAAAGTGACACTAAAAGGTAGTCCTTTGCCATTTAGAAGATGAAAATGTCTTTTCTTGAATGACCTTGAAGTGACCTTAAGCTATGCAGTATGCAAATCCATTACACCAAATGGAGCCATTCCTGTTGAAACCTACAAAGAATCTAGGAGCCATGGAAAGGAAGTGGATACACTCAGGTCACTGACACCTGCTCCAGGAATCATCTCACAGAATCAATCCAGTAAGACAGCCTGTCCTGTCTTTAAGAATATCTATATTTATCCAATGATGACCAAACTAACTCCCAACTGTAATCTTAAGACTAGCTTTATACAGTAACTGTCATAAGTCACTTATGGTTTGAGTCTAGATGTCCTCCCAAAGCCTCATTCAGTCACAGGTGGCTTCAGAAGTGGCTGAATCTAGAGTGTATGGTGCAGGGATTAAGGGCCTGTGATTACTAAACCAGTACACTGATGGGTTTGGCAGGACCTTACCCTGGTAGTCTGGATAAGATAAAAGGGGCAGAAAGACGCCTTTAAGGTTCTCTTGTTGCTTTTTGCTGTCTTCCACCACCATGAACTGTTGTCCTTCTGCCACTCTGCCTTAGAGCCAGCCAATTATTGACTGAAACCTTGACAAACTGTAAGCTCAATAAACCTGTGTGGCTTATGTCTCGATGTTCCCCCAAAGCCTCAGGCAGTCTTTTTCGAAGGTAGCTAAGTCTGGAATGTGTTATGCTAGGATTAAGGGTGTGTGATTACTAAATCACTACACGTAAGTGATTGGTTTGGCACCACCGTAATCCCAGTAGTCTGAATAAGATAAAAGGAGCAGAAAGACATTGTTAGGGTCCCTTGTTGATTTTGCTGTCTTCCACTGCCAAGAACTGTTTCTCCTCTGTGATGCCCCTCCCATCTCTCTTGCTGCTTTTTGCTGCTTCTGTCACCATGAACTGTTGCCGCTCTGCCACCCTATCTTGGAGCCAGCCAATTATGGGCTGAAATCTCTACAAACTGTAAGCCAAATAAACCTTTTCTCCTTCAACTTTGGGTGTTGGGTATTTTGTCTCAACAAGAGAAAAGTAACTAAGACACTCACCAAGTAGAGCATGCCAGCTCCCTCAAGTACCAAAAGTGTCAATTGACACTCTTCTTTTGTGATAAGTTGCATAGATTTCTGTCCTAGTGAAACCCCCAAACTCTTCTGTTTTTCAAACAAACCAGAGGCAACCAGATCTCTACATGTGTGTCCCAAGTTGGAATCCTATTCTTTATTCCCAAATACAAGTTCTTTTATAGGAGCTTTGTCTATTTTTATTTCACACTGACAACAAAAATTAGTTAACCTATACTAGGCCAGATTCAAATCATGCAATTCTTAAGGCTGCTCTCAACTAGCAAGTCTAGATAATCACCCAACACATGTGTCAACTCAACTTTATGATATGACATCCCTCACTGCATTTCCACAATTCTCATGAAGTGATCAGAATTTTCTGTGTAAAGGGACAAATAGGGCCTAAAACCCCAGCAGAAGTTAAAAAGAAGTCCTGGTTTGGCGGTACACAAAAAAAACATGCATGTACTTAGAGGATTTGATTCAGAAGAAACCCACGAACTAGAGTCCTCAAATTTGAAGATTCACATATGTCTACTGTGCACTAATGAATCTGTTCGGTGCAGTGTAGAAGCCAAGCATTTTCTTCTCCTAATTTTAACTGTTCTCACAGAATACTGGCATACTCATCCACTAGACCAGCAGCCAGTTATCTTCCAGAAGTGAGGAAAAAAGAAAACTATACCTGTTATACCAACACCCTACTCCTATCCCTAATTTCAAATGCAAATGCTTCAGAAATTTGGAAACTTACTTAAATTGCCTTAAACAGATACTAGACTGCAATCTTCCAGTTAAGATTAATATCTCGGAGGAAATAATGAGTTCTGACTTGGCAGTAAGAAAAAAAACTTAATAAGAGGTAAATGTGAATGTAGGATGCAAAAAGCACTGTTAGCCAGGCAGAAACTAGCCTGGAAACAGAGTACTTGAGGAATGTGGTAAAGAGAGTGCAAAGAGAAAGGGAGAGGGTAAAAGACAAATTTCCTCAGTGATACAGGTAGTCCAGTGAGTCTCTGAAGCACCTCTCTAGGATGCTTATGCTAACACTAAATATTCAGTGTTTATAAAAATCAAAATGTCAATGCAGGGCCAGACATTTAGCTCCGCGGCATAGACCCTGCCTGGCAAGCGCGAGGTCCTGAGTTCAATCCCTGGTACCAAAAAAAAATGTCATCCTGACCCCAAACCTCCTTAACATTTGGCCGTGAAATTTCCACACCCAAATGCACTTGTTCTCCAATTGCAGAACTATGTTCTCAGGTCTTTTCGTTATGCTAAGACAAACTTGTTTATCATTTCTCCACTTTCAAAGTCAAAAGTCAGTGAAAATTCCCACTGCTATTACAAGAATTCATGTCATTTTAAACAAAGCCTCAGGCCACTTTCATAAAATGACAGTTCAGTTCTATAGTACTACCTCAAAGATCACAGTCAACTTACCTCATCATCATGTGCTGGAAAGACCTTTAAAACTTGATTTCCCATATAGAATTTTCTCTGGACCTATAAGAATAAGAGAGGGAAAAAAAATTGCTTTTGATCTAAAATAAGAAATATATATAATTACTATGTCCCGTGGTCCCATGTTGCTAAGAAAGTCTATTCAAACCATTCTTACTGGGAAACATTCACAATTACTAGGAACAATTTATTACTTGAGGCCCAATTCAATTCAACACAACAAACTGAACACCTAGTATGTGTGTTTCATTGTGGATACTACAAACACAATAGTGAATAGGATATAATCTTGTCCTTAAGGAACTTAGGTAGATAAACATGAAATTAACTGCAATGCAATATTATAGTGCTGTAAGAGCACATAAGGGCACTAAGCTTTGTCATAAGGGTTTAGGGAATGTGTATGCAAATGGTGACATCTAGGCTTAACATCATCATGTGCTGGACTTAAAAGACTACGTAGGAATTAACCTAGGGAACTCTGGGCACAAGATCCCAGGCAGAATTAACAGAGTGAATAAAAAAGTAGAGTGATATAAAAGCATAGTAAATCTGAGAAACTGCTTTTAGAGTAGAGCAGGGCCAGTGAATATGGGGAAAGATAAAGAAATCAAAGTGGAAATAACGATTAAAATGTATAATAGATACTGGGAGATGAGAAGAAAATGTTCAACTGGGAAGGGGAACAAGGAAGGGAGAAAGGAAGGAAGAGACATGAAAAAAAAAAGGTGAAAATAGGGCCAGGGATACAGCTCAGTCATGCTGCACCTGCCTCGCAAGCACAAGGCTTTTAAGTTTTGAAGGCACCTATTAACAGCTTAGGCAATCATGACAACAGTTCTTCTCAATGTCATTGAATTATTCTAACACACACATGGACAGGGATCATATGCTAGAGCAACATGAAGAATTTCAAATCTAGAATAGAGTAGCTGGGCCCCTGGCGCAGGCCTGTAATCCCAGCACTTGGGAGGCTGAGGCAGAAGCATCGAGGGAAGTTCAAGCCCAGCCTCTGCTACACAGTGAGTTCAAGGTCAGCCTGAACTGCATAGCAAGACCCTGTCTCAAAAAAACAAAACAAAATAAAATAGAATACAGGGTAACATTTATCTTCACTCTAATTCTCTTTTATATATATGTATAAATATTATATTTTTATTTATCTATTGAGTTTATTGGTACATTTTAGGTATACCTATGATCACATTCATCATTGGGAATTTGAACCTGTACATGATAGATCTTGGTTCTTTTTTTTTTTTTTTTTGTACCAGGGATTGAACTTGCCTTGCGCTTGCGCAGCAGGTGGCGAAACCACTGAGCTAAATTCCCGGCCCCTTGGTTCTTATTTTTTCCCATTCCTCTGCCCTCCCTTCAACCTCTCCACCCCTTCCTATATACATAACCTTTGTTTCTTTTTTTCCTTCTTTTCTTCAATTTTTTTTTCTTTCCCTTCTTTCCTTTCCCCCACCCCCTCTAAACAGTCCAAAAGCCCAGCAACTGGTGAGTGGATGAAGATGTGGGGTTTTTAATAAAATGGAGTAGTACTCAGCCATAAAGAAAGATAAACTTGAGACATTTATAGCTAAATATGGATGCACCTTGAAGCCATACTCTTAAGTGAAATAAATTTGACACACCTGTGTAAATACCGAATTGTTCCTCAGGTGTGAGAAACTGAAGGTGTAAATGAGGACCAAAATGTGTAATAGATACTGTGAAATAGAGAACACTAGTTTTCATTTGAGTTTGTTAGTAAAATTCTCTTTGTCCCTATAAAACTTGGGTAAAATACACATAAAAAGATACACTTTACATTTATAAATAATAACTGATCTCTAACTGCCTACTTCAAGAACACTTAACCTAAGATCTCTGGAAATCTTTTAACAATTCTTTCTAACATTGTCTGTGGTATCCAATGGTGAATTCCCCATTGGGTCCATTTTGGGCATCTCTGCTTCAGTGCCTCAAACACATGTAACTTAGATTAAGTTTCACATCCTAGAACTCAACATTGGACACTGACAAAAAGAAAGGTGATCGGGGCTGGGGATTTAGCTCGGTGGTTCCACCACTTGCCTCGAAAGCATACAAGGTCCCAAGTTCGATTCCCAGTACCAAAAAAAAAAGAAGAAAGGTGATCAGCACAATGAATGGTCATTTAAAACCCAGCCAGGGCCGGAGGTTTAGCTCACTGGCACCAGCGCCTGCCTGGCAAGCACAAGGTCCTGAGTTCGATCCCCAGTTCCACAAAAATAAATAAATACATACATACATACATACATACATACCCAGCCAGATCCTCAAAGGTCTAAAATATTCCATTATACATAGCAGTTTACAGAAAACAACAGAAAAGCAAAGAATTGGATACTGTTTTTTTATGGTTACTATGAGCTATAATGGTTAGTAAGGCAAAAAAAAAAAAGTGATTTAATTGAATTTATCATTCAGATTTGTACTAAGACTCTTCTACATCTTTGTTTTCCTCTTCAAAAACTAAAGGTGGCAACACTAAACCTCAGACCACATTTTAGAAGACTAAGGTAAAATAAATAAATATTGTAAATAAAATGGCCAATCAAAAGTACACCATCTCAAGCAATAGGTGGAAAAAGGGTCATGTATTTTGCTCAAAATTGCAAAGTAATTGCTGTACCTGAGAAGATCTACAAAATCCCAAAACAGAAAAGCACTTCCCCTCCGATTTATATTTCATTTGTTCCTCATCCACTTTAGAGAAAGGAATTATGTCACTTCCATAGCGGAACCCTAGAGAACAAGAGAAGAACATCTGTTAAGTACATGGGGCCTCATTTTCTCCAAGCTGAAATGTGCTCTATGCATATATTAACAACACACACATACTCCAGAGTCTGCCTCCATCTTCTATTCCCTGGAACCAAATTACTGCCCCTTGTGACCAACAGAGAAAAAGCAGTAGCAGATACCAAACTATACACACAATATAAAAATTAAAATCTAATTACATTTTTAAAGTAGCATCTTCTTCAATATAGTTACCTTAGTGGTTATCCAGCCTGGAATAAAGAACAGAGCAAATGCAACGTATTAGCTATCCTCCCAAGATAAACCATGGTTGACTAAAGTACAAGCGTGGTTTGTAAACATAATAACAAGAACACATTTATTCAAAAACATGGAGATCCACAGAGAAAACCACCCATAGGAAATTTTCAGAACAAAATGTTCTGAAAAATGTACACTAGAGACATACAAATACCTAAGGGATGACAAAATTCTTCCATTTAGAAATATTCAACTGATAAGTTGCATGTTTTTCTTCATTTAAATTTATTTTATATTTGGAATTTTGTTTTTTTCTCTTTATGCAAATATTGCCTCTGATTAAAAAAAAAAAAAAAAAGACAAAACCTCAACTCCGTTCACTGCCACCACTCCATAAAAGACCATGCTCTTTCAGCACACAGCATCTTTATATGTGGTAAGCAGAAGAGTTATCAAAACTCCAGGATTCTGGCCTTGGGTAAATGCAAGGGAAAAACCATTCATCTTTAATCTAAAAAACAAAAATCCTGAGTTTTCAGGAGCAGATTCTGTGATCCAATGTTTATTTGTTCCTGTTAGTCTGTTGATACCATGCATTTAAGTAAAAAGACACATATTTCTATCTTCCTATGTCTTTTTTTAAAAACTGGCAAAAACAAAATCCAACAAAATATTAACAGAAATATATGGTACATGATTTTTTTTTTTTTTTTTTTTTGGTACCGGGGATCGAACTTGGGACCTTGCGCTTGCAAGGCAGGCACCAGAACCATTGAGCTAAATCCCCGGCCCAGGTACAGGATTGATTTTCTTAACTTTTCCCTGTGTCAATTATCTTTCTACTTAAATTGTTTAACA
The DNA here is from genome assembly GCF_053883595.1 of Heterocephalus glaber. Classification (NCBI taxonomy): domain Eukaryota; kingdom Metazoa; phylum Chordata; class Mammalia; order Rodentia; family Bathyergidae; genus Heterocephalus; species Heterocephalus glaber. The sequence goes on from NW_028258153.1 coordinate 8,846,233, forward strand.
GTAACTTGAAAGTTTTAATTAAAACTGTCTTGTGTTTTCTGATTCTTCTACTTAAAGGGCAAATATCTCTATCTTTTTCTATATGGCAGAAAGTGTAGAACAGACTATAACATTACAACAGGTACAAATATAGTGAATGTTTAAATTTTAAAAAACATATTACAGTAAGTCACATTGCCTTATTGTAATGATGGGAAAAGTGTGTTGAAGCAATGGGAAAGTACTCTTAGTATTCTGAAGGGGATTAATGGCAATGTGTCTTTTACTATAATAAATTTTTTAATTTAAACATTCACTCTTATGTTTCAATCATGCCAAGTTAATCAAACATTTAGGGCAATTTCCATCAAATAAAAAGGTTAACATTTTCAATAAATTTAGGACATTAAGGCAGCCATGACAGCACAATGAAAGACGCAAAAGAGGACTTCCAAAACTGCTTCAGATATTGTCAAGAATGGTAGGATGGCCAGGTGTGGTGGTCACGCTTGTAATCCCAGAACTTGGGAGGCTGAGGCAGGAGGGTTGCCATGAGTTTGAAGCCAGCCTGGGCTACATAGTGAATTCAAAGCCAGCCTGGACTACATGGTGAGACCCTGTCTCAAAAAACCAAAAACAAACAAACAAAAAGAATGGTGGGATACGTGTATTTGAACTGAGACACGATATTTTGTGGGGTATTAATGGCAATGTGTCTTTTATTGTAATAAACTTTAAAAAAAAGTAAATATGCTCCATATTTTTTAATCACACCTCATATAGCCATATTCCTTTGCCCACATATGCATACTAGTCCTGTGGGCAAAGAGAACTCTACATGCTAGGCTATGGAGAATAGACAGACAAAAGATGTTGATGCATAGCTGCAAAAATAAAGGAAAAATAATGTATTCCTATGCATTTTGAACCCAGTTTTTAACCTTTCACCTTCCATCATAATCACCCCCACTATAAATTTTCTTTTTGCCTAAGATAATCACAACTTCCTTGGCTAACCATCAAAAAAATTAGCACCCTTATTTCTAGCCCCTGCTTCTCCCAATCCATTCCATATCTGGTTGTCGTATTCATCATCCTAAAATTCAGTTCCAATGACATCCTGCTCCTAAAAATTGTAAATGGCTCCATTTTGCTTTAAAAATTATCCATAAATTCTTAGCCTATCATTCAAAGCCCTTCATTAGTCGGTCCTGATTCAGAATAATATGTAGGAGCAATCTCTGAAGGAGATTCAAGCTGCACCTGTTGCTGTGTGACTTCGAACACATTAATGAATGTCTTTCAGCCTTTGTTCTCTTATCTGTAAAATGGAAATGGTAGAAGTACCTGCTATAATAGGCTGTTGTGACAATCACAAAGGCAAGTGCACTGTCTATTAGATACCACCTATGCCTACTTTCCTGGTCTTGTCCTTTCATCGTGCTACTCTTTCTACTATAGCTAGTTATGCCACCAGGATAAAATGATTAGCCATAGAATTATGATTCTAATCTAAGACTGATTCCAAAATTCATGTTCTATGTTGCTGATTGAACTAAAGAACTAGTAGGATATTAATTACATTCTATACACAACGTATCAGGAGAAAGACTGATAACTACCACCACTCTTGAACTACCCTATTCTGCAACATATAATTATATGCAATGAGTTACAGCACCACAGATGAAACTGTTTTCAAGAGTTACAAATCAAAAATGTACTGGACAGTGCACACCCTGGCAAGAAATGTACTTAAGGACCCTAGGAGATGCTACCCTAACCATTCTTTGATATTTTATCATTTTAGCTCTTGAACATTTGGATATTTTTAGCTAGTTTCCAAGTCCTCTAGGTAGAGATACTATCTACACATACTATTCAAGCCAAATGGGTATGATATATGAGTTGAACTTTAAAGATCCTAGTGAATGTAAAGCAATATAATAAGCATAATTTTTCTTATACCCTAAATTAACTTAAAGGACCATATCTGGTAGGATATAAAACCTGAAACTGGCATATAAAGAATTATGAAGGAGGGGCCGGGGATTTAGCTCAGTGGTTTCGCCGCCTGCTGCGCAAGCGCAAGAACCCGAGTTCAATCCCCGGTACCAAAAAAAAAAAAAAAATTATGAAGGAAGGAAAAAATTTTTTTAATTCTTTAGCCACTTGACTTAATACTAGCATTCTCCTAGCTAGTCAGTTTCCTATAATGGAAGGCTAAGTATTATGTCTTATCACTTGAAACATTTAAAATTCAGACAAATGAAATTCTCAATTGTCTTCCTAGGATGCATCCTGCCTAAACTCAACAGAGGAGCTAAAGGACCTGTGTCCCTTCAGAGAGTTGCATCTGTGAACTCAGAGAAGCGTCTCTAAGTGAACACCAATACAAACCCTAGCCTGCCTCATATCACCTTGAAGAAAATGTATTTTAGACAAAAGCACAAACTCTTACTAACATACCTTGAATAGTGTCTTCTTTGGACACTTCAGTTTCATCATCATCATTTAAGCAATAAACTGTTTCTTTTTGTATATCTTCTTTCTTCAGGGTTCGTGCATCCACAACTATCCAAGTCTTTTTAACTTTCTCCTGCAGAATCTTATTTCCAAAAGACAAATAAAGGGAAAATAAAGACAAAAACCTAATACAGCAAGGACCCGAGTTCGATCCCCGATACCAAAAAAAAACCTAATACATTTTCTGGTTCACATGAAAAAGAATCCAGAACAATTACTCTAACTACAATGTTGTGGTTGCTCTTGCCTTTTATGGAAATCTTAGTTTATTTCATAAAAAGAAATACTTTATAACTCTCCTACAGTCTATTTTTCCCCTAGAGAAATCAACAGATAAATATGACTATCTGAATATACTATACCCTCAGATTGCCTAATAAAGGGGGACCAACATATTTTATCACAGTTTTCCAATAAAAAAAGAATAAATAAGTCAGAAATCAATAAAATGGAAACCTACATAAAGAAGAAAAAGAGAAGACTGTCCTCTCATTCCTAAGGACACAATTCTAGGCCTTGATGAGCTAAAAAATAAATATAAATTTCAAAGTACTCCCTTGGTCACGAGTCGCGCAGAACACGCTGAATCAGCCCGCGCCCCTGCAGCAATACACTGGACACCCCCCACCCCGCTTCTCTGGCCTCTTCTCTGTACAGCCATCTGGTTCCACACTACAACGACCCAGAGGACACCGGACCACCAGACCACTGTACTGGGTAAATTGGAGTCATCTTCACCTCCCATCAGGACCGGGCCTATCTTCAGGGGAGAGGCAGCTGTAACCTGCAATACAACTCTGCAGAGTTCAACCCTACAGGAGGACAAGGAGCTCAACCTGGGACTTGAAGCCAGAAATCTGCCTGAATCTCACAGGTCTGCGACTAGCTCGCTGAGACTCATTGACTTATATTTGCACACTGAGACCCACGTTGTCTATTGTGACAGCAGAGACACACCCTGAAAGAGGCCCTTCATCTTCATTGTTATTTTTTATTCCCAAAATTAGTATTATTAGTTTGGTTTTTTTCTCTTTTCTTTTCTTTTGCTCCTCTTATCTTTAATTTTTTTCCTACTCTTTGCAAATATTTGTTTTTCTCTCCTTTTTTTCTTTTCTTTTTCCTTTCTCTCTCTCTTACACTCACTCTCTTGCTCTCCCACATCGCTCATCTTCCCTTTTTGTCCCTGTTTTGGTCCTCATTCGGAGTTCTTTATTTTCCCATTATTCTCTTTTTCCTTCTCAACTGTGTCCTCTGGCAACACTGCTAACCTTCCGCTATCCTTCTTCCCATCTGTCCCTCCCTCCCCAACCCCTTCTAACTCCCCATCCCAATGGCTACAGTTGTTATATTGAAGAGTTTATTCACTATATGTTGGGTTGGTCCTTGATCTTGATTTAATTCACACAGCTAAAGGTGATAGATTAATAACTACCACAAAATGTCATTTTCAAAGATGTACTTGATGCAATGGTGTTGCTGATTGTATCACTTGGGCTAAGGTGTTGGTATTGATCTAGTCAATGAACCTTCCTAGTATAAGGAAAATGAGATAGCCTTAGAGTCATTAGAGACTCAAAAACTTAAAGACCAGCTATATCTGGAAGACACCTCTGAGAAGCAATCAGTCCATAAGGGTTCTAATTACAAGCAACAAAGTTACCTACAATAAGCAATTTCAAACTATCAACCCAGGAGTTAAACCAAGGACAGTACCAAAAACAAAAATGAGAAGACATTTAAGCAAGGCACAAACTCAGACTTCCACCCCACCAAGGGTAAATCCTGGGGGAAATGAGATGGTAAAGTCCCCAAACCTGGATACCCTGAACTGATAGCACAGGAAGTAACAAAACAGATGAATGAGGCTCTAGAAAAATTCAACGCAGAAATAATCTCCCAGATATCTATAGAGATGGTGAGCAGAGTGAAAGACATGTTTAGAGGATCTAGAACAGAAACAGATAAAAAAAATAGATGAGCTCAGAAACATCCTGGAAGCCATGAATACACAGCATAAGAAAGAAATGGAAACCATGATCGCCCAACGTAAGAAAGAAATGGAATCCATGAAACAGATTCAAACAGATATTCAGGAGATCAAAAACTCCATTGAAAGTATCCACAGAAGATTAAGGGAATCTGAAGATAGAATATCAGATATAGAAGACAGGATCGCGGTTAGGGACCATGAAAATAGAGATTTCTTAAAAATAGTAAGGGACCACGAGAAATCTATCCAACAACTGCTAGACGATGCAAAGAAGAATAACATAAGACTGATAGGAGTCCATGAAAAAACAGGAGAAAGCACAATTGACATAAAAAAACTGTTGACAGAAGTAATAGTGGAAAACTTCCCAGACAGAGGTAGAGAATTGGACATACAGATAAGTGAGGCATATAGAACTCCAACTAGCCATGATCAAAAAAAATCTACATCTAGACATATAATAGTCAAGATCCCAGAAACGCAACAGAAAAACAAAATCCTACAAGCAGTCAGAGAAAAGAAACAAATCATCTACAAAGGAAAGCCCATCAGAATCACAGCAGACTTCTCAACACAAACCCTCAAATCAAGGAGAGCCTGGAGTGAAGTATTTCAAGCCCTAAAAGAAAATAACTTCCAACCTAGACTGTTGTATCCTGCAAAATTATCTTTCAAAATCGATGGGGAAATTAGATACTTCCATGACAAAGGAACACCTGAGAAATTTCATGAATGCCAAACCAGCACTACGAGCAATTCTAAACAATATCCTAGAAAAAAGCAATGAAGGTCACAACTCCATGAGGCTCAACGGAGGGAAGCCACCAGGCAAGGTAAGACACTAAAGGGAAAGGGGAAAAAAATAAGAAATAAAAGAGCCAACAAAAGTAAAACATGACAAGGATAAATCAATATCTATCAATTATAAACCTCAATGTTAATGGCCTCAATTCACCAATCAAAAGAAACAGACTGGCAGAATGGATTAAAAAGAAAAATGCAACAATATGCTGTATACAAGAAACACACCTAACTCAGAAAGAAACTCATAGACTGAAAGTAAAAGGATGGAAAACAGCTCTCCATGCCACAGGAACCCAGAAGAAAGCAGGGGTAGCAATCTTATTTGCAGACAAAGCAGATCAAATCAAAACTAATTAAGAGAGACAAAGATGGTCACTACGTCCTTGTGAAGGGAACAATCCAAGAGGAAGAGATGACAGTCCTAAATATATATGCACCAAATACGAATGCCCCCAACTATACAAAACAAATATTAATAGACATGAAAAACCAAATAAACACTAACACAATTGTGGTCGGGGACCTCAATACTCCACTATCACAAATAGACAGATCATCTAGACAAAAAGTTAACAAGGAAATTCTAGAACTGAACCAAGCTATTGAACAAATGGACTTAATAGATGTTTACAGAGTGTTCCACCCCACAAAATCAGAATATACATTTTTTTCGGCTGCACACGGGTCATTCTCCAGAATAGACCACATGCTAGCTCATAGGACATGTCTAAGTAAATGTAAAAGAAATGAAGTTACCCCCTGTATATTATCAGACCATAGTGCAATAAAATTGGAGATCAATAACATAAGAAACCACAAAACCCCAACAAACACATGGAAACTGAGTAACATCCTCTTGAACAACCAATGGGTCACAGAAGTAATTAAAGAAGAAATTAAACAGTTTCTACAAGTAAATGAAAATGCCAGTACAACATACAGGAATCTATGGGACACAATGAAAGCAGTTCTACACGGGAAATTCATAGCAGTGAATGCCCACATTAGGAAAACAGAGAAAACTCAGATAAACAACCTAATGCAGAACCTCAAGCTCCTAGAAAAAGAAGAGCATAACAAATCCAAAGCTCATACAAGAGAGGACATTATATAGATCAGGGCAGAAATCAATGCAATGCAGACTAAGAGAACAACACAAAAAATCAATGAATCAAAGAGTTGGTTTTTTGAAAGAATAAATAAAATCGATAAACCTTTAGCCAATCTTATCAAAAAAAGGAAAGAAAAGGCATAAATACATGCAATTAAGAATGAAAAAGGTGAAGTCACAACAGATCCAACAGAAATCCAGAGGATCATCAATACCTACTTTGAGAACCTCTACTCCAATAAAATGGAAAACAGAGAAGAAATGGGCAGATTCCTAGATACATACGAATTGCCAAAGTTAAATGAAGAAGATATACAAATTCTAAACACCCCAAATACAATGAGTGAAATTGAAAATGTAATAAAATATTTACCAACAAAGAAAAGTCCAGGTCCGGATGGCTTCACTGCTGAATTTTACAAGACATTTAAAGAAGAACTATCACCATTACTCTTTAAACTCATCAAGGAAATTGAAAGGGAAGCAATACTTCCAAATTCATTCCTGGAAGCAAGTGTTACTTTGATTCCAAAACCAGGGAAAGACCCAACCCAAAAAGAGAACTACAGGCCAATCTCCCTAATGAACATAGATGCAAAAATCCTCAACAAGATACTGGCAAACAGAATACAGAGCGTCATCAAGAAGATCATACACCCTGATCAAGTGGGATTTATCCCAGGGATGTAAGGATGGTTCAACATTCGTAAATCAATAAATGTAATACACCATATTAACAGAGTCAAGGACAAAAACCATGTGATCATCTCAATAGATGCAGAAAAAGCATTCGACAAAATCCAGTAACCATTCATGATAAAAACCCTACAGAAAATTGGAATAGAAGGTCTTTATCTTAAACTGATTAAGGCTATCTATGAAAAGCCAACAGCCAACATCATACTAAATGGTCAACAACTGAAAACTTTCACACTAAAATCAGGAACAAGACAAGGATGCCCACCATCACCACTCCCGTTCAATATACTTCTGGAAACATTAGCCACAGCAATTAGAAAAGAGAAAGAAATAACAGGAATAACAATAGGCAAAGAAGAAGTTAAACTGTCATTATTTGCTGACCATATGATACTTTACATAGAAGACCCAAAAAACTCTGCCAGAAGACTTCTAGACTTAATTGACAGATTCAGGAGAATAGCTGGATACAAGGTAAACACTCAAAAAACAATAGCCTTCTTGTACACAAATAACAGACTCACTGAAAGAGAAATTAGGTAAACAATTCCTTTTACAATAGCATCCAAAAAAATGAAATATCTAGGAATCAATCTAACAAAGGAAGCAAAAGACCTCTACAATGAAAACAACAGCACTCTGAAAAAAGAGATCGAAGAGGATACAAGATAATGGAAAGACATCCCTTGCTCCTGGGGAGGAAGAACCAATATAGTGAAAATGGCCATACTTCCAAAACTACTATATAGATTCAATGCAATGCCAATTGAAATTCCAACAATATACTTCACAGAACTAGAGAAAACAATCCAAAAATTCATTTGGAACCATAAGAGACCTAGAATAGCTAAAGCAATTCTAAGCAACAGAGACATGGCTGGGGGTATCACAATCCCCAACTTCAAACTATACTACAAAGCTACTGTGATAAAATCAGCATGGTACTGGCAAAGGAACAGACCTGAGAATCAGTGGAATAGATTAGAAGATGCAGAAGCAACTCCAGACATGCTCAGCCACCTCATCTTTGACAAAGGAGCCAACCATCATCATTGGAGGAAAGATAGCCTGTTCAATAAATGGTGCTGGAAAAACTGGATTTCAACCTGCCAAAGATTAAAACTAGACCCATAACTATCACCATGCACTAAACTAAGATTGTAGTGGATTAAAGATATAAATATTAAGACAGAAACACTAAATTTGCTGGAAGATAAGTTAGGTAGAACTCTTGAAGACATTGGCATAGGAAAAGACTTCATGAACAAAACCTCAGCAGCACGGGAACTAGCAGAAAGAATCAACAACTGGGATCTCATCTTATTAAAAAGCTTCTGCACTGCAAAAGAAACCACCAACAGAGCTAATAGACAACCTACAATATGGGAAAAAATTTTTAGCAGCTGCACCTCAGACAAAGGACTACTATCTAGAATATATAAAGAATTGAAAAAAATCAGACCCCCCAAATTCAAAGACCCCATTCAAAAATGGGCATCTGAAATGAACAGACATTTCTCAGACAAAGAAGTAAAAGCAGCAAACAAATAGATGAAAAAATGTTCAACATCACTGGTCATTCCAGAGATGCAAATGAAAACAACACTGAGATTCCACCTCACTCCACAAAGAATGGCTTCTATCAAGAAATCCACCAATAACAAATGCTGGCGGGGGTGTGGGGAGAAAGGAACCCTTCTCCATTGTTGGTGGGAGTGCAGACTGGTGGAAGTCAGTATGGAGATACCTCAAAGAACTAGGACTAGAGGTCCCATTTAACCCAGCTAGTCCCCTGCTGGGTATCTTCCCAAAAGAATTAAAAGAATCATACCACAGTGATATATGTGCACCCATGTTCATAGCAGCACAGTTTGTAATAGCTAATGCTTGGAAATAGCCCAAGTGTCCATCAACTGTAAAGTGGATAAAGAAAATGTGGTTTTTTTATAAAATGGAGTACTACTCAGCCATAAAGAACAAAAAACTAGAGGCATTTATAACTAAATGGATGTATATGGAGGCCATACTCTTAAGTGAAATAAATAGGACACACGTGTAAATACCGAATAGTTTCTCTAGTGTGAGAAACTGATAGTGTAAACAAGGGTTAAAGTGATTAAAATGAATTGATAATTTGAAATAGGAAAAAAGGTCCAAACACAAAGGAGTGAAGGGAGGGGAAGGGGAAAAGAAAAGAGGGAAAGGAAAAACTATGAGAAAAGAAAAAAAAAAAAGGAAATGAAATCTATGTAAATAGGGAAGGGCAGAGGGGGTGAAGGGTGCACGGGTAATGGGGGAAAAAACAAGAACCAAGATATATCATGTCCAGGCACAAACACCCAATGATAAATGTAAATGAATTGTATACCTAAAATGTACCAATAAAAGAACTAATAAATAAATAAATAAATAAATAAATAAAAGTACTCCCTTACAGGTTCTTATGACATATCATGTGTTTCAGAATTAAGTTTTGAATACACAAAAATTTTATGTACTTAGAATATTTTTATTTTTTGTACATTTAAAGAAAAAAGCAAGGAAGCACATGTGCAGGCATGAATCAGAGACTCCTACTCAGACTGGATATTCATCAAATAATCACCAGAAGCAACTCACTGTTGACAGTGCACTAATATGCACAAATGTACATATATTATGAAATACAATTTTACAGTAGCAACTCATCAGTTTTTGACATTTCACAGATGTTGTTACTATCAGATCATTAATAACTGAATCAGGTATGACTGAACCTCCAAAACTCTGAACTTAACTCTGCTCCATTGTCTACAATTCTGCAATAATATTACAATGACAACTTAATGCACTGCATTTTTTTTCTTAAAAGAAAGATCTGAACTCATGATTAACAGTCAATTATCAATGCAGAGAAAGAGGGGGGAATTAAACTCTATTATACACAATTCTTAAAACTTCTCTCCTAGAATGCCTTCTACATAAAGCTTAATGATTAAATGAATAAAGGGAGAGCAGCTAGAGAAGCAGTAATTATGCTCTGAATAACCCGCACATGAATTGTCAGCTCCTTACATAAGTGTTTTTATCTGCCTGGTAACATGTATTTTAAAAATATATAACTACCACTTACCGATTTATAGGCCACAATCTTTATAGATAGGTTGGAGCCAATGGTCAGTTGGCAGGGCCAGGGCATGGAATGCCTTTCAATTTTCTTGAAAATGCACAGTTGTCTCAGACTCTCACTTAATAAAGAAAAACATACGATGAAAGTAACAATTTAAAAATGTTAACTTGTACTACATGATTCAGTTTTCTAGAATGAGAAGTGAGCTATTGTTTACTTTTATAAAGAGAGGAACAGTAGAGAATGGCAGGAAAATGACAACCACAAGTTGGGAGAGAGCCAGAACACAAGTGTGTTGGCTGAGAAGGAAGTATGACTTGAATCACTTCACTGACAGGTGGAAGTGAACAGTTCTCTTTCCTCATCCAATCATTTCTTTCAACTCTGCCACTGGTTCTCAACATTTTTTCAGGAACAAGGATACCTTTGAGGATATGATAAAACTATATTCACAAATGAGTCTGCAGAAAGGATTCAGCAATGTCTGAAAACAATGAACCTGAGGATAAAAATTCCTGCTCTGGGATATCAAAGGATGGGCACCATTCTGTAACTTCACTGCTCACAATGTTATAATTCATTAGTTGATGCCAACTTTCTTCAATAGAAGAAATGATCTGTTTGTATACATATACAATAATTAAATAAAGACTATCCAAAGGGTAAAGGAAATCAGTAGTCTCTAGTTAGTCTTAAGGTAAAGTAGGTAACTCTTGGTATTTTACTGATGAGAAGGGCTGAAAGAAGGGGACAAATACAGTGTAAAGTGCTGCCTCATTTAACCAAAAATGATCAATTCTATTTTACCTGCCCTTCATTAAACATAACAGAGAAGATTATAAGACAGGTTATTCCTGTCCTTTGATATTGATTCAGATAGAGAGCAAAGGAATTAGTTACTAAATATACAAAAACTTTACAGACCAGACATTATGACTGATCTCCTTGGTACAGATGAAAAGCAGATCTACAAAGAGGTAAAGAGAATTATCTTACATTATCCACAGTTACGGACAGAGAGACCTCAAGAGACCCCAATTCTCATAACTAGTTTATAATAAATAATAAATATTCTACCTGTTAACTTGCTTCCAAAGTTTGTAGCACACCTTCCCTTGGGTTGTTGGGAAATGAATGAGTCTGAACCTGTCTTACAAGACATTACTAGTCCAAGTGATGAGTCAGGCCCAAAACCATCACAATGTACAGGTTCTGTTCCAGGAGAAATTCTTAGGACCACTGTCTCCTATATAAGACTTAATAACTACATCAGTTCTGCAATAGCATTAAATCTTCCAAGTACAAGTCAGCTTCCTAAAATCTTCTACATGATTTAAGTCCAGCTCAGCATTGTCCAGTAGAGCTGCACAACAAGAAATGGCCCACAGGAAATTGAGCACTTGAAATGTGGTTACTGTCATTAAAGGACAAAATGTCAAAATCTACTTAATTTTAATTCACTTAAATGTAAACAGCCATATGTAGCTAATGGTTATTGTATTTCAATGGGAAAGTTCTGTTCTACATCTTCATAGTAGACCTAAAATCAAAGTAGCTTCAAATTGCGAGGACAACGCTTGGTCAATAATTTACCCACTTGTTATACTATATTAGCTTTCCCATTGCTGGGACACAATCTCAACACCCACAACTTAGGGAGGAGAGACTTAATTTAGCCTACAGCTTCATGGGATTCAGTACATGGTCAGCAGACTCCAAGACAGGAACATCATAGCAGAAGGGTGCATGGAAGCAAACTGCTTAGTTCATGGTAGCTAGGAAGCAGAAAGGAAGGGGCAAGGGACAAGACAGACCTCAAGGCTACAACTCTATGGCCTACCTAGACACACCCAGAAATTTGTTCCTCCAATTACCCAGGTGGATATCAAATCCAATCAAGTTGATACTCCATCCTAACTAGCACATACATTATGGGGGGAAACCCCTTTTAAATAGTAATTTACACTGGCATATAATTTTTCTTTACATTACCATGACTAGTACGTTAGTTTAAGGTATGTATTCCTAATTAGAAAAAGAAATAACTTAGGAACATTTATCTGTACATATTGTGACAAGAACATATATTATGCTAAGAAGATTTACTTCATTAGGATTCCTCACTGATTTTGTTGGCAACCTTTTGGGAAATTACAATTCTATTTCCAAATTTTAAATATAATTTTTCAAGCATGTCTATACTTAGAAAATCAGGATGTATTATCTGTCAATTACAGCTCACCAGAAATACTTCAAACAGTGGTTGCAAAAAAATTAGAGCAGATATATACCATACCTACTCAAAAAGCTCTAGTTGTTGAATCTTTCCTTCAATTGAGAACTTTGCTTAAACTATCTTTTGTATACTGTTAGACAAATCAGAATTCATGAACATCAAGCAGTATTATCTCAGAAAATCTGAATTCACACAAGCCATTCTGCTTGATAAAGTATTTGCCACTTTTGCCAAATCAGGGATCTCAAACACACACTATTCTAGATGCTATTGTTATGGTTTAGGTCTTAGATGTCCCACAAAAGGCTTGCTGAGTTGGAAGATTGGTTGCTCATGGGCTTTTCAGAAGTGACTGGATCATGAAGGTTCTAACTTCATCGGTGGGCCAATCCACTGATGAGATCATAATTTGAGGTCATTTTGGGGAGGGGCTGGAAACAGGAGGTGTGTCCCAGTTGAAAGGGGTGCAATGCTGGGGACTATACCTGGCCCCAGGTCCTTTTCGCTAAAGCTCTTTCCCTCTGCCTCTGCTTCTCAATTGCTTCAAGATAAGTAGCTTTCCTCCACCACCCTCTTCAGCCATGAGATTTCTGCCTCATGGCAGACCTAAAACAATGGAGCTGGCAGACCACAGAATGGAAACTGAACCAAAATAAACCTTTCCTCCTATAAGTTCATTTTCTCAGGTATTTTGTCACAGCGATAAAAAGCTAACACATAGCGCTTTTGGGCCCTCTCAGGTTCTCTGCTCAAAATAAATGTGTCTAATCTAATTAATAATAAGACTAACAAAAGAGAAAGTCTCTTGTCTCTACAGATAGATAAAACAGTTTGCTTTATTGTTATATGGTACTTCAGGGATTTCACTTTTTAAAAATAATTTGGCTAGCGTGGCATGGGGGCACACACCTATAATCACAGCATGCAGGAGGGTGAGGCAGGAGGGTTGCCAAGAGTTCAAAGCCAGCCTGGGCTACATAGTGAGTTCAAGGCCAGCCTTAACTACATAGCAAGACCCTGTCTCAAAAAAAAAGGAAAAAGAAAATAATTTTGCCTTTACAACACCTATGTGAAATGAACTGGCTATAAACTCTTTACATTTTGAGTTTGGTTTTGTATACAATGGAGTACTATTCTGTCATAAAGAAGGATAAAGAAGGACATTTTTAGGTAAATATATGCAACTTGAGACCACACTTTTAAATGAAATAAATTGGACACACATGCTTAAATATTGCAGTTTCTCTTGCATGAGAAACTGAAAGCATAAAGACCAAATGGATGATAGATATTGGGAGGTAAGAAGAAAATGTTCAAATGGGAGCAAGGGAGCGGGGAGAGGGAAAGAAAGGAAGAAAATAGAAGGAAAAAAATGGAAACAAAACTTTGTAATTACAGAAGGAAAGAAAGGTTGAAAGGAGGGAAGGGAAGTAGGGAAAAAAGAAGAATCGATATATATCATGTACAGATACAAATTCCCTATGATGAATGAGATCATTATGTATATCTAAAATGTAACAATAAATTAATTTAAAAAGTAGGCCAGGCATGGTAGCGCATGCCTGTAATCCCAGCAGTTGGGAGCCTGAGGCAGGAGGATTGCCGCAAGTTCAGGGCCAGCCTGAACTACAAAGCGAAACCCTGCCTCAAAAATCAAGAAAAGAGAAAGAAAAAATTAATTTAAAAAAAGAAAAAAAAAAATTTTTTTTCAATAAATAAATAAAAATCACTAGTAATTCAACTGATTTAAAAGCATTAGTGGGGCCCTCCAATCAAAACAAATTTATGGAGACTTGTTTTTCTCCATTTTGGGATGTAGGCCTCTGCTGCAAACATGCTCCACCAGATCATTGGTCAGGCCAAGAAGCATCCTAGCTTGATCCCTTTTTCATGTTTAGTAGAGCAGGACATACTAGAGCAGCACTATATTTGACATGTCTGGCATTGTTCAATCCAGATGTCAGCTGGGACAGAAAGAATAACTCAGAACCCTAGAACAAACTGGGTCCCCATGAGCAATACAAGTTCTACTCAGTGAATATGGATTATAGCAAACTGAAGGAAGTCCAAACTTCTAAGTGAAATGTTTCATTATAAAGCTGCTTAGAATGAAGGTCTTTCAGAAGCCATCTGTATAATTTTCCACTTAACCAGGAAATACTTCTCTAAATGCATGAAATCATGTTGATTTGCTGGAGTTTATTCCACAGATCTCTGAAACTTGAAAAAAATTTATGTGGGTACAATTAAAAGTTATGTTTTCACTTCTTACCTGAAGGAATAAATTTCATCCAGCCCATTGACTCCCTCTAAAGACAGCATCATCTTTTTCACTATCTGTATACCTTCTTTTTGCTGCTCAGTGACTCCTTTTTGAAGAAAAGAGGGCCCATGGTCACTCAAGTGCAAGTTGCCATCTCCTCTGTCTCCAGTTCCATCTTTCTTGCCAATAGGGAAAGGCAAACTATCAGGAAAAGACCAGCAGTTGTTAAGAAGACGGGCTCTGAGGCAAATAATAAACTAGGTCCCAATCCTGTGACTGTCACTCACTAGCTATGAGAAAATGAACACATCAGGCAATTTCACAAAGCTTCGTATTTCTCATCTGTCAAATAACACCTACCTACCTTAGCCAATACTGTATTCCCTCAGTTCCAGGTGACTGAAACCTCTTTGATTTGGTAAAAAGGGGAAATTTATTGGCTTACATAATCAAATAATTGAAAAAGCAGGGTTATATATGGACTTAGGGTAACCAGGCCCAGGGTGTCAAATGCCATGATGTCTGTCTGACCCTTTCACTATCTCTGAGTACTGTGCCTTCATTTGTCCATACAATGGCTTCACTCTCAGAGTAGCCTCCTCCCTATCGCCTCCGAACACACTCAAGCTGTGCTATATGACCCCCAAAATGCACAGATTAAAAGTTAATCATTAATGTGATATTATGAGGCAGGACCTTTAGGAGGTGATTAAGTCATGATGGTAGAGTCTCAGAATTCTGAACAGTGGCCTTACAAGAGAGGTTGAAGAGAGCACCCTTCTGCCTTTCTGCCATCTGGGGACACAGCAACAGGCAGCATCCTAGAAGCAGAGATTCCCTCACCAGAAACCAAATCTGCTTTGGCACTTGATCCCGGACTTTCTAGCTCCAGAAATGTGAGAAATATATTTCTTTTGTTCATAAATTACTCAGTCTAAGGTATTTTGTTATAGCAATAGTGATGGATCAAGACAAGCTCACAATGTCTAACTCTACAACCTAATAGGGATTCCATGTTTAATCCTGTTCTCAAATTCAACTAAAACCAGGAGTCTGAGGACCAGAACAAGTCTAAGGAACAAGCCTACTCAGAATACAGTGGTTCTTTGTGCTGCTAGTCCTTGTTTTAATGCAACTAGAACACTCAAACACACTTAGAATATACTGAACAATAAAAGTATAAATTCTGTATGCTGGCAGTTTATAGCACAAGAAGAAAACATATTACCCAAGAAAAAAATAAAACCAGTCAAATAACAAGCAAAAAGAAGAAAAGGCTACATTCTCTTTTCTGCACTTACTTATTAAAAAAAAAAAGAAGCAGCAGCAGCCCTTTCAAATGACACTGACAGCTCAGTATAGTATGCTTCAACTATGTGGAGACATCCTGAGATCACAAACGGAATAGAAGGTGAGCCGGGCTTCTGAAGTACTGAGAAAATCTCAACTCAATAAGAAGTGTCACTTAAGAAGCACTTAATTTCTCTGAAGCACCATTTTAACAAGTACCAGTCTGATGGGTTACTCTGTACCCTTTTTCTACAGTTCTACAGAAAGGAGATGTCCCTCAGCAGTCCTAAGAGGCACACACATGCAAAAGAGATTCTTAATTCCTCATAGCAGGCATTTTAAAAAGCCAAAGGCTTACCACAATGAGATACAGACTTCTTGGTAGAGCTCTCAATTTGAGAAATGAGTGTCCCCAGATTAATAATTCAACATCCTATACTATCACTCTGCTTTCAGTAAAAATAGGACAAGGAAAAAAAAGGGTTTTAAATACATCAAGGATTAGTATAGTAAAAAGAATTTTTTGCTAGGGGTGTAAGATGAAGAAAAGTAAATGTTGGAGGGGAAATTCAAGATATTAGGGGAGGAGGGACACCTCTAGTAAATTATGAAATACACATTTTCCCCTAAATTTGTATACCGTCTCTAAATAAACATAAGCAAATTACATTTTTAAATTACATTTTATATAGGTGCCTGCAGCCTATAGATCTTAGAAAGTGTTAAACATAAATATCAGACGTGTTATAAAATGATTCCCAAGTTGACATTTTTGTCTACCTGTAAGCATCTACTGTCTGTAGAGCAGTTCTCTGAGCTATGTAAGAAAACAACCAATCTGATAATTGTTTGTATAAAGTCTTCTATGCAGACAAGAGAGAACCTGAATGTCCTCAAAGACTCTTCTAATTCTTCAATTTTTGAGTTTAAAAACAGCATACAAAAAAGATCTGATAATGGGTGGGGGATTTAGCTCAGTGGTGCTGTCGCCTGCCTCACAAGCTCAAGGTCCTGAGTTCGATCCCCGGTAACAACAAAAAAAAATCTGACATTGAGCTCAATTCTTTTGTATCTCTCTATCATCCCCTTGTCACCAAAACTCAGAAGAGTTTCTAGAAAGCAGAGAACAATCAGTACATCAGTAGTCAGCCATGTGACAGATTCTGATTCAACTGAAAAAGAAGACTTCTATGAACCAATCACTCTGTAAAGGGTCCACTCACATTAAAGATAACAGGCTTTATCTATATACATTATTTGCAAGATCTTACAAGAATTGTAGGGAGATGCTATTTTTCTTTACATTATGAATTATAATATCCAGCTGATCTTTGCTGAATGGGCTGCTGAGGTCAGTGAACACTTCAATATGCCTCTTCTCAAACTTCTTTCCCCTAAAAGAGAGAATTATCACATTAAGAAATCATTCTCTTAAAGCCAAGTGTAACACACACCTGTAATCCTAGCACTCTAGGGAGGCTGGGGCAGGATTGCAAATTGAAGCCCAGACTGGGCAACTTAGTGAGACTATGTCTCAAATTAAAAATTGTTTAAAAAGCTGGAGGGGACCAGGGATTAGCTCAGTGGTTCCGCTGCCTGCCTTGCAAGTGCAAGGACCTGAGTTCAATCCCCAGTAGCAAAAATAAATAAATAAATAAATAAAAATACAAAGCAGGAGATACAGCTCAGTGAGAAGGCTCTGGGCTATTTAATCCTCAATACCACAAAAAGAAAAAAAAGAAAAACATTGTCCTGAATTGTTTTCTAAAAAGTCAAATACACTTGGTTACTCAGTAGTATGTGTATGCATGTATGTTCAAAGACATACATTTTCACAGCAAAATAATTAAATGAATAATGGATTAGGAATTTGGCCACAATACTATGCAGTTAATAGCAACTATTTATGGATCGTATCACTTAGTATTTTTATTTTTTAATTTTATTTTATTTTTATTACTTTATTTTTATTTCTACAGTGCTAGGGATCAAATCCAGAGAGGGTCTCATGCATTCTAGGTGAGTGCTCTACCACTGAGCTACATCCCCAGTCCCCACTTAGTATTTTTTTAAATTACTGATAATTAAGAAAGAAGGAAACATTTATTTCTCCCAGAGAAATTCACAACAAATATAGCCCTTCCTGTTTTTAAACTTTTAAAAAACAAAGAGGTTGAACCACTGAATTCTATCAGATGTTCCTTTAGCCACAAAAACATGCAACCTGATTGACAAAAAAAATCATACAGTTCATTGAATACATCAAGCCACAATTTTTACAGAAAGGCTGATTTCCAGTTTTTCTCAGGTGAGACACTTACACAGTTTCACGCTGAATCACATCCATGCACACGATCAGTGCATCCAGGACTCAGCCAGTTAAGGACAGAAACAGTACTTCATCCCATGAACGTGCAACTTTTTTCCCAGCGAAGTGCACAGTGCTGGAAATTGTAGACATTGGAATATACAAGAACTTAAAAGCACATGCCCAAGTACCCTCTAATTTCATTAATATATATTCACAAATGTTATATATCAAAGTATGCATCCTGACACACAATGTGTAATAAAATAAATAATAAAAGGTAATCTAACATGTTACATTCTTTTAAGCAAAACTTTTGATGACATTTGTTAGTATCTACGACACATTTTGGGTGATCATAGTCCATTCTTAAATACACAGTGAGCCATAACATAGCATTTCAAAGTGACTCCCAGTACAGCAGCACCTCCCAGTGATCACAAGTGGAACTAACTGGAAAAGTAAAAGGAAACCCTTAAAATTAGGGTTCCCATAGAAGAAATGGAGAATCTCTCAGTTTGAATACCAATCTGATTTTTGGCACAAAAATACCTTCTATCCAGGACAGGGTGGGGAATGCTAATGCTATACTCTTCTAAAAATATACTTTCTCTGCCTCCAAACATTTTTAACCATCCCTGCTATATACAGTCAATGCCACACAGACTAATAGCTTTCCCTTCCTATGCCTCCCAACTCTTAATGTCACTAATGCAGAAAAGGGACAAGTGACTGAAAGACCCACAGCCCAGGCACTCAACCTGATTAATTTCACATTAAATCCTAACACATATCACCTCTCTGTCCTCAGAGTAAAACATCCCCAGATACTCAGCAGTGGGACTCTGAGACAGCCCTACCAACTACATTATGATTTCCTAGATTAAAAGAAATTTCTTAAATCTCCTACAGCCAAAAAAGGATACAGTCAGCTTGTTGAGAACCTAGTTGGATTCTGCTGTCAATGTCCTCCAGCAAATCAAAATCTGGCAGCTTCAGGTGTCTGTGCACTGTGATGTTCTGGTACTGGTCCCCAACAGCAAGGGCATTGTCAGTGCTGTCTGTACCAAATAAGACTAAAGCAATCTCATCTTTGCTCTCAGCAAACACCTAGAGAAGAATGTCAGAAGGCTGAAAACAATATTAGAACAACATGGAAGCAGTAAGATGCCTAACCTTTGGACAACAGGACAATCATACCTCTCTATGGCAGGTCTCTAGAGCCATAAAATACTAGGCTTGATAAAACACGGGACTTAGCCGGGGTTGTGGAGATACACACCTATAATTTTAGCACTCAGGAGGCAGAGGCAGGAGGATTGCCACAGTTCAAAATCAGCCTGAGCTACACAGTGAGTTCAAGACCAGCCTGAACTACATAGTGAGATCTTGTCTCAAAAAAATCCAAAAAACATGGGACTTCTTCAGACAAAGGTCTACTATCTACAAACGATAAAGAACTTAAAAAAATCAGACCTCCCAAATTTAAAGGCCCAATCTAAAAACAGGCATCTGAAATGAACAGAATTTCTCAAAGAAGTAGAAATACTTCTAGAAATATATGAAAAACATAAAGAAACTTATGAAAAAATGTTCAACATCACTGGTTATTTGAGAGATGCAAATGAAAACAATGCTGAGATTTCACCTCACCCCAGAAAGAATGGCTGCTATCATGAAATCAACCAATAACAAATGCTGGCGGGGCTGTGGGGAAAGAGGAACCCTGCTCCACTGCTGTTGGGAGTGTAGACTGGTGCAAGCACTTCGGAAATCAGTATGGAGATACCTCAAAGAACTAGGACTGGAAGTCCCATTTGACCCAGCTATTCCCCTGCTGGGGATCTTCCCCAAAGAATTAAAAGAATCATACCACAGTGATATATGTGCACCCATGTTCATAGCAGCACAATTTGTAATAGCTAAAACTTGGAAGAAGCCCAACTGCCCATCAACTGGAGACTGGATAAAGAAAATGTGGGTTAGCCGGGGATTTAGCTCAGTGGTTTGGCCGCCTGCTGTGCAAGCGCAAGGACCCGAGTTCAATCCCCAGTACCAAAAAACGAAACAAAACAAAAAAAGAAAATGTGGGTTTTTTTATAAAATGGAGTACTACTCAGCCATAAAAAATGAGAAATTAGAGACATTTATAGCTAAATGGATGCACACTGAGGCCATATTCTTAAGTGAAATAAATAGGACACACATGTGTAAATACCAAATAGTTTCTCTAGTGTGAGAAACTGAAAGTGTAAATAAGGACTAAAAGGTATAATAGATAATGTGAAACAGGAAGAAAAGGGGCAAAGGGGAAGTGGGAGGGGTAGGGCAAAGGAAAGAAGGGAATGGAATTAATATGAGAAAATGAAAAAACGAACACAAAGGTTTTATATGTAGGGAGGGATGGAAGAGTTGAAGGAAGGGCAGGGGAATGGGGGAAAAAAACATGGGACTTACTTTACTGATAATGACAATCTTTAGGTTCTAAGCAGATTTTTTTTGATGGTAAATCCACCCGTCATTTCAGCACAAGTTTGAGTGAGGGGATGGAAAGGTGCTAACTGTTCTTATGCCTTCCAGCCAAATCAGAATCTAATTCTTCGTGAAAGTCAATCATACAAAATTTGAAAAATCTTTGTCTTTCTGGAATGTCTATTCAAAGTTAAAATTTTTCAGAGGTTAAAAAGAAATTTGCATGCTCATATCCTACACCTCAGCAATTCCATTGACAGAAATACATACTCTAGAGAAATGCTTGCACATGTACACAAGAAGACAGTGGACAAGAAAGTTTGGTATTATTTATAATGGTGCACAAACTACAAGCAAACTATCAACAGGAGAACACAAAAATACACTGCAGAATATTTGTACAATGGAATAATATACCTCAGTAAAAATGAATAAATGTGTACATTTAATCGCAAAAGCATAAAGCTATGTACCACATAAAACCACTTCCCTAGACTTTTGACGGCTTGATACAATACTAAATGTTATTTACAAATACATACTTACATCCAATAGCATGAAATATGCATGATAATAACTACTAAAGTTCTAACGTAAGGAAGAAAAGGGAGGAAATCAATGGGAAGGGCTTCAAGTTTATTTATCATATAAGATACTCCCCCCCCACCCCCGTATCAGGGATCGAACTCAGGGCCTTGTGCTTTTGAGGCAGGTGGTGGAACCACTGAGCTAAATCCCCAGACCAGATACTTCCATTTTTTAAAAAAAGAAACAAATATATTAAAGCATTAGGACTATATAGCATGAGACAATGGAAGAAAAAGGTGTCCTTATCTTCTCTATATTTTCATAATAAAATGTAAAAATGAAAAGTTGTATCGGACACAAAAGGCAGCCCTGTCCTCACCTAACTATTAACGTAGGCTTTTCACATTGGTAGGCAGGAGTGCTCTATGGGGAGAGAATGGAATTCTGTCATTCTTCATTTTTGTTTAGTCAGTTAAATTCCCCAAAACTCCAATTCCCAGTTGTACCTAGAGCGAAGGGCCCTGCTAGTAGAGTTTAGGAGTGTCTAACACTAGAGGCCCAGGATTTAGCTCAGTGGTTCTAGCACCTGCCTCACAAGTGCAAGTTCCCAAGTTCGATCCCTGGTACCCAAAAAAAGAATGTCTACTACTGCCTGTGCAGGTACCTGCCTCCAGAATAAGAATTCATCTTGAGGAAAGGTAAGCATATTCCAATGGCAAAACCTCTGTTATGGAAGGGAAGAAATTCTTTTTTTTTTTAAGTTTCTTTTTCTTTTTTTTTGATACCGGGAATCAAACTTAGGACCTCCTGCTTATGAGGCAGGCATGGTGCCACTAAACTAAATGCCCAGCTTTTTAAAGTTTTTTCTGAGACAGGGTCTTGTATAGTCCAGGCTAGCCTCAAACTCATGGCAATCCTCCTGCCTCAGCCTCCCAAATGCTGGGAGTACAGTGTATGCCACCATGGCCAGTGCGGAGGAAATTCTGAGTAAGGTATGAGACTAGCACTTGGTTTATATCCCAGGCTTCCAGAGTCACTTATTCTTATCGAAGGCACAAGAGCCAAAAATAAAACTGCTACTCTTAAAAAATAAATAAACAACATAAACAACACCAGAAAACCTAGCAGCTGAGGATGTAGCTCATTGGCTGAATGCTTGCTTGGTACGTTGGTATGCGTAAGATCCTAGGTTCAATCCCCAGAACACACACACACACACACACACACACACACACACACAAACAAAAAAAAAAAACCTATACCAACACATCTTTACCCCAGGGTCAGGATTATAGCACTCTCTTCTTTGACTCCTCAAGGACTTCAAGCCATCAGAATTTATAAAAATTGGGAACAACAAGTAGGAAGCAGTAGGGCCCTATGGAAGTAGCAATATCCAGAAAAATAGTAGAGGTGTCCACAAAGAGCTACAGTACCAGAGAAAGAAGCAGGACCTTTTGGACTTAGAAAAAGTGAGTCACACCAAGTAAAAGTAGAAGAAATAATAATAGCAACAATTTCATAATATTTACAATATGCCAAGTACTGTTCTAAGCATTTCATCTACAATAATTCTGTTATTCCTCAAAACAACTCTACATGAGAGACATCGTTATTTTCCTTACTTTACACACAGGCCACTGAGGCACTGGAGCAGATATCTCCAGGATAGCCACCATCTATTCCTCTTTTTATATCTTCAGATGACTCCTGATTAAAGAAAGGGAGTCTAATTCTTCACCCTTACCTGTAAGCTGGCCTTAGTGATGTACTTGATTAATAGAAAAAAATCAAAATGGCTTTCTGAGATTTCTAAAGCTAGGCCATAAGAAGCCACATAGGGAAGGTCCCTTAAAATGAGTACTCATTCTTGGGACACTCCTTCTCAGAACCAGCCACCACACTAAGCGAATCCCAAGCCACATGAAGAGGCTACATGTAGGGGTTCTAATGAATCAGCCCCAGTTGAGTTCACAGCTGCCATCATGTATCTCCTGGCCATGTGAGTGCGCTGTCTCGGTCAGCCAGCCCAGCTGAGCTTACAGATGACACTAGCCTCTGCCTCTATCTGAAAGTAATTGTATGAGAGGCCTCAAGAGAATCACTCAACCCAGCCCACCTAGTCCTCCCACAGAACCATAATGATGATCTTTTTTAAAATGTCATTTAAGATGCTAAATTTTAGGGTAGTTTGTTATACAGCAAAAGATAGGGCTGGGGCTGTAGCTCAGTCATAGAGCACCTGCCTAGCACATGTGAAGTCCTGGGTCCAATCTTCAGTACTGCCGCCCTCCAAAAAAAAAAAAAACTGGACTAGGCATGAAGAAGTTGAAGGACTTGCTCAAAACCATGAGGCTAGAGGGCAGGGATTTAGCTCAGTGGTTACACCGCCTGCTGCGCAAGCAGAAGGACCTGAGTTTGATCCCCGGTACCAAAAAAAAAAAAATCTAAAAGGGCCAGGGATTTAGCTCAGTGGTTCCGCCACCTGTGTTCCAAGTGCAAGGTCCTGAGTTCCATGCCTGGTACCAAAAAAAAACCCAAAAAACCATGGGGCTAGAAATGACATGGCATAGGGCCGGGGATTTACCTGAGTGGTTCCGCCGCCTGCCTTGAAAATGCAAGGTCCCAAGTTTGATCCCCGGTACCAAAAAAAATATGACATGGCAGAGCAAAGATTCAAACCCAGCTGGCTTTAGAGTCTGCTTTTAAACATTACTTTATACTGCCTCTCATTTCTGATAAAAACGAATATGCAGTACAGGGACCAGAATGGGGAGGGGCATATAATATTACGCTCTAGTGGTAAGTGGACTTGTATGGGAGTACATGTAAGAAATTCCCCCAGATTTCCCAAAACACTGAGTTACATTGTAAGGAGGTTGGTATATTTCACTACCCGGTAGAGAGAACATGGAGTTAAAACATGGATTCCACAATGAAGGTCAACCTGAAACTTACCTGTCGCTGGACAAACATGGTCATCACCTTCTTTGCTTGTTCAAATGGAGATTCTTCACCAGGAAAGGAGTTACTCATGGCAAAGCTCACATCCATACATAGCACAACAGCTGCCTAGAAACAAAATCGCAAAGAGTATTTGAGAAAATAACAGTCATTAAAAAAATATTCTGAGATATGCTCCTTGCTTCCTGCACTCAAAGAACCTGTACTGGGATTCAGGGGAGGCATGATAAAGGGAGGGGCTATGTTCTACACAGAGAACGTATGCAAGTTATAAAGTTTCACTTTGGAGAAGGCTTAAATAGTTCTAATACTCTCTCAAAGAAAGCAACCATTAGGAGAGGAACATGCTCGAGGGAGCTGGCATTTCTGCACCTGAGTTCCAGAATGGACCTGAAGTGAGTAGACCTGAAATGAACCAGCAGGCTATAGCTAAGTCCGGTCCCACTGAGCCAACAGGCATCAGGATGAACTGCAGACCTACCAGCATGAAAGTAGACACTTTTGTTATAAGTCACCAAATAGGGCATGGTTTGTTATAAAGTATATTTGTGGCAATAGGTTACTACTTCAATCTATATATGCTAAAATGGTATACCCCAACAATTTGAATCAGTTTGTAAACTGGGGACTGAAATAAAGACTAAGACAGTAAATCTATTCTAGCAAAGAACCCAGACACATAACAATGCCAGGATAATGCTACATGACAAGAAGTTTGCAGTAGGCAGTAAGACACACAGGAGAAACATCTGCCCAATACTGGTAGTGGAGACAAAAGAAGGGTAAGGCAGAAAATGCTTTTTGAATCTAATGCTTGGAAGGATGCAATCCTTAAAGAATGAGTATGAGTCAATCGTGAACAAAGAAGTTACAAAGGGAACCTCATAAGCGAAGCACCACTCATTAGATAGCAATCACATATGTAGGAGACTAATGAAATAAGAGAAACAGGCTAAAAATAAAAGGGATACAAGTAGGGCTGGGGATCTAGCTCAGTGGTTCCACTGCCTGCCTCGAAAGCACAAGGTCCTGAGTTCGATCCCCAGTACAAAAAAAAGTGGGGGGGGGATACAAATGAAGTTATGGCATCCAAAATTTAACTGAATGCAAGTTGCAGGAGATCTGAACTAATAGCAACTCATAATTTCAGAGTGGATTATAAAGTGAGTAAATATGATATGGTTTCAGCATTACATTTTCCACCCCTATCTCACTGCATTCCTTCAGACAGTTTAGGTTGTATCAATAGTATAATGAATTCAAGAAAAGAGGTTTTTTTACAATAAAAAAGACTAGATTAGTAATACTGAGACTTGTGTTCTAGTCCTATCTCTACTACTAATTAGCTCTGAGTCCTTGGTAATGTTGTTACTTAACCTTACTGTTAATTCAAGGAGGCAGGAAACCCTTAGACGAGATGAGATTTAAGTTTGTTTTCAGAGTTAACATTCAAAAAAAAAAAAAATTCCTGGACCCCAAGTTCCAGTCTCGCCTGTGATTTATACTGATCAAATTCTGACCAATTCCAGGTATCACAAGACCAAGATTAATTACAACTGAATATGAATGAGGTTTGGGAAGGGTCTGGAGACTATGTGACATAAAGAACAGATGAAAAAACTAGTGGTTGATCCAGATGAGAAGCTTAAGAGGAATATGACAGTACTCACCTAAATATTTGACAGCTGTATTATAAAAGGACTCCTGGAGAGTAATATGCTCACTAGATGGAAGTTACAGTGGATTCATTTGACTTCATATGGAGAAGGGGGGCATTTACAAGCAAATAATAAAGGAATTACTGTTTCCTGAAGCAGTGATCACCTGACCCTAGAAGTGTTTGAAAAGCCTAGACAAGATCCTGTCAGGGAAGTTATAGATGATTTCCAAATTTGCCTATACCTTTTGCAACACATGAAAAGGAAAGACTATTTTCACCTAGCTTATAAAGAATTGGAAATAATGCACCAATATTAAGAAATTTCTGGAGCACAGATAGCTTATATGGAAAAAAAAGTAGTAAAGAAAGAATTCCTGGGCCAAGGATTCAGCTCAGTGGTTCTGCCACCTGCCTCGCAAACATAAGGTCCCAAGTTCAATCCCCAGTACCAAAAAAAAAAATTCCTTGGACAGCAATAAAATTTACCTCCCATAGTTTCAATGCCCCAAGCATAAAAGCCTAAAAAAAAAAGTTAGAAAATATACTGCTAAATTCATTTAATACATGTTTACAAAACCTACTTTTAAACTAGGAAACTTGAGGACTAAAGATCTTTTGCAGAAATCAGGTATCCAGAAAATGGCATCAGAGTTTCACAGCCCAACATGATGATGCATGCCTGTAATTCCAGCACTCTGGGAGAGTGAGCCAGGAGGATCACAAGTTCTAAGCCCAGCCTGAGCGATTTAGCTAGATCCTGCCTCAAACTTTTTAAAATTATTTAGGGGTGGGAATGTACATAGCTCAGTGGAAAGGCCCTGGTTCAATTTCCAATACAGGAAGGGGGCAAGTGTGTTCGCAATATGGAACTTATCTGAAAGAAGAATGACAATAAAGTACTTTAAGTTCCTCTCTGAAAACAGTAAGAAAACCAGGAAAGAAACAGGGGAGCAACTTTTCATTTCTACACTGAAGGAACATAGGCTGTTAGGATTTTACTACAAGTTCCACTGCTACAAATAGCAACTCCACTGGAGCTACAAACTTTTCAGTGGAAATAAGAAAGCAGGTGAGCAGAATCATTATGAGTTCATAACTTCAATTAGCATTTTCCAACAGGAAGTTAAAGAGACTAGAGTTCTGCTGCTCAAACTTCTGTCTTGTTTATCTGTGTTGAATGAGTAAGAATAAATCAATGGACAGATGAATCCGTTGCTGGAATCACACCTCCCTTTGGTGACACAAAATTTTTTAATTCATTGTAATTTGTTATTAATCTGGAACACCAAGGGTCACATATTCTTAACAAAACAGAATTCTCCAAGGTTTGGAAAACAAAACGTCTTGGGTTCAAATCCAGCTTGCACCACTTAAGTACTGGGTGTTTCTCCATACCACAGTCTTACCTCTTCCCACTTGCAAACTTGGAGACAGTATGAACCTCACCAGGTTGTTCTGAAGATTACATGATAGGAATAAAGTTTAGATCTGTGCCTCATACAGAGTATGCTTTTAATAAATTCAGAATATTAAATTAGTATAGAGGTTGTAATATGATGCTTTACATTTCAAGTTATTTTACTCACAAAATCCCTCCCTGACCTTTTAGATCAAGCCTGTGGGCTCCGAAGCAACAGAGGTGGGTTAGGGAGCAGAGTAGGATTAAGAGCTATAAAGAAGTGGATAGGGAAGGAATGAGGAAGAAGGAAATGCGAGGGGTGCCAGGTGAGCAGGGTCAAATTCTGGACCCCAAATTCCCAGCTTTTTTGATAGGTCCTCGGTCCCGGCCCTCCGTATCCAGCCCACTACCGTGACCTTCCCTCTCGCCTCACCATTTGGCACCGCTGTCAACCCACAATCCCTGCCACCGAACCACCCTCTTCAGATCCCAGCATGGGTAAGACCCGAGCCCACGGCTCTCACTACCTTTCCCGACCGCGCCATGTTGCCGACCGCTGGCGCTTTAGATGAGTCTTCCGGGCGGGAAACAGCAGCGACTGCAAAACTAGGTTCTGGCCTACTGGCGCGCCTTCCCAAAGAAAAGCAGCTTCCGGCTGGACCAGCAAGGGGCGGGGAAACCGTGCCAGAACTCTGAGCAGGCGCAGGTTTTCTCCATTCCGCCCTGGTGAGGAGCTTGTGGTGTTTGAGTTTATGAAACGCTAGTACTGGATTAATATTATCATTTTTCCGAAAGGCGGACTTCTCTTTGCTGCCTTTGCCAGTAACCCTTTCTGCGTTGGGTGTCAGCCTCTAGACTCCCTTGAGTATAATCCCAGAGAACCACTTGTCTCCACTACTGGTCTGTTTCCTCTCCTAGAAAGGGTGCTAATGGAAGGCTTACAGATACAATGGCCTTAGCTCCAGCTCCCAAAGAGAAGAGTTTTTCAAGCAAATAAGTGGGAGGGGCCTTCTACTTTGCCAAGAAAACATGGTGTATGAATGCCAGGAGGAATGAAGCAGCCTCTGCTGCAAAGTGTCTGCAGATCTTGCCCCAGTCTGGTAGAACAAAATCCAATCAGATTTTCTTCCTCTTGAAAATTGGACCTTGGGGCTGGGGATTTAGGTCAGTGCCAAGAAGGAAAGAAGGAAGAGGCGGGGGGGGGGGGGGGGGGGGGGTGTTGGACCTTGGGAAATTAGGAACTAACGCTGAAAAGGTGTAGAGAATCCACGAAAAGAGAGGGGCCTTGAGGTAGCCAAAGTTATAGAGTCAGATCTTTCAGACTGCTCATAGAGCCCAGCATTTTTCCAGTTTTGTTTTGTGTTTTTTAAATTCAAACGCAGTTCTCTCAAAGCTGAAATACTATTTTTAATAACAGTTCTACTATAATTGGTAAAAGGAATTACTTTACTGGACTCACTGCAATGAAGGAAATATGCTTTATGTCCATGATTTCATCTCTCGTTTTTCATTTGTTTTGGGTTTTGTTTTGTTTTGTTTCTGAGACAGAGTCTTGCTCTATAGTTCAGACTGGCCTAGAACTCACTATGTAGCCCAGGCTGGCCTCGAACTTGCAGCAATCCTCCTGCTTCGGCCTCCCAAGTGCTGGGGTTACAGGCGTGTGCCACCACACCCAGCTGTCATGTCTTTCTTTTTCCTCTTCCTCCTCCTGTCCCTCTCCCCTCACCCCTTCTCTCTCTATCTCTCTCTCTCCCTCCCCCTTAACTCTATTCTCTGGAGAAAAGAACAGAGTTTCTAGTAGCTGTGTTTGTCAGCATCTCAGCTGTCATTGCACAACTCTTTAGAACCATCCACTTCCAGGCAGTTAGGCAGCCATTGTATTGTAAATGGATATAGATTTTAAGCATTGCTTTCCCTGGCAGTAAATCTCCCTTAATCCAGGATAAATGGGGCAAACATCAGTGTGACATCTTATATGGCTACTCCCTTCCTCGTCCACAACAAAAGTATTCTGGTTTTGTTGGTTCCATTTCTACCTGCCAGTGTGAGGTTGTTTGGATTTATATGCTATCAAATTGTAAAGAGGTACATGAGAGGTCAATGGGCTATGGCTAGTGGTAGTAATGGTGTGTATGGGAAGTGTTGGAAAGTGAGTTACATGGGAGCTACTCTGACATAGGAAGGAAATGGATAGGATTTGAAAAGGGGATGACCAAGTGTTACCTCAGTAGCCCCCATGAGCCATGCCTCCCAGCATTTACAGCCTTATGTAGTCCCTTCCTCTTGAATCTGAACTAGCCTTATGACTTGCTGTAACCAGTAATATGTGGCAGAAGTGACACCGGATCACCTCTGAGCCAAAGATTTCAGAACACCTGGCAGATATGTCTTTAGCACACAGACATCAGACCAACTGCCTTGTGACTGTCTCTTTTTGTTTTTGTTTTTCTTTTTGTGGTACCTGGGATCAAACTCAGGACCTTGTGCTTGTGAAGCAGGGAGCAGCACCACTGAGCTAAATCCCCGGCCCTTGTGTGACTGTCATATTATGAAAGCCTAACAAAGCTACACAGATGGACATTATTATGGACTGAGTATTTGTGTCTCCTCAAAATTCATTTGCTGAAGTCCTAACCCCCAATGTGATGCTATTTGAAGTTGGGGCCTTTGAGGTGATTAGATTTGGATGAAGCACAAGAATAGGGGCCTTTATAGTGCTACTCTCACCTTATACAAGGAGACACTAGAGAATTTGCCCTGTCCCTGTCCCTCTCCCCTTTCCCCCCTCTCTCCTCTCTCCCCCTCCCCCCTTCCTTCAAACAAAAAGAGGTCATGTGAACATTAGCAAAAAGGCAGCCAATTGCAACCCAAGAGGACAGCTCTCACCAGAAACTAACTAGGCTGCTACTATGATCTTGGACTTCTGGCCTCTAAAACTATGAGAAAATAAATTTCTTTCACGTAGTCTGTGGTGTGTTATGGCAACCTGAGCAGACCAATGCAAGCACTGAGCACCAATAGCCACAGGGGTGTGTCCACATAGCACCCAAAACATACCTGGCAGCCATGCCAATAAGTGGTGGCAAACCTGTGTGTGCCACAGTGAGCTATTTGTTATTATTATTTTTATTACTGAAAGTTCTAAAAGGTTTGCCATCACTGGTCTAGGGCGTAGATACTCTAGTCCCTAGGAAACCATCCCAGTATTGGAAACACTGAGCAGAGACTGTTATTTCCATTGATCTCTGCCCAAATCGCAGAATTATGAGCAGAGAAATCCAATGGTTCTGGTTATTTTAAGCCACTATATTTTAGGTGTTACAAGAGCAATAGACAACTGAGACAGCAGAGGTTTTTAAAAAACAAAAACAAAAAACTATTGCTATATTGTAGACTATTTGTTCCCTTTGGGGTAATGAATAAGGAAAAGTAAAGAATTTGAATTATTTTGAAATTTCAATTTAAGTTGCTGGGATATGTTTGAATTTAATATCACTTTGAGAGTGAACTACATGAGTGATGACTTCGACTTCATGAGCTGGATACAAAACAAAGATGTACAGCCTTTGTACTCCAATGGAGAGCTGAAACAATGATTATATAGAACATTAGGAAATTTGATTAAAATCTTAATAGGGCATAGATATGAAATAAGAATTTATATCCCAAACAGATGTGACAAGTAATGGTTCTATGTCCCACCAGTCCCATCAAATACCATTATTTATTTATTTATTTATTTATTTATTTATTTTATTTATTTATTTTGGTACCGGGGATTGAACTCACAATCTTACGCTTTCGGGGCAGGCTCAGTGCCACTGAGCTAAATCCCTGGCCCCTCAAATACCATTTTTAAATCCATATAAATTAATTGATGGTGCCGGGAATGTTGATGCACACCTGTAATCCCAGCACTCGGGAGGCAGAGGCAGGAGGATCACTGAAAGTTTGAGGCTAGCCCAGGCT
The DNA here is from genome assembly GCF_053883595.1 of Heterocephalus glaber. Taxonomy (NCBI): domain Eukaryota; kingdom Metazoa; phylum Chordata; class Mammalia; order Rodentia; family Bathyergidae; genus Heterocephalus; species Heterocephalus glaber. The sequence goes on from NW_028258153.1 coordinate 8,877,540, forward strand.
CCAGGTCCAACCTGAACTACAAAGTGAGACCCTGTCTCAAAAAAACAAAATAATTAATTAATTAACTAATTAATGGGAGGAAGAAAAGCTTTTTGATATTGGCCACTAATATTTTTTAATACTGCAAAAATTAAGCTCTGGGTGGCCATTGCAAAATGGTGAAACAATACGTACAAAGCGCCTGAACTTAGTTCTTTTTAAGATTTAGAACCTTGCTTCATAGGAACAAGAGTTTATTCCCCCTCAGCCATGAATTGAATTGGCTACCTAATGCCAAAAGACAATATGACTTTTAAGTATCAGTATCATTATACTGGGTCAGATGTCATTTATCCAGCTCAGCATATTGTTTGCTATGCAATTAAAAATATCCTGCACCTCCTTCTCCTCCTCAGTATTTCCATGAAGATTAACTGTGAACTAACAGAATTATTAAAATATAGTATCTGTTCCGTTGCCTGCCTCGCAAGCGCAAGGTCCTGAATTCGATCCCCGGTACCAAAAAATAATAATAAAATAAAATATGGTATCTGATGCTTCACTTTCTTCTCTAATGTTCTATAGGTGTTTAGTGAGAGCAAAGTTTAGATTGCACCAGTTCTGTTGGGCTCCGTTTTTATTCCTCAAATCTAGGCATTGACATATCTCTCTAGGGCCCTTGTAAAATGACTTTAAAAGCCTCTTTCTTCCATTATGTAGTGAGTCTAATGAGGGCAAAGATTACGCTAACTTCATCTAGATATCCTTTGGGCATGGTTTCACCCACACTCCCATCTCTCTATTCCACTGTCCACCATACCCTTCTCCTAATCATGACTATTGTCTTTGACCATTGGTTTCCCCATCCAGTGTGACAGAAAAATGTGACAAATGTGGCTGTGATATTTTTAATGTGGGCTTAGATAAAAATGTGACTTGTGGAAATAGTTCATCTAAAATAGAAACTTAGTAGTGCATAGAAAGAATCAAGACATAAGGATCCATATTAACATTATTACATAGGTTAATTACATATAGGACAGCCACCAGGCTTACCAGAAACAAACTGCAGCATTCAAAACTAGTTTGGAGAGCCTCAGTGACAAATCAAACAAATGTTAATTAGATTTTTTTTATTTTCTTTATCTTCATTTCAGTTCTTCATATACCAGAAAGCACCAAGGTTACCTTAAAAAATGCTGGGCACCTTTCCCCCCTCTGTTCAAACTAAAAACAGTTAATTTAAAAATATGGTTCCTCTGAAGGTGGAGTAGAGCACCATACATTAAAGCAAGTGTCCCTTGTTTTCTTCAGGGACACAGCCAACAACCCCTCTGGTTTGGTTCATAGCAGTTCTTTGTAACAGCTTCTTTCTGAGGCATGGACAATAATAAGCACCAGCTTTTCTTGTAAGGAAGACTCCAAAATCTGCTGATCTCTTAGGGTTTGATATTTTGAAATTAGGACACTCTTAGGAATTCTTTAAAATCAGAATCTTTTCTTTTACTGCCTGCTGTGCTAGTGCAAGGACCCGAGTTCAATCCCCGGTACAAAAAAAAAAAAAAAAAATCAGAATCTTTTCATCTGAATTAACCTGGTGTATACCCATGAGGCCAGGAGGACCATTTTGCTGTTATGCGAAAAAGGTCTGAGTAAGTAAGGCTCTGAATGAGGTTTTGCCAAACCATAGAAAGTTAAATCTGGCTAGTTCATGTTCGGGGCTGATCTCTGCTGGGGGTATATTTGGCAGATGCAACCCGTTTTCCCTTGCCAGTCTTTAATCACAGATTAGATTAAATATCACCAACCCCTGTTCAATCTCCACTACCAGGAAGAAGAGTTATGCTACCACTATGTTACTGTACTCTCTTATCCACTATTTCTTTCCAAAGAAACCACATGACATGACAGAAGTTTAATACAAGGTACATGAGATGCTAATATCTATGTATACTGTATATATAGTGCATCTAGCTCATATCTACATAAGATTCAGGCCAGAATGAATGAATGAAGAAATGAAGAAATGAAGAAATGAATGAATGAATGAATAAATAAATAAATAAATAAATAAATAGCTGTATTAGCAGTTTGGGGTTTTGGACATATTAAAATAGTTATTTTAAGGCAGAGATTCCAATTACTTGCCTACCAAAATAGCCATTCTCCCTTTTTCTCTCAATTTAGCATAAGCTCAATAGCTAAGAATATAGCTACACAGATAAAAGATTACATTTCCCAGCCTGTTTCCACTGTAAAGTCATGTTACTAAGGTCTGGCTAGTGAGAGATAAGAAATGTGAAGAGGAGACTTCTGGGAAGTTGCCTTAAACAGGAAGGATGTGCATTTCTTTGCTCCTTCTTCTGTTTTGCCAGAAACATGGCTGTGATGGCTCAAGAGGCAGTCAGCACTGGGACACTGAAGACAAGGACAATGAGCGCCACTTCCTACTAATGGTAGGACAAGGACCCCCGTGACTTCACAGGGTCCTCTGTTAGTCTGCTTCCAGACTTCCATACAAGAAAGAAAGTAACTCCTATCTTGTTTAAAACCACTGATATTTTAGAGATTTAATTTTATGCAGGTCAATCTAAATCTAAGTAATGCATACAAATCTTTTTTTTTTGGTACCGGGGATTGAACTCGGGTCCTTGGGCTTGTGGAGCAGCCAGCGGAACCACTGAGCTAAATCCCCGGCACGCATACAAATCTTTACTTTCTATCACACTGCAAGCCTCGCCCCCACAATGTTTTGCTCCGTGTATATGTATTTGCTTGGAAGGCGTGGTCACTCCTGAGCCTCTTTGTTCTCCCTGTCATATTTAGTCACGCACTTCCTTGGGTTATAGCTACCACGCTCCCAAAGTAATATATATGGATCTCCCTGTCCCAGGTAAATGATCATTTTAGGGTAACGAATCAAAAAGTTTGTCTGTTGGATGGACCACTTTGGCACAACTTATATACTTTTCTATTCCCTGCCCTCCTAGAACCATCAAGATGGTAGGATAGGTCAGCATGAGCCAGCGTTTTCCACAACTGTAAGTGGGTAGGGCATGATTTGAAGAAAAATTCTGGACGAAGTATGCAGCCTACTGAGGCCAAAGAAAGAAGAAAGTTGTTGGCAGTTTAGACAGTAGAGGTTTCTACTTCCTGGGTGGGGTCCTTGTTGGAGAGATTGCCTGAGATATTGTCAGATTCAAGTAGTTCCACAATGCTGTAGGGAGAACAATCCTCTAGACCCAGCTTGCTGCAGAGCCAGCCACAGAAGCCTTTCTCCATGTCCCGGGCAGCTTGCCACCATGCTCCCCAGGACCATGAGAGCTGGACCACAGCAGCATAGAGGCCCAAGGAAGAAGCCATGGCCATGATGAGCACTGGATAGAAGAGAATGAGACAGGGACAATAGGAGACCTTGTGCCAAAAGGTCCTCTCCTCATTGTACACAAGGAAGATGTTGTACCAGGTGATAGTACCATAGTAGAAAGAGACAATGAAAGAGAGGATGAAAACTACAGGCAAGCAGACCAGTGTCCAGAGGACCACGTGGGGGCCCTGGTCTGCTCCCACCTGGCAGGCCTTTCTTCCTTCAGGTGCTGTTTCCTTTGATGACTCTTGGGGCTTGGTTAGTTCCTGCAGCTCCTTTTCTGTCAATGTGACATGGATGTCCACCATCTGCCCTTTTTTCTTCCCTCGAGTGATGGTCCCAGTTAATGTGACATAGCGGCTGTCCACAGGCATGTTCCACATACCTGCAGGGCACAAAGGAGCTGAGCTCAATATCTAAACAGAGAACATTTCAGCATATTGTCATCGCCTGAGGCTGGGGCTGAGCATGGCAATGTCTTTTTTTATAGTATCTGGCATAGCAGTGGTTGAAATCAGTGACTCAGTGGTGGACCAAATAAATAGGTCTCCTCGCTCTTCTCCCTGATAAACCTGTGAGACAGGTTAAACTTGTTTTTCTTATTCTATCTCCATTTTGGAGGATATTACTCTTGGCATGATCTCTGTGACATGGAAGGGGTGAAGAACTTTACTGCAGACCCCGCTTTATAATGATCCTATTGCTAGTTAACAAGTGCTAAGAATATATTGTTTATCAGTGTCAATCTGTGTGTTAACATTGTATCTGTGTGCTTTTGGCTGGTGTGTGCATTCTACCTCTTTTTCAGGGCCCAGGACCATGACAGGGGTTCTGACTATGCAATAGGAGGGTTTGTTGTCCCCCCAAACCTAATGGTTTCCCAGACTCTTTCATCTCAGCAAATAATACCACTATCTGTCCTCTCTGTTATTCCTGTCAAGGACCCAGAAGTCATTATCAAGTCCTCTCTTCTCTCTCCCTACCTCTAACTCATCATCAAGTTCTATGGTGCATTTTGAATCTCACCTCTGCTCACTAACTGTCCCCTGTTGTCACCTTAGTCCCAGCTTCTGCATGAGTGCCACTGCAGCTGCACTGACACAGCAGGGTCCTATCACCATCCGCTCTGCTTTTTGCAGTCCATTCTTTATAGAGGAGCCAGAGGGAGCTTTTAAAAATATGAGACAACATGTCTCTGCTGCATAGAGTCCTTCATTGGCTTCCCCTCCATTTATAACAAATTCTAAACCCTTTACTATGACCTGCATGGCTCACCATGATCCAGCCTCCACCTCCTAATCTCATCACCATCCTTCCCCTTGCTCTCTATACTCCCTACCAGAAACAACCCCAGTCCATAAACAGCCAATGCTGCTCTCTGTCAAGGCTTTTGCCCTTGTAGTTCCTGCTTTTCAACACTCTCCCCATCTTTTCTTTACTGGTTCCTTTATGTCATTTGGAACAGCTTAGATGTCATTTCTTCAGAGAGGCCTTCCATGACCACTGAATCTCCCCTTCACCATACTCATCTTCCCATCACCATGGTTTTATTGCCTTTGGAACGCATACCACTACCTGAAATTATCTTTCATTTGTTGACTCCTTCACTGTCAGATTTCCCCTGACTAGAACATGAAGTCTATTCATGTTGCTTGTTCACTGAAGGCATGTCTCAGACATGTGCCCGTCTACATAAATAGACCTATCTCATCTCTCGACTGCTGCACAATAATTCTTAGTACAGACACTCCACAGCTTCATGAGCAACAACAAATATTCTTATACATGCAAAACTTCTGCCTAAGTTTCCTGAGGTGGGAGATACTGAGGATTTCTGGGTCTCAGGAATGCATATTTTGAATTTTAATAAATATTAACAAATTCCCTACAAAGTGGCTGAAGCAGCTTCCACTTCCACTTGAGGTCTATGAGAGTAAATGCATTTCCTCATATTAATATTTTACCCAGTTTTTGGCAATCATGCATGCGAAGGAATACTACATCTCATTGTTAACATAATTTGCATTTTCCTATTATGAAAGCCAATTATTATTGTTTCTTTATTTTACATTAAATGATTATCATGGTCTGTTCTCGTTACTAATTTTTGTGTAAAAATCAGCTTCTTTGATTAGAAGTTCTACAAGAGTTAGATCTCCTTCCTATCACCTAAAATAGAACACAATAGATGCTAAGTATATACTATTGGTTTGCTGAATGACAACAGCAAGGTGAGAAATGCATCACTAAGAAATAGGTGAGTGAGCAGATCTCTATCTGTCTCCGGAAGAGAAGATCCTCTTTTGGTTTCCTTTCTATGGTTTTGAAGGGGTCCCTAGAGAGACTCACCATCATCCATGGGATAGTCTAGGAAATCCTCTCCCTCCTCCTCTTTAGGCTGATCTCCACCTTCTGATTCCTCGGGCTCCTCCTCCATGTTCTCATTATCAGACCGGTAGATGATGATAGATTCTGGGCGGGACTCTTTCTTCTTTTTCTTTCGACCCATGGTGGATTCCCCATCCAGGGCCAGGGCAGCAGCCACAGCCCTCCTCAGAGAGCCCTGGGGAGCACTTGGGAGCTGGCCCTGGCCTTCCACTGGCACCGGTTCTTCCATCCCAGTCTTGATGTCTAGTTGTGCCTTATAAAAGAGTATAACTTGCTTGAGGGCCAGGGATTAGCTCAGTGGTGCCACCGCCTGCCTTGCAAGCGCAAGGATCTGAGTTCGATCCCTGGTACCCCCCCCCAAAAAAGAGTATAACTTGCTTGAGAAAGCTCACGATCCACACATCACATTGCTTCTTCCTGGAAGGAGCTAGGTAAAGATGTCCCAACCTTGCTGAAGGACAGGAAAGCAAAGCCATCAATGCAGAGCGAATGGGAGGACATGGAAAGAGACTTGGGGAATCATCCTCAACTTGGCAGAAGCCTTCCCCTCCCTTCACTTCTCTTAACACTTTATTATGGCCATACCACCCTGAACACTCCCAGTCTCGTCTGATCTTAACACTTTATTTTGGGAGTCCACTAGAAATTCTAAGAATTTATTGTGAATAAAATTTTATTTGTGTTACAATGTTGTCATTTATACAAATGTGTAATATTACAAGAAACCTGTCAGTTTTATTGGGGGATTTCGAGTATAAGAAGGTGATGAGGAAGACTTCAGGCAGGTGAGAGTTAAAACCAGTCTTACTCCCATGACAGATGGAGACAGAGATAGCTAGGATCAGAACTGGGAACTTTTGGCTATTGAATCATACATTCCAACTATACCCAAGTGAAGGAAAGCAACTTTGAGAAAGCCACTCAAAGATGGTGCAAGTTCTCCAACTGCATCTACCTTGCTATTCTGTAAAGGAAACTAATCTCCTGGTTTTTGTTGATCCAAGACCTCAGAAAGTTGCAGGAAATCTGTGCTATCACATGGTGAGAAAGCAGTAGAGAGGATGTACTTTCACTACTAATATTCTATCTTCTCTTTTTCTTCTCCAAGTAAATACAGGCAAGAAGAGAGAATCTATGTAGTATCTTTTAGGGAAGATGTTGTGTTCTTGGTGCACTGTTTATGTCTGTAAAACAATCTTCACCTAATATTGATTTTATAGAGAAGGAATAAAAAACTTTATCTGGAGTTTGAAATTTTAAGCCAAGGTGCACAAAGAGAATGAAGAGCACTAAGAAGCTCTGACTCTTAAATCCATCCAGCTGATCTCTCAAGAGGCTACAGTCCATGTCTGAGCTTGAGCTATTCAGAAGGCTGGTCTGAATGCTGTTCCTGACATATAAATCAGCAAATACCCAGCCTGTAATATCTAGGTTGCTAGTTATTCATGTGTCTTATAAAGTAAACATGCAAAACCCCAGACATGATATTATAGAAAGTTTTAAACATGTATAAAAAGAGAGCCATTGTTATGGAAAATGACAAATCTAGGTAGAAGGAAGAATTATTTTAGTGAATCTTCCTGGTATTCACTGCCTACTTTCAACAATAATCAAAATATTCAAAGTCAATCTTGCTTCATCTCCTTGTATTTAGAAGCAAATCACAGACATATATCATTTCATTTCAATATGCATCTCTTACCTGTTAGAATTTCCTTTTTAAAAAATCATAATAGCATTATCACACCCCCAAAAAATTCTATTAGTTTTTTTAAATAATTTTTTAATACCATCAGCTATCCAGTTGGCTCAACTTCCCCTGTTAGCTTAGTATTTTTAGGAGAATTTTCTTGAATAAGGATCCAAATAAGGTCTACAGAATTTGAGTGGGTCCTACACTTTTTGCATCTATAGCAGTGCTGACCAATGGAACTTTCTGCCTTTAGCCCTGAAATGAGGTTGGTGCAACTGAGGAACAGCGTTTTTAATTTTATTGAATTTTGACTAATTTACATTTAAATAGCCACATAAAGCTACTGGCTATTATATTGGATGGTGCAGGTCTATATGTCTGCCCTCTGATTTTATTACTTGTAATTTGTTAAAGAAAGCAGGTTATTTATCTTGCAGGTTCCTGTAGCTGGATTTTTGCTGACGGTATCCCCACAATGTGCTCCTCTCAGCCATACTGGTGCTGTAAGTTGATAGCTAAATAAAGATGCTTGGTCAGATTCTGACTGGAATTTTTAGTTGGTTGGTTGTTCTGGCAAGATAGTTTTATGGATAGTGGTTTATTTTTCTATCAGAAGGCACCTGATTTCTGGTGGGATTATACCCACTAATTCATTAAGGGGTCACAAAATGATGACATTCTATTTCTCTCACTTCTTCGTTTCTTAGCTGAATACTCTCAAGCATTTTTAAAAACCTCAGTTTTAAACTTGGTAAAAAAGGCAAACAGCCCTGTCATTATACAATATTACTGGCATGATACTGTGAAAAATAGCTTATGAATTACATCGGTAGCTTCTACTGATACAAAATTTGTCAAACTGTTTACTAAAGAAGTTCCAGTTTTCAAATAACTGTATTTATTATTGAGAATTGCTACATTCTACTCACAACCCTGCACCTCAGAGTCCCCAAAACTGTGTATTCCCAACTCCATGTTTCTGGCTTTCTGCTGTTTGTTATCATTTCCCAAATTCCTTACTTCTTTCAGATCTGAATATATCCTTTCTGTCAGTACCACATGTACACCACTTGGTGTCTCTATATTCTCAATAGTAAAGTTTCTTCTCTAATTTTTTTTTTTTTTTTTTTTTTGTACCAGGGATCGAACTCAAGACCTTACGCTTGCCAGGTAGGCACTGTGCTGCTGAGCTAAATCCCTGGTCCTCTTCTCTAATTTATATCCAATAGTTCCAGTATTTAGTGGCCTGGCCCAATGGGCATAACTGGAATGGGGACAGAGGGTGGACAGAAAGAATAGTTCAACTATGCTCTAAATGCTGTTCAATTTGAAGTAACTCTCATAATTTAAAATTATGCATTTTTATATTACTATGTAACAGGGAAGAATCTAAATTATATTTCTTCAAATGTCAAAATACACCTCTTTGTGTCACTTCAATGTTTTGGAAATTTGGATGCATTTTATGCCCAAAGGAACAACTATTTTTGACCTACTGAGCAAACAAAGCTATCTCCTGCCCTCTCACCCGTGCTTCCACTATCCTTAATTACTGATTTTCTTATCTAATTCTCCACTAGATAAGAAAAGGTTGTTGAGTTTTAATCTACTTTGTACCCTAGGCATTTAGTCCAGTGCCTGAAATAAATTAGGCGCTTAATGACAGAATTCTGCCCCCACTCCCCACCCCTGTACCAGGGATCGAACTCAGGACCTTGCATTTTCCAGGCAGGCTCAGTGGCGCCACTGAGCTAAATCCTGGGCCCAGTGATATAATTCTGATTGGAAAGATATAATTTCTTCAGGAAGAAATTAGCAGGTTTCACTATCTTCTCATCACCTGACTTTGCCTTGGTCGCCTCTCTAAACAGAATGAGCACAATTATCTTTAAATTCTTTTTATGTCTTTTAAAGAAGGCCCTGTGTTCTCAGTGCATTGTCTGTGCTTGAAAAAAATAAATCTTGGATTAATATTGCATGTCTAGAGAAAATTTAAAGAGCCTTAATTGTAGTTTGAAATTTTAAGCAAAGCAGACAAATTTGAGAAGACTGAGAAGCTCTGATTCTTTTTCATTTTTATTAATCATGTTTGCTGTACATAATGATTACACTACTTGTGGGGACTTGGTACACGTACATAACACATCTTTTTTTCTTTTTTTTTTTTTTAGGTATCGGGGATCGAACTCAGGTCCTTGCGCTTGCACAGCAGGCGGCCCACTGAGCTAAATCCCCACCCCGGACATCTTAATTCTTTTTTGTTCTCTTCCCCTCCCCTCCCCTCCTCCCATCTCTTGATCCCTTCCCAATTTGAGAAACATCTACTTCCTATTATCTTTTATTTATATTTTGGGTTTCTTATATAAGAGAAACCACATATTTAAGCTTGTGTGCCTGATTTATTTCACTTAACATTATGGTCTCAAGGTGCATCTATTTTTCTACAAATGGATTAACAGCTATGATTCTGAAATTCAGCTGACCTCCGAGGAGGTTGTGGGGCCACAGAGTTCATTTGACTAAGGTGTCTATAAACGTAAAGCTACATGCAAGAAGAGTCAGGGCAGAGGAATTACCCAAGGCAAAAACCTCCAGAAGACAAAGAACTCAACTATCAGAATATTGAGTAGATTTTAAGTATTAATGAACTCACCCTGGGCTCCTCACCAAAGTAGCCCCAACAGAGAGCAGTGGATGTCTACCCAGGACAACTGGAGGTAAAGACTGGGAGGACATTGTCCTCCTCCAGGTTAAAAGTTTCAAGTTTCCTTGTTAAAAATTTTTTGTGAATTTTAAATTCTACTAAGTGTCTGTGTTTAATACAAAATGTTTTCCCTGGTCTAATTCCTCTAGTAAAATGGAAACTCTGGTAATCCTGGGTATAGACGACCTCTGAGCAAACTCTTTTAGGGGGTACAGATATCAGAGCTTGGGAGGTTATACGGTGACCCACAGTGTTTTCTTGCTTAGACTTTCTGCTTTCCTCTGTAGTTTCCTTCCCTGGCTTTTCTATACAGCGTGAGTTTTCAAACTAGGAGTTGTGAAGCTTTGAGCAGATTAAAGGAGCTGAAACAGAGTTCATCTGCTATACCTCCTCCCTTTCTTTTAAGATGTGCCAAGATGTTCAGATAAATACCAAAGAGTGCAGTGAGAAGGCAAGTTGCAATCCTCTTGTTCTCTCTTATGTTAAAGGAGAGGTGCTCTAGGAAGATGTAGTGTGGTATAGTAAATACATGCATGGAGGTGACAACCATTGTTGATGGGCATCATACACATGAAAATGTGTGCCTCTCTATCTAATACTACTGTCTTGAGTGGCCACAAAGGGAAAGACCAGTGTTAAGTAAAAGAAAAAGCTTCCTGAGCCCAAAGACAGAAAAATATAGACAACAGAAGTTAAGAGATTTGAAGTCTCTTGGGGGTATAGACAGAAATTTGCCCAACCTGTCAACTAATCCTGTTGGGGACACAATCCAGTATGCAGGGGAAGAGAGACATGACCTTTTGGGGTCCTACTAAAAACATTTGATGGGAAATATGAAATGCAAAGGATTGGTGAGCTCATAGTAATTTCCCTTAGGAAACCATCCTTTCCTACCGACACAGATACTTTTACATAGGTGCTTAGCCAGTATCTGCTCACAATTCAGACACCACCCCGATTCACCTGGAAACATGATTCACAAATGCCCTATAATTAGAACAGTACCTTTTGAGAACACAAAATGTTCCCACTAACGTAGAAAAAGGGTGAACTATTTTTGAAATCATGGTAAAAATCAGACGTGAGAACCAGCTTTAAACCTACTCAGTGAATCAACAACTTCCCGCAGTCATAATTATTCATCCTCCTAGATAGCTTCAAACTTCTACAGACCAGGAACTGTCTTAGATTTCTTCTTTATCACCAATGGGAAGACTCTGGGGCTGGACATGTAGCTAAAGTCAATATGTACTTATTAGCCTAACAGGAAAAGGAAAAAGGAAATGGGATATTATCATTTGTTTATTTGCGTTTTTTTTAATTGGTGTTTTGTTTTGTTTTGTTTTTTGTTTTGGTACTGGGGATGGAACTCAGTACCTTGTGCTTACCAGGCAGGCTCTGTGCCGCTGAGCTACATCCCCAGCCCAAGGAATTTTGAAGTTAGGTTACCACTACTATCATGAATTGTGCCCTGCCCAGTCCTACTGTTCTTTAAACTATTCCCTGATTTGTGTATCTGTCACTCAAAGGATCACAAATAAACTATGTGGGATGACCAGGCTCTGCCAATTACATCTTAATTTACCACCATTAGGTTTACCACTGACTAGGCAATAAAACATTACCATGGCACCACTGAAAAATCACCACTAGTCCCTCCTGGAGAGAAGGAGCTAGAAGGTGGAAAGGAATTTGGCTCAGGCATGCATTAAGTGATTGGAACCGCATGCGGCAGCACCTTCAAATTCCCAGACCCCAGCCAATTGCTGTGATTAGGCTGTGCCCACAGTCAGGCTTGCTCCTTCCTGGTCTTTTTTTTTTTTTGGTACCAAGGATTGAACTCGGGTTCTTGCGCTTGGGAGGCAGGCCCCAGAACCACTGAGCTAAATCCCCGGCCCCTCCTTCCTGGTCTTCTGAGCAGCATTTCTCTTGTCATTTCCTAACTGATGCTGAAAGGCTCTCATACTGAGGCAGGTTCGGTATATCTGACTGTCTAAAGGGGGATAGTTCCAGGTAGTGAAGGTTGTTGGTTACAAGGACCTTGAGCATCTCCTTACTGTGAGAGCTGTAGGAGCTGATCTGTTCTCTAATTTTTTTCTTTTTTCCTTTTTTTGGCTGTCTTACCTCTCATGGCACACATATACTCTCAACCTCCCACTCCCACCATTCCTACATGCTAGAATATAAACCATACAAAGACAGCGAAACCTCATTTTCTCACTGCTGCACTGTATCCCAGTGCCTAGAATATTTCCTGGCACATGGCAAGTGCTCAATAAATACTGGCTGAATACTGTGAACTGGTGAAGAGTCTTACTCATATGAGCTGGCTCAGCCAGTGTCTTGCTTCAAGGCAGGGGCAGGGCTGAGGCCTCATTGGCATTTCTTCGGCATCAAGATTCTGGGAGTCCACATGTTGAGACTCATGTTAGTCTGAGCTGGCAGCTGCTTTGCAGAAGGGAGAAAAGGAAATTACTGGGCAGATGGGGTGGGGGAGGGGCAGGGAGCTGGTGAGCAGCAAAAGCATCACATAAAAGGAAGGGAGTGGTTGCTAATGGGGTATGACAGAGCAGGGGGTGTGGGAGGAACATGGATACAGCGATGCCTTTTTCTCCAGGACAAAGAGAGCAGTGATGCAGAGCACGGGAAAGAGCACCATTTGAGTCAGCCGAAGCAGTGGTCCACACAGCATGGCATGCTGGCCCTGGGAAAAGAAGGCTCAAGTAAAGCCAGAATTAAATCTGAAAACAAAGCTCATCCAAGCAGCAGAAGTGCTTTACCTGCAGGCTTTAGGAGCTTAGCAGACTTTCAAACTCTGAGGTCAGAGGCATAGGCAAAGAGATCAGTGACTCCTTGTTTTTAACAAAAAATTCCTAGAAGAGATCCCTTAAGACCATTTAATCACAGGTCATGCCCAAATTATGACAATGAGTATTCTGGCTGCTTATGCTACTGAGGAATGGCACCTTGTCATCCTCATGGACATCACTGGCTCACAGGCACAGTCACTTTGTCACTGAAAGACACCAGAGTCCCTGTCTCAGTCCATGCAGTGGTCACACAGAGGTACAGCCAGCTCCATACTCACCCCCCGCCCTGGCACAACTCTGATAATCCACAGGTCCAGACCTGGACACAAGCACAATAAATTACATCTTCACTACAATTATCTTTGAATGAAATTTTAAATGTTCTCTTACCTTCCGGGAAAGAAAGCCTGGTATTTTCTAGAATAAGATACCACTCAGAATTGAGTCACTATTTCTTTTCCTGTTTAAAAATATATACTTTGGGGGCCAGGGATTTAGCTCAGTGGTGCTGGTACAATATATATATATATATATATATATATATATATATATATATATATATATACACACACACACACACATACTTTGGGGGCTGGGGACGGAGTGCTTACCTAGCATGTGCAAGGCCTGAAACAAAACAAAAAACCTTTTGTCATTGGTAACAAAGCACCAGAAGTTATATTTTTCTGAAACAATACTTTGAACTTTCTCATTCAAATTTACTTTTTTTAAGATGATGATGTTGTTGGTCATAACTGAGTTAAGCAGAAAGCGGTATGATTCCACTATGCTAGATGGCAGGAACCAGAAGAGCTTTCTTTCTTTCTTTAATGAGTGTAGATCAGAATTCTTCAGCAGCAAAGATAGAAGAAGTGTTTCTAAAAACAGGACGGACAAGGGCATAGGCATAGAGCAACAGGGGGAAAATGTGGCTGGCCAAGAACTGCAGCCTTGCTGGTGGGAGCAACACCATGGAGAAAGCGATGTCTGGTTCCACTTGCAACCAGATCCATTTCCAATTTGCTTAATGAATTGTAAGTGGTGGACCTAACAACAACAACAACAACAAAAAACCTTTTGGCCTTTACATTATTTTAATATCTAGCAAGTAACAGACTTAGAAATAGAAATTTAAGACTTAGAAATAGCATCCTGCCTGGATTAAGATCACTGCACCTGGTACATTCTCTAGTTCTGTAAAGTTCTTAAAGTAAGAATAAGAAGCAGAATCTGCATAATAAATCCCTGTTACTGGGCAGTAACACGAAGATGAGAAATTTCCCTCATCCTCAGCAGGCTAAGCAGTCTGTTTAAGAAATGAACTAGAAGACAAGCTCACACATAAACCTACAGACGAATCTTGCAGGAAGCATATACCCTCCAATGAAAGATAACCTTTTTGACCTGCTCTGTCCCAGCTGAAGCGGATCAGATCACAAATCTGCCCAAGGTTGTTTCTTCTAATATATCCGGGTGGGGCACAGGCGACAAGGTGGAGGTGGGCCAGCTTTTATTTTTTAAATCATTTATTATCTTGGTTCTGTGGATAGCTACCACTGCACCTCCTCTACCTCTTAAAACCCTTCCTGGCACTGCCTCTCTGAGAATGAAGGGGTCTGGAAGCTGGACATTTTCCCCCTCACCTAATCCTGCCCCTACTCCCCTTCCCAGGCAGCAACACAGCAGCTGGAGCCCAAACATGGCCCATACTCCGGGCGGGAGCAGCAAGGGCCAAGACCTGGAGCCTTTCTTTATCCAAATGCACTAGAGATTTAATTTTGATTAACCCTAAGAGCTATGGCCCAGAGGATTGAATTTTTTAAATAGAGCAATGCTCACTTTGTATTATTTATTTTTTGCATGTCCTTTTCCCTTCCCCAAATGATATCGGAAATTTTTTACATTAAAAACAAAATTTTTAATGAAGGAGGAGTCTCACTCACACGTGCCAAGGAACCGACGCCCACGGAGGATGCAGACTAGGAGAGGCGGCCACCAGGGAGCTGTCTAGCCTGGGAAGAGGCAGCGCTGCCGCCTCGGGGGGCAGGGCCGAGAACAGGGCGGCCCAGCCGGTCACGTGGGCGCAGACCCGTAGCCCCGCCCACATCTGCAGACTCTTTAGACCTCCACCAGCCTCGGTCTGCTCACTCTGAAGCGCAAGGCGATGGGCTCTTGGGAGAAAGGCCAGAGCTGCTTGGTTCCCGGCTTGCTGCAGAACCATGCGGCCATTGTGACCGGCGGGGCCACAGGAATCGGAAAAGCCATCGCCAAGGAGCTCCTGCACCTGGGTACGAAGCAGACTTAGGCGGGGGACCAGAGTCCGCAGAGGGCTGGCTGTGGTCACGTGGGTTCCCGTTTAGGGGTGCTGGCGAGGCTAAAGTAAAGTGGGATGCGGAGCAAAGGGGAAATCAGAAATCCTACAGAAGCTTTTGTTATGCCCAGATCGCGAAGTCCCAAAGACTACCAGGAAGCCGATTCCGATGTAAGCACACGAGGGCCGTTTATTCAAGCTCGAGCAGGGGCTCCCAACCGCCACCGACGCAGCGGATCAGAATTGAGAGCCCCGAATTTCAAATTAGCGGGATTTTTATTGTGGTTACAGCAAGGTTTGGAGATTTTTCACTTAGCAGTTACATGATTGGTTGGCATTTAGCAAGCATGAAGTGTATGTTTCTGATTGGCTAGGCCCATCGCGGGGTTTGAGGGGCGGTTACATGTAGGTTTTACGGGGGAAAAGAGGGACAAAGGTGGTCGACTGTCGCATACTGGTGGTCAGCACATTGACAGATTGTTCTATAGATAGTGGACCCGGAACGTTCATTTCCTGGGCAAACAGTTGGTTGAGTAATTAATTTAGGAACTTTGCTTCGTTACAGATTGTGTCTTTTGTCCCAGAGCAAGCACATTTTAACCATTAATTTGTGAGACACTAGGGGAGTGGTGCATTTTAGCAAAATGGAGTCGCTTTGGTCTCACACTTTGGCAGATGAGCCACTGAATAGAAGGTCAAGGGGCTGAGAGCCAAAGATACTGTGCCCGGAAACACGCCGGGAATTGCAGGCTCTTATTGAAATTAGTCCATTCTAAATGCTGCCCAGACCTACAAATTAGGAAACACGTGGAGACTTCCTTTACCTAGAAGAGACTGTTACCCCACCACCACCACCCCGCCCCGGGAGACTCGAATCTTACTATCTTCTCATCTCTTGTTAAAACCAGCAAGAAAATAGAGTGAATATTTACCTTCCGGCGGGTGGAGGAAGGAGCTTCGAAAACATACACAAGGAAGAAAGCCACAGAGGGGAACATAGTTAAATTTACCTCTATGAAAATATAAATCTTCAATGAGTTAAAAAAAAGAATGACATTTGAAGGTATATGAAGAAAAATATTTACAACATAAGAAAAGTAGTCTTAGGGCCGGGGATTTAGCTCAGTGGTTTCGCCGTCTGCTGTGCAAGCTCAATGACCCGAGTTCGATCCCCAGTACCAAAAAATAAGAAAAAGAAAAGTAGTCTTATTACATAAAAAGCTTTCGCAAATAAATCAAAGAACCACGATATGTACCAATATAAATATAGGCTGGGGCCGGGGATTTAGCTCAGTTGCCCCACCACCTGCCTTGCAAGCACAAGGTCCTGAGTTCGATCCCCGGTACCGAAAAAAAAATATGTGTGTGTGTGTGTGTGTGTGTGTGTGTGTGTGTGTATAAAACATCCCAAAAGACTAACTACATATAGACAATAAATTTTTAAGAAAACAATCAACTTTATTGGTGATAAATACAAATAAGATATCATTGTTTTTATAACACAACTTAAAAACATTGGGGGAAATTTAAGTGCTGATAAGAGAATGAAAAAGGCAGAAAGGAATATAAATTATTACCTGCCTGATGGGCAAATTGGAAAAAAAAAAATCCAGAATCCTTTACAGTGTTCATGTTCTATGACCTTTTTCAAGATGTTACTTACTCTAAGAGAATGGACAAGCAAAGATTTGTATACAAGAACATAGTGTTATTTGAGTAGTGAAAACAGAAATAACCTAAATATCCATTATGAGGGAAACAGTTAAATCAATAACAATGAAATATTATGCACACATTTCAATATCTTGCTCCTGGAGACTTTATGTGGAGAAATGCATATCCTGTAATTGAAAAAAGTGAGATTCTAAAAAAATAATACTTTATTTTGCTAATGAAAATATATATATATGGAGAAAAGGACTGGAAGAAAGTTTATAACATTAACAATCTTTCTAAAATTAATTCTGTTTTTCTTTCTTTTGTTCGTGCCACTGGGGATTGAACCCAAGGACTTCTGTATGCTAGAAAAGTGCTCTACCACTAAGATACAGCTTTGGCTCTTAAAAATTTTTTTTATTTTGAGATAGGATCTTGTTATTTTGTCCAGGCTGACCTTGAACTTAAGATCTTCCTGCTTCAGTCTCTGAATACCTTGGATTATGGGTCTGTGCCACCTTGCATGGCTCAAATATTTTTTAGGTAAACATGTTCTAGAAACAAAAGAAAGCAATAGAGTTGCTAAAAATTATAGGTAAATCTGGCATATTGAATTATTTTTTGAAGTTAGCCTTATCTTATTAGGAAATCAAGGCAATGTTTCTCATGCTTGCCTTAAAAAACCCTCTCAGATCACCCATTAGAATTCTGGAGTTATCACCATTTGGAGTTTATTAAGTTGTAACCTAAACTTGAAAAATAGTTTTTTAATTTAAAAATTTTAATTTTCGAGGTTTTTTGTTTTGTTTTTTTGTTTGTTTTTTGGGGGGGTTGGTGTGTATGTTTCGGGGGTTTTTTTGTTTTTGTTTTTGTTTTTACTGGGATCAATCTCAGGACCTTGCACTTGTGAGGCAGGTATGGCGCCACTCAGCTAAATTCCCAGCCCAAAAGACTGAGACTGTTTGGTTTAGTTTTGGTTTTTGGCGGGGGTTTTTTTATTGTTTTTTTCTTTCTTTTTTTTTTTTGGTACCAGGGATCAAACTCAGGACCTTGTGCTGGCCACAGGACCACTGAGCTAAATCCCTGGCCCCGTTTCTTTGTTTTTTGAGATAGGGTCTCACTCTGTTGCCCAGGCTGGTCTCAGTCTTCCTGCCTCAGCCTCCTGAGTAGCTGGGACTACACATGCCTCACCTTGCCTAGCTAAAAAAAAGTAGTTTTAAAAGTGCTTTATTTTTGGGCCAGGGATTTAGCTCAGTGGTTCTGCCACCTGCCTCACAAGCACAAGGTCCCAAGTTTGATCCCTGGTACCAAAAAAAGAAAGAAAAAAAAAGTGCTTTATTTCAAGATGCAGTGGCCACCTCATCCTACACCACTAAAATAGTTCTGGCCAAATGAAGAGCCATGTTCTTGATGGCCTTCGTTAACGTCATTTATGCCTTCAGCATGTGACTGTTGGAGTAGACTGTATGATAGCATAACAGTTACAGCAAGGACTGTTAAGTAAACAGGTAAGTACAGGATGAGACAGCTCGGGGTTAAATGCTGTATGAGGGTGAAGACAGAGATATAGGAGCATGTAGAAGGATCAGAGAACCTAAGGGAGAGGGAAGAGGGTTAGCAGGGTTTTCAGAGGCAGTGAGCTCTTCCATCTCTCTACTTCAAGGCTGACTGAACATCTGCAGTGTAACATCTGGCATATATAAGACATGAATGTTTAACCTTTTTTTTGGTACCAGGGATCAAACTCAGGACCTTGCTCTTTCGAGGCAGTTGGTGGAACCACTGAGCTAAATCCCTGGCCCAATGTTTAACCTTTTAAGAAACTACCAAATAGTCTGTACCAATATATCCTTGGGGAATTGACTCCTGTCTATGGAATATACCTTTTTATCCCTGGGGAAATTCTTTGATCTGAAGTCTACTTTGTCCAGCATTAATATACCCACTTGAGCTTGCTTTTGACTGGTGTTAGCAGGGTTCATCTTTTTTTCAATCTTTTACTTCTAAATCTATGTGTTTCTTTAACTTTTGGTGTGTTTCTTGTAGGCAATACATAGTTGGATCTTGCTTTTTCATTCTTAAAGTTTGTGTTGTTAAGTTGGGTGTTTAGACAATATTTATGCCATGTGAGTTTCAGTATAGTTGAATTTAAATCTATGATATTGTTATTTTTATTCTATTTCTCCCATCTGTTCTTTGTTCCCATTTCGTTTCCCTTGTTTTCTGCTTTCTTGTGCAATATTTAGTATTTTTAGTTTTACCATTATCTCCTTTTTTTAAACTTTTGACCTATAAAGCATCTTTATTTTTAAGATGTGGGTTAGGGCTTTATTGTATACTTATTAGGCTTATCAGAGTGTATCTTCTACTTTACACAGAATGTAAAAGCCACTAAACAGTTTATAGGTATTCCTGGCTTTGCATGGCATTTGTAAAACCAGACAATAATTAGTTCAAATTGAAACCATGCAAAGCAAACTTAGTAATCAGTGGGGGAAATTACAACTGTTTCATGATTTTTAAGAATTTTTGTCAGAGCGTTAGAAATTCTTATACTATCAGTTATAAATGTATGAGGAAATGAAACAAAAACTAGTAAAACTAGACCAAAGCAGTTTGGTGAGGAGAGATTGTTGAAAAGGGTACAAAGTTTCACTTAGAAGGAGTAAGTTCTGATGATCTGTTACACAGCATGGTGACTATAATGAAAGGTAATTTATTATATATTTCAAAATTACTAAAAGAGTGGATTTTGAATGTTCTTACTAGAATGAAGTGGTATGGAAGGTGAGATATGTTACATAGCTTGATTTGATCATTCCACAGTGTGTACATGTATAAAAATATCATATTGTACCTCATAAAGGATGTATAATTATTTATTAAATGAAAATAAAATTTAAAAATAGTAAAATAGGGCTGGGGGTTTAGCTCAGTGGTTCCAGCGCCTGCCTCACAAGTGTAAGGTCCTGAGTTCGATCTCCAGTACCAAAAATAAAAATAAATAAATAAAAATAGTAAAATAATATCTTCACTACACTGTAATTAAAATGTTATCAATATTAAGTATTAAAATATTTTATTTCTATGTGAAAAACTTAGCAAGAATAGTCTGAATACAAGAACACACAAAATACTGTCTATACAATATTATTGTTGCAATTTGCACAATTCCTGAATGATACTTGTTTTCTGCCTCTTTGCTTCACAGGGTGTAATGTGGTCATTGCATCCCGTAAATTTGACAGACTAAAATCTGCTGCAGAAGAACTAAAAGCCACTCTGCCTCCCAGCAACAAGGCTCAAGTCAGTCCCATACAGTGCAACATCCGGAAAGAAGAGGAGGTAATCCACATAGCTGTACCATTTACTACTCAAGCTCATTTATAGAACCTGGTTGGGCCTCAGGTTCTTCTGGGGTAGCTGTCTTAGATGAGAATCACTAGAAACAGACTGTATGCAGACTGTTGTGCTAATGATTTATTGAGCAAGTGGCTTAAGGAGAAGAGGAGGGAGGGAAGGAAGACAGAAGCAACAAGCAAGGACGAGATCTCAGCTAGAGACTTCTTTCTGTGTCTTTTGCCCTATAAGACATTTCTTGGTTTGTTTTGGGTTTTTTTTGGTACCGGGGAATGAACTTGGGACCTTGCACCTTCACAGGCAGCAGAACCACTGAGCTAAATCCCCGGCTATAAGAGATTTCTTAATGTTCATTTTGACCTGATTCATCATTATCCATTATTTGAGGTTGGTACTTGCAAATTAATACACTTAGAAGAGTTCTAGACTCTTGGATGTAGCATGTCATCAAAAGTACAATTTTAGCCTCATGACCAGTGGGTATTGAACATTAGGAAATTACTCATTGGTATAAATTTTTTAGGTTTATTCATGTTGACTTCATATTTATGGTTGTAGTACTGAGTTACTGCAAGCTCAGTTGTAGTACTTGTAGTACTTGTAGTATGGTTGTAGTACTGCAAGCTCAGTCCACCCGATAGAACATGTGATGGGTCTAACTAGCAAGTTAGGTTATTAAACATTTAATGTGTTTCTTTTTTTTCTTTTTTTTTTTTTTCGTACCGGGGATCGAACTCAGGTCCTTGCACTTGCACAGCAGGCGGCGAAACCACTGAGCTAAATCCCCTGCTTTAATGTTTTTCTTTAGGTGAATAATTTGGTGAAATCTACCTTAGCTCTTTATGGTAAGATTGATTTCTTAGTAAACAATGGTGGTGGCCAGTTCTTGTCTCCTACTGAAAACATCAGTTCAAAGGGATGGAATGCTGTGATTGAAACCAACCTGACAGGTACCTTCTATATGTGCAAAGCAGGTAAGTATCATAATATCTACCAAATCTTCGTGTCTTTACTGAGACACTATAGAGAATACAGAAAAAGAGACTATTGGGGGCACTGTCTCAATTACTTTCTTGTTTCTGAGAGACAATACTCAACAACCACAACTTAAAGGAGAAGTGTTTCTTTTGGCTTGTATTTCAGACTATAGTTGGGTGGCTCCAAGATAGGACAGCATGACACAGAGGCATAGAAGACAGGAAGCAGAGAGTCACAAGAGGAGCCTGGAAGGCACATATACCCTCTGGGTCATGCCTACAGTGATATGCCTCTTCTGAGCAACCGCACCTCTTACCAGCAAACCAGCTGTAATGCCTTCATAATCCATCATTTCCCAAAAAGACCCACCTAAGATTGCATGAGGCTTTCAGGAGCATAAGCCATAGCATTTCGCCCCTAGCCCCCAAAAGACTTATGTGCATCTCTTTATGCAAAATGCATTTAGTCCACAAGTCTTCCGAGACTCAAAGCAAACTCTTAGCTGTGAGCCCTGTGAAAATAAAAAAAACTGTTTAACACTGCTGACATACAAAGGCCCAGGGTAAGAATTCCCATTCCAAAAGGTAGGAGTAGAAGCACAGAAACCAATGGGACCAAAGCAAGACCCAAACCCAACAGGGCAAACATTAAATCCTATAGCTCTATATTCTGCACCCAGGGCAAAGTGTACTGAGATGAGAACTCCAAAGTGCTTGGGCAGCATTGTTGGTGATTGTAACCCTCATGGCTTCTTTCTTGGGCTGGCTTTGCTCGCTCCTTGTGGCTTTCCTCAGATCTTCATGCTTGTAAAATCAGCACCACTTGGATGATGCCAAGGTCTGCTGCTGGCTCCATCGTCACAATAACCCCCATCTTTTGAACAGACGCCACCTCTTAACAGCCAATCAGCTATAAGCCTCATAATCCAATCACCTCTCAAAAGCCCAACCTATCTAACCCTAACAAATGTTTTCCCTTTCAGTCTATGTACTTCTTGGATGAGGTGAGTTTCGTATAGGAAATACATGCATATGTATTTTTTTGTTGTTAGTCTCATTTTAAGTACCAATCTCAATCTCAAATACACACTGAATACTAACATTCCTATAACTCCCTAGTAGGTTTGCTCTTGGAAATCAGTATTTTAAACCTTTTCCCTTACACCCCCAGTTTAAACTCCCTTTACTGCATTCTTAGAACTTGTCTTTATTGAGAAAATGAAATCCATCACAGGACAACTTCCTGTTCTTTCCACCAACAGTTCACTAGCTTATTTACATCTGAACCTGTTCCACTGCCTTTTCTCATACTAAACTATCTCTATTCTGGGTTAAATCCTATCTATATGTTCTAGATTACATTTCCTCTCACCTGAAAATGTTTCTTCTACAGTTGTTTGAGCTGCTGTAAGAAAACACATTAGACTAAATAATTTATGCCGGGGATTTAGTTTAGTGGTTCCACCGCCTGCCTCGCAAGCTCAAGGATCCAAGTTCAATCCCCGGTACCAAAAAAAAAACCAATAAAAATTTATTTCAACTTTTTTATTTGTACCAGGAATCAAACTCAGGGCCTTGCACTTGCCAAGCAGGTGCTGTGCCTCTGAGCTATGTCCCCTTTATGTCAACTTTAGATTTAGCACTTCTGGGCTTGGTACCTGGTCTGGATCTGCCTGGCTTGAACCATGGCATATTTCACCATCAGTAGTTGATTTGTTGGCTGGGAAGTCCAAGGTCACTCACTGTGTATTGTGGGCCACACTACTGTATCCTCATAAGGCAGAGAGGCAAATGCTGTGGCCGTACATAGCAGGTAATCTGTCATGTCATGTCATAGCAGATGTTTCATATATGCAAGATGAAAAGTATCCTATTACTATTATAGCTGAGACTCAGGACAACTAGATCAAGATAACCTCAAAGCAAGCCTTAGACCCTACTCTTCTAAAGCCACATCTGCTTTCTGTTATATACATCATGCTACTTCAGAACCCACCAAACAATAATTTCAAACTTTGTAAAAGAACTGTTGATCCAGAAAGTAGAATGGAGGTTGCAAATTGCTAGGAATGGGAGAATGAAAAATAATTGCTTTGTGGGCAGCTTTCATTTTGTGAGATGAAAAGAGTTCTGGAGGTGGATGGTGGTGATTGTGTATAATAATATGAATGTTCTTAAAATTTTAGCACTGAATTGTTCACTTGAAATGGTTGATACTGTGTGTATTTACCACAATAAAAGAAAATTGGAAGAACAAAGAATGCTTAATCAACTTAGACTGTGGGGTTCATCCTTTTTATACATTAGAAAAATGACATTCTAGCTTTCTCCAAATTATTTCATGTTACAATTGCTGTGATTTCTTCTCATCTTTGCAGTGGCTTATGAACCTTCCATTAGGAAAAGTTCTTCTTACATGTCTGTCTTTCTTCTCCATTTGTTCCTGGGGGTTGTTTGGCCTCTCTCTTGATTATCTGAAGATATAACTCCATCTGAGCCCTGGGAACTTGTCAAACAAAGGCAGTTTCAGAGCTGTGAACTATATGGTGGTATTTATCCATAAGGAGGAAATCTACATTGGGTAATTGAAATAAATGTTTTCTCCTTTCTTATACTGGAATCAAATGATTTTACTAGTTTTTAATATTTGATTTGAGAAACAGTGTTTTGTATCTTTTCAGCTCCAAACTTACCTTGACAGTTCACCACCATGTATTTTTTTTTTTTGGTACCGGGGATCGAACTCGGGTCCTTGTGCTTGCGCAGCAGGCGGTGAAACCACTGAGCTAAATCCCCGGCCCACCACCATGTATTTTTTCAGATGAATTTTATATTAAACTTTCTACCTCCAAAATCATGTTAGGGAATTTGATTGAAATTGTGTTGAATTTAATTTTAAAATAATCGACACATTTAAATGTCCAGTCTCCCCACTGTTGTGTGTCCTTTTATTAATGAATTATTCTTTCATATCCTTTGACAGAGGTTTGTGTTTGTTATCATACAGATCTCACATTTTTCAAGTTATACCTAGGTACTTTTATGACTATGACTATTTTGAATGGGCTCATTTTAATTATTTTTCAGCTGGGTTTATTACTGTTGGTTTATTGAAGAATTTCTTTTAAAGCTCATCTTGTAACTTTACTTGATGATTTCCATCTTTATCTAATGATTTTTCAATTAGCCTCTGAGCATTCTGTATACAGAGCACATTGTCTAAAAATGATCATTGTATTTTGTTGTGTTAAAGACAAAATCAATTGTGAAATGCACCAGCATTCTATGTATCATTAAGAAAGATAGCTGAGCATGGCATGGTAGCACATATAACCAGGGTTATATCCCGGGTTACTTGGGAGTCTGAGGCAGGAGGATCCCAACTTCAAGGCCAGCTTCAGCAGCTCAATGAGAGACTGTTTCAGAAAAATTTTAATAAGGGGCTGGGGATGTAATTCAGTAGTAGAGCACTTGCCTAGCATGCACAAGGCTCTGGGTTCAAATCTCAGTATTACAAGAAAGAAAAAAAGAACAGAGGGAGAGAAGGAAGGAAGAGAGAGAGAAAGGGCCATGGATTTAGCTCAGTAGTTCCTCCACCTTCCTTGCAAGCACAAGGTCCCAAGTTTGATCCCTGGTACCAAAAAAAAAGAAGGAATGCAATTAACTAAAGAACTATAAGACTTGTATGCCAAAAAATACAAAACAATGCTGAGAGAAATTATAGAAGGTTTAAACAATGTACAGTCATTCTATGTTTCTGGAATGTCAGGCTCAATATTGTTAAGATGGTAGTTCTTCCCAAATTGATCTGTAGGTTCAGTATAACCCTTATGAATTTTTTCAGACATTGCCTAGCTTATCTTAAAATATATATGGAAATACAACCCAGATACAGTAATGAAAAACCATTTGGGCATATACTTCTTGCTTTCAAAGCTACTTCTTGAAGACAGTGTGGTTTTGGCATAAGTGTAGATAATCAACACCATTAGTCATTATGGAAATCAAAACCCCAGTGAGGTACATCTGTATACCTACTATAGGAACTATCAAAAAGTCAGACAGTAATAGTGCAGAGAAACCAGAACCTGCATACATTTCTAGTAGGCGTTTAAAATGATGGACCCACTTTAGAACAGTTTGGCACTTTCTTCAAAAATTAAATATAGGGGGCCAGGGATTTAGCTCAGCGGCACTGAACCTGCCTTGCAAGTACAAGGACCCAAGTTTGATCCCTGGTACCAAAAAAAAAAAAAAAGTTAAATACAGAGTTGACATATGACCCAGTAAATTCTCTCATAGCTTTATATCCAAGAAAAATAAAAATATATAAGATATGTCCAGACTAAGATTTTTTTTAAGCAAAACCTTTATTGGTACATTTTAGTATACATAATGATAACATTCATCATAAAGTAATTGTACCTGTACATATGACACATCCTGCCTCTTTTTTCCCCTTCCCTCACTCATCTTCCCCTGCTTATTTACAAAAGCTTTGTTTCCATTTTTTCCTTCTATTCTCTTTTTTACCTTGTCCCTTCTTTCCTTTCCCCCTCCCCCTCCCTTGTTCCCTTCTCATTTGAATATTTTCATCCTATTTCCCAATATCTATTATATATTTTGGTCCTTATTTCCACTTTCAGTTTTTCATACCAGAGAATGTGGTATTTAAACATGTGTGTCCGATTTATCTCACTTAAGAGTATGGTCTCAAGGTGCATCCATTTAGCTATAAATGTCTCAAGCTTATCCTTCTTTATGGCAGAGTAGTACTCCATTGTATAAAAAAATTACATCTTCTTTATCCACTCATTACTTGCTGGGCATTTGGGCTGTTTCCAAGATTTAGCTATTATAAGCTGTATTGCTATAAACATGAAAGTGCATATATCACTGTGTTATGGTGCTTTTAATTCTTTCAGAAAGATACCAAGAAGGGGAATAGCTGGGTCAAATGGAACCTCTAGTTTTAGTTTTTTGAGGAATTTTCACACTGATTTCCACAGTGGTTGCACCAGTCTACACTCACACCAACAGTAGAGAAGGGTTTCTTTTTTTCCCACAGCCCTGCAAGCATTTGTTATTAGTTGATTTTTTTGATAACAGCCATTCTTTCTGGAGTGAGATGAAATCTCATAGTCATTTTAATTTGCATTTTACAGGCCAAGGATTTAGCTCAGTGGTTCCAGCACCTGCCTCACAAGCACAAAGTCCCAAGTTCGATCCCTGGTACCAAAAAAAAAAGTAATTTGCATTTTACAAATGACCAATGCTGTTGAACATTTTTTTTTGGTACTGTGGATTGAACTCAGGACCTTGCGCTGCTTTCGAGGCAGGCGGCGGAACCACTGGGCTAAATCCCCGGCCCGAACATTTTTTTCATATATCTGCTATTTCTACTTCTTCATCTGACAAGTGTCTGCTTTTGGGGGCAGTTTTTTGTTTGTTTGTTTGGTTTTTGGTACCAGGGATCGAACTCAGGTCCTTGCACTTGCAAAGCAGGTGGTGGAACCACTGAGCTAAATCCCTGGCCCACAAACATCTGTTTTGTCTGAGGAACAGCTGGCAAAAGTTTTTTCCCACACTGCGGGTTTTCTCTTCACTCTGTTTGTTTGTTTTTTTTCTTTTTTTGTGCTGTGCAAAAGCTTTTTAATAAGATGAGATCCTAGTTGTTGATTCTTTGTGATATTTCCTGTGTGGTCAGGTTTTGTTCAGAAAGTCTTTGCCTATACCAATGTCTTCAAGACACCTAATCTCTCTTCCAGAAGATTTAGTGTTTCTGTTTTGATGTTTAGATCTTTGAACCATTTCAGTTTTAGTTTAGTGGATGGTTAAAGGTATGGGTCTAATCTTTGGCAAGTTGAAACCCAGTTTTTCCAGCACCATTTATTAAAAAGGCTATCTTTCTTCTAGTGAAGGTGTTTGGCTCCTTTGTCAAAGATAAGGTGGCTGAGTATGTCTGGAGTTATTTCTGCATCTTCTAATCTGTTCCATTGATCCTCAAGTCTGTTTTTGTTTTTGTTTTTTTGCTGTTACCACACTGTTTTGTTTTGTTTTTTGCTTTTTTGGTACCGGAGATCGAACTTGGAACCTTGCACTTTCAAGGCAGGCAGTGGAACCACTGAGCTAAATGCCCAGCCCTACCATGCTGTTTTTATCAGAGTAGCTTTATAGTATAATTTCAAATCAGGGATTGTGATGCCCCTGTCTTGTCTTGGTTGCCAGTATTGCTTTTGGTATTTCTAGTTCTCTTCTGGTTCCAAATGAATTTTAGAATTGTTTTCTCTAATTCTGTGAGATATGCTATGGAATTTTGATTGGAATTGTATTAAATCTGTATAACAATTTTGGAAGTATGGCCATTTTCACTATATTGGTTCTTCCTACCCAAGAACAAGGGATAGCTTTTCATTTTCTGATATCTTCTTCAATTTCCTTTTTCAGAGTTCTGTACTTTTCCATGTAAAGGTCTTTTACTTCCTTCATTAGATTGATTCCTACATATTTCTTTTTTGGGGGATGCTCTTGTGAAAGGTGTTGTTTCCCTCATTTCTCTCTCAGTGAGTTTGTTATTTGGCACACTAAGATATGTATTCATAATCACTCTTAGTGCAAACAATCCAAAAGTTTATCAGCTAGCAAATGGATAAACAGAATATATCTCTACAAGTATTTCTGAGCAATAAGAAGGAACTGTTAACACATTATGGAGGAACCTCACGTGTATTATTCTAAGTGGAAAATGCCAGACACAAAAGATCACATACTGTGTGGTTCAATTTACATAAAGTGTACAGAAAAGTGAAATGCAAAATCTACAGAAATGGAAAAATAAATGATTTCCAGAAATAGATTTGGCTTCAAATAAGTACAAAGGAACTTTTTAGGATGGTTAATATGTTCATAAATAGAATTGGGATGATGGTTGCAAAATTCTGTATATTGTTAAAAATGACTAATCTGTGCATTTACAGTGGATGAATTCTGTGACGTACAATTTTTTTTTTTCTATACGAGGCCAACTGAGGCTCCTTCGACGCAGCCGTATCATTCTGCCTGGTCGGGATTCTGGCTTAGAGATGTTCAGACATAATCCCACAGATGGTAGTTTTGCCCCATTGGCTCCTCAGCCAAGCACATACACCAAATGTCTGAACCTGTGTGTGATGTATAAATTGTATCACAGTCAGGCTTTTTATAAAAAAAATTTATAAATTAAGCCAGACATGGTGGCACATGCCTGTAATAGCAGCTACCCAGAAGCCTAAGACAGAAAGATTGCAAATTTGAGCCCAGCTTGGAAAACTTAGACTTTTTCTCAAATCAAACAAACAGAGGAGCTGGGATGTAGATCAGCATTCCCTACATTCAATCCTAAGTACTGGAAAAAAAAAAAAAAGTAAACCATAACAAACAAGCAGCTACTGGAACAGGATATTAGGGAAGCAGACTATTTAGTATGATTTTTGTTTGTTTGTATTTTGCAGTTTACAATTCCTGGATGAAAGCACATGGAGGATCTATTGTTAATATCATTATCCTTCTTAGTGGACAACCATTAATGGTGTAAGCAGTTTTATATATTTTTTTCTTGCTATGTCCTTGAGTTTTGTCTCTGAATGAGGTTAAGAGTAGAGGAAAAGGGCCGGGGATTTAGCTCAGTGGTTCTGCCACCTGCCTCGCAAGCTCAAGGACCCGAGTTCAATCCCCGGTACCAAAAAAAAAAAAAAAGTAAAGGAAAAATTGCTTAAGTCAATATGATTAATGCCTTTAATGAGCTGAGACCTCAATACTTAGCATTTCCTTTTATTTGAACCTTAAAACTGTCTTTCTCAAACATGCCAGATTGTCCTAAATCACTCAGAGTAAGGTTACTATATTGAGTGAGAAAGGTGGCAAAACACAAGGTACCCAGAGATTTAATTTTTTAGTATAAATATCTGTAGGATATTGTGTGGAGGATAATTGTGTTAGAAAGTTATTTCTTGTTTACCTCAAATTCATATAGAACTGTATGTCCCATATTTCATCTGGCAACTCTAATCTGGATGTTATTAAACTGTCACCACTGGGGGAGAGCTCCTTTGTTAAGGTCCAGTGGACACAAAATCTATGTTAATTTAGACAACTACTTTGAATATACCTGTTTGATCTTAGAAGGAATGCAAAATTGTTACTCCCAACTGAAAGGCAGAATTATTTACCAATAGTCTATGAGGTTGTGTACTTCTAATTGGCCAGTCGACAAGTAAAGTGCTTGCTTCTTTATACAAATTCCAACAATCTGCTTGCTTCTTGTATTACAGGACTCCCTCAGTTATGTGGGATGGAAAAAAAATTTTAATCTGGCTTAAAAATTGATGTCAGTGTTTCTCCAAGTGTGGGTTCTAGACCAGCAAGATGAGCTTATGGGGATATGTGTCAGAACTGTTTGTCCTCCAGCCCCTCAGGTCTCCTGCATCAAGAGCTGTGGGAACAGTGCCCAGCAGCCCATGTGCCCAAGTCCCCAGGTGGTGCTGGTCAGGCAGAACCACTGAACCAGGGTATGGTGGGCTCAGGCAACCATAGTGGCAGGAACCTGCCTCCTTCTGGTTTGGCCCCAGGCTCACCTTCCTTCTTAGGCAGGCTCTCTGTACATGTGGCCAAAAGAGAGTATCTGTGACATGGAGGTCAACATCTAAATTCTACCTAACTCTGAAATTTGAGAGAACTTTTCAAGTACTGCCTGAAAAATAATAATGGTAATGCCAGTGCCAGCAGTTCCCAGAGAGGATATTCATGAGCTGACTGTGACGGGGTCATGTGTGCAGCCATCAAACAAATGCTATGGGAATGGGGTTGCTCTGCTGTACACAGCCAGCCTGAGGAACTGAGAACAACAAAGTCCACTCAGACATGGACTTGAGGTGATTTCCTCAAGTGGAAATTAAAGTGTTTTATCAAAAGCAGAGTAAAGAATAGAGGCAAGGGCTGGGGATTTAGCTCAGTGATTCCGCCACCTGCCTCGAAAGCACAAGGACCTGAGTTCAATCCCTGGTACCAAAAAAAAAAAACAAAAAACAAAAAAACACAAGAATAGAGGCAAGGGTGTGCCCTTGAAGAGGATTCTGGGACCCAATGTTTTCTTCCTCTCTTTTGCTTTTGTTTCCTGACCATGAAGTGAGTGATTTTGCAGAAAACAAGGGGGCCAATTAATCATGGACTGAATCCTCTAAAACTGTGAGCCAAAATAAACCCATTCCCTTTATAAGTTGATTATCTGTGTACTTACTATATAAAGTAATGAAAAGCTGAGTAGCAAGATTTTTATGTTAAAATATGTATTATAAATAAAAAATGAAGAATGGTGCGGATCAAGGAAGTAATAATTTGGGGAGCATCATCTACTTGTTTGGGGGGAACATTTAGGCATTCACTTTAGTTCTATCACTTTTTTTTACACCAAGTATCTTCAAATAATTAAAATATGTTTGTTGGCTAGTAAATATTGTATAAGATCTGAAACTAAAGAATTTGGATTATCTCTTGAAATTCAACTTCATAGAATATATTATATATTACTCTTATTCTGATTTTGATAAGTTTTTACATGACAATGGATTTTGTGTGTGTGTGTGTGTGTGTGTGTGTGTGTGTGGTACTGGCGATCAAATTTAAGACCTTGCACTTGCCAGCCAGATGCGGCGCCATTGAGCTACATCCCCGGCCCATGGATGCTTTTTTAATAACAGAAGTGAAATACCCATTTAATATACTGGCTTAGCTCTCTCATAATAGTCTAAAAGTTTATCGAAATACCACAGCTGGAAAAACAACAACATGTAAGAAATCTACTTGAAAATCATACGTGTAGTGATTGAAAAGTGTAATCTAAAAATGTAGTTTTTGATGATTTCTTGGGATCTTTTGTAAATTCTGATCTCTTGGATTTTTTTAGGAAGCCAGAGACTGCATAAAAGGCAGTAGAAAAAGCTTTATTCCATACCCTAAGATATAAGGTACTGAAAAAAATATTATATGAATAATATAGTGATTTGAAAGAAGACATAAAATAGCAGTAGTTTTTAAAACTGAAAAAAATTTCTAAAATATCACTTGAAGATAATCTCTAAAAAGTTATTTAAAGAGGATTTAGTCTGGTGGATGTTTTTGTTGATTTTTTAATGTTACATGTTTTCAACAAAGGAAATACAGATATGCAAAAAAGTCTCCTGTTTATGCTTAACACATCCTAGTACATCTTAATCTCTTAAGTTAAAATGTGCAAGTCAGGTGGACAAATAAAAGAAATGACATACATGTATGAGGATATTTATACACTTTTTAAAAAGCAAACGTGGGTTGTTTTAAATACCCTTCTTCTGCTTCCTTTTTAACTTAACATTAATTTATGAACCAATTTTTAAGCAAAATGTATCAAAAGTTCTGCTTCATGGCAAGGTGGTGTCACAAGGACAGGATTTATGCTTTTACTTGAAACAACTATAAAACAGACAAAATACATGAAGCGATGACATTTGAGACACTAGACATTGGCAGCAAAGCAGAGTAGTCTGTGAAACACAGGAAGCAAAAGAGGTAAGCTGTGTGTTTATCCCAGTTTATTGCCTGAAGAACATTTCTGGATCGTGACTTAGAGCAAAGGAACTGAACCAGAGACTGGCAATCTCCCTGTGTCAAGAGAAAGGACCAGGGGATCAAAAAAGCTCCAGAGGTTAAAGTGAGAGAGCAGAGAGCTGTGATAAAAGAGCAGCCTGTAAATGTGTAGAGGTCAGGTCAGCACAGGTGTCTGACAAAATACACGGAGCTGGGGAAAGAACCACCTGAAACAGTGTCCAGCACTCTCTTGGGACCTAGCATAGTGCCTCTTCCCAACAGGAAACAGGAAAACCTCACAACCAGATAAAAGAATGCTGAAAAAGCTGGTACAAAAAAAGGTTTTGTTTCAATAGTGGGGAAAAATATCCCTAAATTAAATGCAGCTCTGTACCTACTAAACAGAGGTCAGAACAAACCTCAACAATATTTGAAGGACTATAAAGGTATCTGACATCCAATAAAAAATTACTAGGTATGAAAATAAGCAGGAAAATACAACTACTGTTGAGAAGAAAAGTCAATCCAAAGAGATTCTGATGTGAACAGATGTTAGAATTAATAGGCAGATAGGGCTGGGGATTTAGTTCAGTGGCACTGCACCTTTCTCGGAAGCACAAGGTCCTGAGTTCGATCCCTGGTACTGAAAAAAAAATAGGCAGAACCTTGAGAGAATTATGGTGACTGTATTCTGTATGTTCAAGAAGCTAATGGAAACTGGAAAATGCTAACTAGCAACAGAAGAGATTTTAAAAGGCCTAAATCAAATATCTACAGATAGAAACTACAGTGAAAAAATGCAGTGGATGGGATTAATGACAGATTAGACATTTCAGAAAAAATAGTGAACCTGAACCTATAGAAATAGAAACTATTCAAAAATTAATCACACAGAGAAGAAAAAAAAAATTACAGAGCATCAGTGAGCTGAGAGATAGTCTTCAAAAAAGAGAAAAAAGAAACAGGGACAGAAAAACATTTTTTGAAGACCTTTTGCCAAAACTTTTTCAAATTTGATGAAAACTAAAACCCTATATAGATCTAAGAAGTTCAACACCCTAAGCACAAGAACATGAAAAACTGCATAGTTTATCATAATCGTATTGCTCAAAACCAGTGGGAGAGAAGCTGTTAAAAGCAGCCAAAGTGGGCTGGGGATGTAGCTCAGTGGCACCCCTCCTGCCTGCCAAGCACAAGGTCCTGAGTTCAATTCCCATACCACAAATAAATAAATCCACCCAAAATAAAAAGGTGTACTCTGCACAGAAGCAGATGTCATTAAAAACAATGCAGATTATGGGGGCCGGGGATTTAGCTCAGTGGTTCCGGCGCCTGCCGTGCAAGCCCAAGGTCCCGAGTTCGATCCCCAGTACCAAAAAACAAAAAAAGAATAGTACACTGTTGAACTTCACTTAAATATCAGTATTGTCTACTACAATTGTCCTGGTCGGGTGTTAGAAATGAATTTGAGGTTTATGATTTCCTAAAACATGGTTCTGGGGCCGGAGATTTAGCTCAGTAGTTTTGCCGCCTGCTGTGCAAGCGCAAGGACTGAGTTCAATCCCCGGTACCAGAAGAAAAAAAAATGCAGATTAGAAGATAGTGGGGCCAGGGATTTAGCTCAGTGGTTCCGCCACCTGCCTCGCAAGCAGAAGGTCCCGAGTTCGATCCCTGGTACAAAAAAAAAAAGATAGTAGAATATAGTGTTTAAGTACTGGCAGGGAAAAACCACACCAACCAGAATTCTATGCCCAATAAAATGTCTTTTAAGAAGAGGTGGAATTGGGCCGGTGATTTACCTCAGTGGTTCTGGTGCCTGCCTCGCAAGTACAAGGTCCCAAGTTCAATCCCCAGTACCAAAATAGAAAAGAAAAGAAAAGGTGGAATAAAGTCTTTTTCAAATGTTCTCCATCAGAAACAATTTATCACCAGCAGACCTGAACAAAAACAAATCTTAACAGTAAGTCCTTCAACATTTACTAAATAATCTGTCTTTCCTCAGCTGATTTCAGATATTCTTGGATGAAGTTGGTTCCTAATTAGCTTCGGAGGCTAATTTTTCCCTGTTAAATCATTCTCCCTTTGGTTCTTAGTGTGCTCTACTATGGTATATTTAGAAATTCTGGATCATTGTATCTCTTTACCTTCTGCGGTAGACTCCATCACAGATGCACACCTAAATAATTTGAACCTCCTACCTGGAAGGGCAGTAATGTTTATTTAGATTTTGATATACCTAGAAATGCTATCATAATATTTCTAACCAGATACACGGATTTCATATTACATATTTAAAATCAACTTAATAATGACTACTCACTAGTAACTCTTAAAATTATTGATTTGTTTTCTTCTGTCATAAAAAGTTCATTAGCATATTCCTCTTATGCACATGGTGATTCAGGGGACTCTGTGGATGCATTGAGATCAGAGCACTACGGTTTGGCTTTAACATTGAAAGACCCAGTTCTTTCCCTATCATTTAGCAGAGACTCAACAAGACAGAGACTCATATGAAGAATGTTAATAAATAAATTCAACAGAAGCTAATTGTATTGTTTGTATTTTGTCTTTGAAGTCACAGTGGCGCTGCGAGGGCAGGTGTTTACAATCTCACCAGGTCCCTAGCTTTGGAATGGGCCAGCAGTGGAGTAAGAATCAACTGTGTTGCTCCTGTAAGTCACTGTTCTGTGGGGAGTATTCTAGCAGCTTAAATGTGCAAGTATATGATGAAAGATTGGCTTTAATAAATAGATGAAACTAGAAAGTCCAACCTGCAGGATAGAAGTATTCTTTGGTTGACAGATTGTCAGGAAGGTTAAATTCAGACAGTGATTCTCAATGCCGGCTATATATTAATGTGATCTTTTAAACAGTTGTGATATATGAGCTTCACTTCAGATCAGGGGGTCCAGGAGCCTGTATTTTAAAAAGCAGCCTAGAAACCTCAAAGAATAATTTTCAGTATCATTTTGTTGTTTCTTGTTTTATCATTAATCCTTTTTTAGGAGAGAATTTGAATGTCAGTATTCCAGAAAGGAACTACCCGCTATAGATTAACCAGAAGTCAAGACAAAATTTGACTGAATCAGAGTGTAAAATAAGGGGAAAATCACAATACACTCAACTTGAAAAACTCATTTTTGTGAAATAAGCTGTAGCATTGACCTCCTTGGTATTACATACTGGCCACATCTTACAAGAGAGACGTTAGGTGAAGTAACTTACCTTGTACAACTAAGCTTAATTTCTACTTTGTCAGTGATGTTCTCTGGTTATTGTTTAGATGACAGTAGTCTATCTGAAATGCTATACTACCTTTAGATATTATGTATAGATTTACTATACATTGGCTCTGGATCTATTATCCACACTACTCAGTGAGAGCTAAGCACCAGACTGGTTGAAGTCTAACAAAACTACAGTTTCCTACCCCAAAACTTCTTTTGCCAAAACTATCTTCTGCCTTTCATGGTATATTAACTTATCTGTATTATACTCAACTATTTTTTAACACAAATTAATTACACTTCCATTCTTTTTTGTTTCATTTTGCGGTACCGGGGATCAAACTCAGGACCTGGTACTTGCGAGGCAGGCATGGTGCCACTGAGCTACATCCTCGACCTTGCAAGCGGCAGCGGCACCACTGAGCTAAATCCCCGCCCCCTATAGTTCTTTTATTGCGGGGGGGGGGGGGGTCAAACTCGGGTCCTTGCACTTGCGCAACAGGCAGCAAAACCACTAAGCTAAATCCCCAGCCAGTAGTTACATTCTTAATGTTGATACCTTGGAATTCCGGCCTCCAAAAGAGTATTTTTTAAAAAAACCTTTGATGGTAGGGCCGGGGATTTAGCTCAGTGGTTCCGCCGCCTGTCTCACAAGCGCAAGGACCCAAGTTCAATCCCCGGTACCAAAAAACAAACAAAAAAAACCTTTGATGGTGTATCAGTATGATAAACCTGATACAAATTCATGTCTGTCCTTCAGAGATTTTTTGAAGTTTACTGTTTATACTTCAATACTTTTGTTTTGTTTGTTTTTGCAGTACTGGGGATCCAACTTAGGAACTTGTGCTTGCAAGGCAGGTGCAGTGCCACTGAACTAAATCCCCAGCCCTACACTGTAATACTTCTAAAAAGGTTTCATCCTCTTTAACATATGCATGAATTGTTTAGTTGGAAACCAGTATATCTTTCTAGTGTCCTTCAGGGTAAGTAATACTGACAGATTTCTTCATTTGACTTCTATTTCTTTTTCTTCCCTGTCTCTGCATTACTCCTAGTCAGAATCAATTACAAACAGTTTTATCTTGTGTCAAACAGTTTTCAAGTAATTTTCATGACCTGTAAGCCCTTGAAAGCTAGGAAAAGATAAATGAAAGATTGTTTTGTTTTGCTTTGAGGCAGTCTTGCCATATATGTGGTCCAGGTTAGCCTTGAGCATGCTAGATAGCTCAGGCTGGCTCAAATTCATGACCCTCCCATCTCAGCCTGCCAAGTGCTGAGATTCTAAGTGTGCTCTACCATACCTCGGTTATGAAAGTATTTTTAAACAATTAAAATTAATTTATTTAGAGCCGATTGACATGTTTTACTTGTGATTTCTCTCTGGATGAAAAATGTTGCATTTTTAAGCCCTTGATCAGTTCTTTACCCCTTATAAAGCACAGGTACCTAATGGACTGGTTATTCCCTGTTAAACTGACAGTTAAAACCAAGTCTTTCATGAAAATAGCCAAAACATCCAGAACTTGGCTGGCTACTGAGGGAGAGGCAATCACAAAATAGCATTTAAATAATCCACACGTGGCTAGTACTTGACTGTATACCTTTTTACAGTAATGGGAAAAATTAGTGTTGGAAATGTTAACATTTCTATTAGAGTTAAACCACTTAATTTTTGGTATTGATTGATGAACTGCCTTGATGTATTTACAATTAAACTTTGAGGTTTGTTTTTTTTAAACTTTGAGTTTTTATACTTTATCTTTTCTTGTTTTGTTTTTAATCACAGGGATTAATTTATTCCCAGACTGCTATGGACAACTATCCTGAAGACATTTTTACAAGTTCCTTTCAGAAAATCCCAGCTAAACGAATGGGAGTTCCTGAAGAGGTGCTGTATATTTCTAGAATTGATGACAATGATCACATTTTATGCTTTGGAGAGTCATAACATTCTGAGCACTTTTCAGGAATCTGGTTAGCTGATTGAGATTGTTTCTGTCGCTGCCACCAAAACATTTCTCCTGGGCTTTTTGGCTCTTGAGAATATCCTGGTGGTTCTTTGACCACTGGTAACAGGCTTTAACATAAGAGTGAATGCAATGTGAATTAAGAACAGCGTGGTTTTATTGTTTCATTTTACTTTTCAGCTACATAGTTTTATCGCAAGATAACTTGTCAGTACATAGGCCTGAAAGCAAGTCAAATGGTTGTGGCTTTAGGTAAGGTGGCCCGATTGAAGTATGTAAATATTAATAGCTTTCTCAAATGCCAGCAATATAAATCTTAAAATTTAAAGGAGTATCTTTTCCATGATAATAATAAAAACTAGAATATCTAGGAACAAAATTAGCTCTAAATAAAAAACAAAAACAACTTTTTACTGAAGAACAGAAAAAAGGCCAGAATAAATGGAGAGGTATCATGTTCATTAGGGGGGAAAGCCAATTTTATTACAAAATTCAAGTTTCTTTAATCTATAAATTTAATACATTTTTAAAGGTAACATGCTAGTTCTAAAGTTTGTTTAGAAAAATATTTATGCAAAAATTTGCCAGGCATCATGTCACATGCCTGAATCCTACCCCTCGGAAGGCTAAGGCAGAAGGATTGCCATGAGTTCGAGGCCAGACTGGACTACATAGTGAGTGCAAGGCCAGTCTGGACTACATAATGAGACTTTGTCTCAAAAAATAAAAAATCTATGCAAAATTACCAAAAGTGTTTTGAAACAGAATACTCAGAGGATTTGCTCTTCCAAATAATCAAAACATAGATTTTTTTTTTTTTCTCGTTGTGAGGTTCAAGCACATTCATTATAGAAAACTTGGGAAGTCAGAAATAAAGGCAAAAGAAAAATCACTCATAACTATAATCCAAGCCGGGCATGGTAGAGCACACCTGTAATCCCAGCACTGGGGAGGCTGAGGCAGGAGGATTGCTGTGAGTTTGAGGCCAGCTTGGGCTACATAGTGAGTTCCTTTTTTTTTTCTTGGTACCGGGGATCGAACTTGGGACCTTGGGCTTGCAAGGCAGGCAGAGGAACCACTGAGCTAAATCCTTGGCCCTACATAGTGAGTTCAAGACCAGCCTGAACTACATAGTGAGACTCTGTCTCAAAAAACAAAAAAACTATAATACAGAGTGTAGGGGACAGGGGAAGGGGACGTTACCAGAACCTCTGCAGTGAGTCCTGGTCTCCTGCGAGCCACGGCAGCACACGGCGAATTACAGGAAAGGTAGAAAAATGAGACTGAGAAGAAGCTGAGCTTTGGGTCTGATCAGTGCTGCTCTGGGCAGCAAAGACAAAGCCCCCAGCTTACCACACCTTTTATTCAGTACATCGGGAGAAACAAATGTAACAAATGACTTGCAGAGAGTTCAATAGTTCACATTGGGATAAACAAGGTGTAACGGAAGGCTTGCAGAGAGTTCAGTACATCTCCGGCAAACAAGATGTTAACAGTCCAAGAACAATGAGGAACTGAGCAGATGTTTGTTCTCCCAGGATGTTTCTTGTCCTGGAGAATCACAGCATTACTGGATCACTGAAGTCTCAGTTGTGACCGGAGGCCAAACTGGAGTTATTCTGTAGCTGGGCTGTAGGCAAGAGAACTAGGCTAACCAAATGATTTTTCCCTAGAATTATGTAGCATTGCTCCCAACAACAGAGGATATCCACAGTAAACATTTTGGCATATTACCTTTCTCTTTGTGCATATATAAGTTTGGTAGAGAATACACGTTATGCGCCTGTTGAAAAAATAAATCTTTATTTTCAGAAAAACTGAAAAATTACTTTGTTAATTTTACTTGAATTTTAAGTCTCTGGCAGCACTCCTTTATTTTTTTCTAAACAGACAGAAAGACTATTTCACTTGCAAAGCTGGCTTTTTAAAATTCTCCTTTATATAACTTTAACATAATATTACTTAAGATAAATCACTGTATTTGGAAGGACTAGGGAAGATGTGTTCATGAATATGATCTAGGATGACACCTAAGATTTTGCTTTGTACTCTTCTGTGATGAATGGCTTTCTTCTTAAAGTGTTGGTCTAGATCAGTGCCTTGTCTGATACTGTAGCTATATAACTCCATTTCAGTTGTTCAAAAAGTATACTGTTAGTGACTAACATTGACAGTGTAGCTACAAAACATTTCTGTCACAGAAAGTACTGTTGAGCTGATTTGGATGCTGTCACAAAAAATAGTTTAAAGAACTCGGATGAGAAATGTTTGGAAAGAGGATACAGCAGACCACTTCAAAAATTTAGAAGATCTAAGGAAATGAATCCATAGCATACTTCAGGAAGCAAAAAAGGAGCAATGCAAGGGATATGGATATCATTTTAGTGCTTGATTTATCAGGTGCTATGTTAGGCAACTTACATATGCAATACCAGCCTTGAGTGAGGTTACTGACGAGGGTTCAAAGGGTTATTAGCATCATACACTGAAAAAGGCTCAAGTCTGTGATTCTAAAGAACTATCCCAAAATATTTGGAACCTTCAAAAGAGATTTTGCCTAAATCTTATAAAAATAGACCTTTCCAAGGATATAGATTGGGACTGTGAGGAAGGTTGTGAGGAAAGTTATTAAATGTGTCAGGTAAAAGACCGAAAACTAAGACCAGACCAGGCCACAACAAGCCTTTATTGTTGGGACAATCTGCCGGGCTGTCTCTGAACAAAAGAGAGACAAAAGCAATATGGCCAGGACAGGAAGTGCCTTTTATAGGAGTGGGGGTGGGTCTTGTAGGAGCTGAGGTGGGGTTGAGTGAGGTAGTGGCTAGGGACTGGAGGAGCCTGTGGTGTCACTAGTTGCTAGAAGGAGAGCAAGTATCAGGTTACTCTTTTTTTTTTTTTAATTTTTACATATTATTTGTTGCTTTTATTTTTTTTGTTTTTCCCCCATTAAGTTTATTGGTACATTTTCGGTATAAAATACAGTTACATTCATCATTGGGATCTTGTACCTTTACATGAGTATCTTGGTTCTTTTTTTCCCCGCCTTCCCCTGCCCTCCCTTCACCCCCTCCACACTTCCCTACTT
This sequence comes from Heterocephalus glaber, assembly GCF_053883595.1. Classification (NCBI taxonomy): domain Eukaryota; kingdom Metazoa; phylum Chordata; class Mammalia; order Rodentia; family Bathyergidae; genus Heterocephalus; species Heterocephalus glaber. The sequence goes on from NW_028258153.1 coordinate 8,917,666, forward strand.
GCAAAGATTTTGTTTCCATATTTTTCCTTTTCTCATATTTTTTTCCCTTCTTTCCTTTCCCCTACCCCTCCCACTTCCCCTGCTCCTTTAGACCTTTTCTTCCTATTACACAATATCAATTATACATTTTTAAAATTAAAATATCAAGACCTAGGAGACATTGCCACAGATTTTACAGAATTTAAAAGGATATAGAAAGTATATTTCAAAAATCTATTTTGAAATAAATTTGACAACTTCTAAGAAGTACCTTGGAAGACAAATTAATGAAACTAACTCTGGAAGAAATACAAAATTTGAATAGCACCTATTAAAGAAAGTATATTCCTAACTTGAAAACCTACCTACCTAGGTTACTCTTTTGATGGGAGTAGGGGCATGTTGAGAAAAAGGTAGCTATTATATACAGCAGCCACCCTAAATTGGAGGGAAATCTATCCGAATGCATTCTAAGATTTTATGGGTTAACAATCCTATGTAAACACTGAACTGAGAAAATGATGCAAGTGTAACATTTGCTATATTGATAAATCTTTTTAAACTTTTTCCTTTCTGTCTGGCTTTGTGAAATCTTCACTAAAAACTACTGTATGATTAGCTTTTCCTTTTGGGTTACAGACCAGACTCAATGCCTAAAGTAAAGGAGTGACACAAGCTAGTTGGAAAAGGCAATGTTGAGCAAACTTTATAGAGAAATTATGCTTTGGGGGGGCACAGTGCCAGAGACTGAACCCAGGGCCTCATGCATGCCAGGCAAGCACTTTACTACTGAGTACAACCCCTGCCTTGACTCTTGTTTAACAAGGTAGTCTTTACTGGGGTTTAGCCTTTTGTTGCCCTGGGTAGCCTTGTTCTTAATGTGCTAAATTACAAGGGTATGTTTATTTTTAACATTAGAGACAGGTTATTTTCACTGTTTTATTTTTGCATACATATTTGGTTAAAAAATCAGTGAATTTCTAGGCCCAGCTCAAGTAACTGAAGAAGTTTAATGAGTAGTTTATATTGTATAGACCCAGGGTATGTTGTAAACAGTGTGAAGTAAAAGGGGAAATAAGGGCCAGGGGTTTGGCTCAGTGGTTCTGCCATCTGCCTTGCAGGCGCAGGGTCCTAAGTTCGATCCCCAATACCACAAAAAGGGGAGGGGGATAATATTTTTCTAAAGACAGACTTGGAAATTCCAATCCAGTATGTTAAGATGTTTCCTTTCTCTGGTAGCAGGTTGATTCATTCCTGGCTGCTAGGGCACCATTCACAGGTATGGCCATGAAAGCCAGGGTACTGACCACCAAAAACTAAACCAACCAGTCCATCCTGTGTCATGGTTCAGGTTTCACAGTTCAAATCACATGCACTCAGAAGTAAACTTCCAAAACTTGTATGAGAGAGATTTGCTGACAAAAATGGGATTACTGCCATTTGTAAACCAGCAACTATACAAGTCTGTCACATGCGAAAACAGACTATTAGGCCACAGAAAGCAGTATTAAGTCCAGGATATGTTTGTTTATCAGGTAGATTCCTGTTTGTTTCTGGAAGTTGGTTAATGTTTCTGGCTATGGTATCAAGTAAGTTTTCCTTGTATTATCTGGTTTATGATCTTCCATCTTGAGCCTTAGACTCACCTCCCAGCAGCCAGTACTTCCTGTTCTTCCACCAGGCTGGAGCTCAACTTTTGCTGATTCCCCAGGGCAGCTATCTTTGGCTGACACGTGACTCAGCCCCCCAAAACATAGTTTAGAGCTGTATTAGTTACAATGCCTGGTGCTAGCCCTGGCACAGACTAAAATTAATGGAACTCAATGAATTTTTTTTCAGGTATGCAACAAATAAAGTTTAATAGTATAGATGAACAGGGGAAAAGAAATAAGCAGCCAATATATGATTTTCATCCTTATCACTTTTTCTAGGGCCCCTCTAACTTGATGTAAACTTATAATTTCCAAGGAAATTCCTATTTCACTCCCATTTTATCATAAATAAATTGAATGGTTTTTCTGTTTGTATGATAAAACAGGAAATACTGTTACATTTGAAATGGAAAAGGCACTCCATTTGTGTTCAGTGTCACACAAAATCACATTCCCATCAGAAAACACAAACATCAACATCAAAAAACTAAAAATACATGGGAGATCAATACCATTTTTCAAATAAATTTGGAAGCTACTTTAGTATCCCAAAAAAAGAACAATACTTCAAAAAGCCCTGTCCATTTCCAAGTATCCCTAACAGAAGAGACAGAAAGATGCTATGCACAGTATTTTACCTCCTTTCCTGGTCCTACACTACTTAGAAAACTGCCTGCACTCCACAAACACAGACAGAATGGGGCTCATTTCACATGGGGTGGGGACTAAGCCAGTGAAGAGGTTGCAGGACACTCCCTGCCCCTGTCTCTTTCACACATCTTGCCCCTCAGGGACCCTGACTATAACGTTTTCCTCTCTCAAAGCCCACTCACATAGATGTGGGTAAGACCTGGGATCTGACCTGTGAAGCTTGGCCAAATGCTCCAGAACTTTCATCTTGCTGGTTTCAGCGTGGGCTCTTGGACCCCCACAGGAACTCATAGCTAGCAGGACCACTATTAGGAACCTGCCTATATACCAGGTACTGTTCCCATACCAAATCCCATACCAAATCCTCTGTGATAAATTTCCAGGGATCCCCAATAACAACTCGTTCCCTCAGAACTAACGACTCCCAACTTGTAATTTGTTTCCTTAGTTTTTCCACACTGACACTATTGCCATTTATGAAGATTACAGTCAGGATATACATCAGGCGGTCGACTTTGGGAATGGTCTTTTCATCATCATCCAGTGTGCCACTGAAAGTGAGGCCCAAGATGGGCACAAGGACATAGGTGTCCCCAGAGGGATCCACTCCCCATCTCAATACCTAAGCCCAGAGGCACCGACTCACAGAATTCCCTAAAGTTCAGAAGGAAGTGCTTACAGTAATCATGGGACACAATGTGCAACATTTCTTCCACGGTGGTCTGCTCCTTCTTTTGATACTTGTGGAGCAGAAAGGGCACTCGGTTATGTAACCTATCATGTCTATAAAGCAAAACCATAAAACTCTTAAAAGAAAATGTGGTTCTAGTTTCTAGAACTAGCAAATGCTTAATATCTTCCCACAAATTTACTATATATATATATATATATATATATATATATATATACCTAAAAATATTTATATTGGCTTTCTTTTTTACAAAAACAGGATCCTGCTTCATGTTTGTTTCTGCACCTTGCTATGGATATGCCATAATATAGTTAATCAGACCCTATTGTTCTACATTTGGCTTCTGTTTATATTTTTGCAATTGCAATAATCTAGAAGTAAACATCCTTAAACATAGTCATGCACTATAGTGTGAGGGGTTAATTTCTAAAAGTAAAATGCCTGAAGGAAAAGATGGTTATATATTAAATTTTGTAAGCTGTCTTTCTTGGAGGTGAGATACAATTTAAAAGAGAGGAGGTTTATTTTGGCTCACGTTTTAGAAGTGTCAATCCTTGTATGGTCAGCTAGCTTCAAGGCAGAGGGGCATGGTGGAGGAGAGTTGCTCAGGGCATGCCAAACAGGAAACAAGGGAGGAGCTGGGAAGAGATACATACCTCCAGGTCATACAGTGACCTGCCTCTTCTAACACATCCCCCCTTCCTAACACCTAAGATGGCTTAAATGCCCCTATAATCCATACACCTTCTCAGGGTCCCACCTTCCAAAGGTCACATGAGGCTTTAGGGGGACATTTAATATAAAACATAATATACCCTTCCAGGGAAAGGACACTTGGAGTGATGGCCATGGAACACAGACAGACCTTATGGGAACACTCAGGAAAACCTGATGAGCAAGTATGACTTGGATCTTTTTCCACAGAGCAAAAGCCCAAGCTTTAGAGGATTCAGAGGAGCTAAGGCCACAAGTCCAAATCATAGAGGAGAGCAACATGATTAAGACAATTGCTTTTGGCTTCTATGAGCTTGATACTTGGTACCATTTTCCTTTTTTTTTGGTACCAGGGATTGAACTCAGGACCTTGCACTTGCAAGGCAGGTGCCGTGCCACTGAGCTAAATCTCTGGCCCTTCCCTATCTTGAAGAGTATGCATGGCTAGGACATCTTTACATGTGTGAATTCTTTACAGTATATGAAGAGCCAAATAATACTCCATTGGCACATGACCAAGCATGTGTGCAATCTTCCACCTGGTGATGAAGAATATCACAAGGCTCAATCACAGAGTTTGAAGTAGATGGCAAGAAAAACAAGATCAACTCTGAAAACCTGTGCCTGTTGGCCAAGCCTTTTCTGGACCACAAGACATTATATTACACTGTAGAACCTCTCCTGTTCTATGTTATGGTAGAAGCAGACAACACTGGCTGTCGCTTGATAAGTATTTTTCCAAAGAAAAGAATTCATTCTGCAATTATAATATATTGAGTGCCTTACCATGCCTCAGTACGTGAAACAGGGCTATATGGCAAGATGCTCGTTGACTTCAGCTATTTACTCTCCAAAGTGGAAGAAAAACTTGGCTCCTCAGAACTCTTGGATCTGGGCTTATAACCTATCACAGTTACTGGAAAGAAGTGCTTCTCTGGAAAGGAAAACACCTAGTTTTAAAGAGACAAGACCTGATTGATGACTGGATAGCCAAAGAGGCTAAAAGGTCCAATTCCCAAAAAAACATGGATCCAGGCTGCTTAAAAGTGGATCCCTCCTGGGGCTGGGGATTTAGCTCAGTGGTTCCTCTGCCTGCTTTGCAAGCACAAGGTCTCAAGTTGGGCAAGGGATGCAACTCAGTGGCGCCCCGCCTGCCTGGCAAGTGCAAGTCCTGAGTTCAATCCTCGGTACTGGAGAAAAAAGGATCCCTCCCAGGGGTACTTTAGTGACCTGTCATTCTGAGGCAGTGAACCCTAGCTGAAGGAATCTACCCTCTAGGGATCTGTCATTTCTGTTACTCTTTTACTGGCATGAGGGACTGTTATTTTGGCCTTAGCAAGGTTGCCTGGATGGGACCCACATCAGATTCTAGTGGGTCTCCCTTGTAGCATTGACCCAAGGAGTTCTGCTAGGATATTAAATCTGCAGTCACTAGTTCCCACCTCATGTTTTCTGCTCCATGAGGTGTTCAGTGTCCTCTGAGCTTTGGTCTAGTGCTTCTTGCTGCCTGGCCACTAGACCTCTAGTATGGTTGCCATAGTTGGGACCTTTGCAATTGCTCCTTCCATGTGTGTCTTGGGGAGAGGCAGGGAAGAAGGGGCAGCACCTGGGAATGTGTGTGTGTTGGGAAGGGTCCATTCATCTCAGATTTTACACCCCTTTGTCTTTTTCCTCCATTTTTATCCAAAGACCTATTTTTGATCTGTATGGGGCTGACCAGAGCCAGACACTTGGGAAGAGCTTCCCAGGGCTTAGTCTTGGTAACAACACATAATCCATCTGAATGAGATGATGGCAAGAGGAATAAGAGGTAGTTATTCTGTATTTTGATCTGTGTTCACCTTAGGCAGTGGGCAGAGTCTTGGTGGAAGAGAATGGATACTTCTTTTTGCCTCACTGAAAATGTGCCCAGCAGCGTTTGTTTTCTCTTTACTGCTTGGCCCTTTTTACTTTTTCAGGTGCCAAAATAATTTCCAGTTCTCCTTTTCATGCTACTTGTTACTCATTAGCCATACTGCAAAACCCTATACTTCCACATAAATTACATGGATGCTTCTGGGAGAAGCATTCTGGGAGAGAGCTTTCTGGGAGAAGTTGAAAGTGACTGAAAATGATTTCTGCATCACAGCCCATGAATCAGTGAGGCAGAATAGCCACCCTGCTGTTTGCTTCACTTTTCAACAGTCTCCCCCTTTGGTAAGACTGAAGTGCTTTCACCCCTCTCCTCTCTCTGGTCTCCTATTTTTGGTGTTGTCCGAACAAAGGAAGAGATGTTTCTTATAATTTCACCCTCAACCATTTCAACCTGCTGTCTTGGGGCAGATTTTGATGTCTGAGATGTTTCCCTTCCCAGCTTGGTCTCCTACAACACTGCTGTCCTCACCTGGCACCTACACCACAGTCCCGACTCTGGTCATTTGTGCCATTCTCTGCCATCTCTATACGTACTTATATTCACTGTGGGGTGACAGGAGCTCATTTTAAGCATGTTCTGTGGTGGTTCCTCTCCCAAAGCAACTTCACTGTAGGTTTTCTTAAAGGGTAAAAGGCCTTTTATAGATGCTATACCCTTCCCCATGTGTGGAAAAATGTACCCTTCTGTGTCTGCTCAATAAACCTTGTTCTCTGCTCAGAAAAAAAACCCAAAACATAATATAAGCTATTGTTCAATCATATACTTAACCCATTAAAGGAGATGTTTAAATTTTTATTCTGAAAACTAAATGTAGATTTTAAGTGATTTTAACCAAAGATATAATATTGTTAATTTTTATTCTCATAGAATACTTTTTATTTATATGAATTATATGATCTGTAGTTGCCATGTTAGAAATTAAAAGAGATGTAAGAAATCTTTATTAATTCATTTATAAATAAGACTACAGACATTACACATTAACATTAATAACATTTTAAATAAAAATAGCTACCCTTCCAAGGCATATTTTTAATATTTGACACCTTTCCAAATATTTTCAATGTACAGCTTTATACTAAATGGGTGGATTCTCACTTTTGCTTCTGCATTCAATTTCTTGCAATCTGTTATTTTGATTAAAGCATATAATTTGGCAAGTTTTGTTGGTACCGGGGATCAAACTTGGGTCCTTGAGCTTGCAGGGCAGGCGGCAGAACCACTGAGCTAAATCCTGGGCCCGATTAAAGCATATAATTTGACTTTCTGAAGCTCTACAGTTGGAAAGGGAAGGAGCATTTTAATAGCCTTTTCAGATAATCATGCTATTCTTTTTTGAAATTCAAGAAGTAGTAGTTTCATAAGGATTAGTTGCAAGGTGGAATCTGAAACCATGTCAGTGAACTTTTTGTCCCATTGTATTATTCTCTTTTTCAAATGTTAGATCTTTCACCCGTGTATGATTTTGGAATATCAGGGTTGGTACATTGAAAAATACTGATTCTGAGTTATATGGATCTTCTAAATGTTGGCACAATTAACTGTCCACTGTGGAAAGATCACATTTGTTAATACCTCCACTCACCTCTTCAAAAAAGTTTATGTATCAGGAAACTGGCAAGCTCATGGTTGCAGGTGCAAGTTTTTCAAAATCCTGATTTTCACTACAAAGTTCACATCTTCTCATTGACAACAAATACTGCCACTTATTTTTCTTTGAAGTGATAATCTCACGTTGTTTGTTTTTGAAAAAAACATCTACCTAATACCCAAATGTGAACAGACACAGTGCCATTCTGTCAAGTAAAAAAATATTATTTCATGAAAAGGTAGCAAGTTCAGTCCACAGTTTAATGGCACATTCATTTTCCTGAGACAACCACTATACTCTGCACAATGGAAGAGCTTTATGTTATGGTTTATATCTAGATGTTCCCCCCCTACCCAAAGCCTCATGCGCTCACAGGTAGGGCTTTGGGAACATGACTGGATCGTGAGGGTGTGATACTTATCAGTGTATTAGTCCAGTGATGAATTTATATCTAAATGTGGTGTTGGGAGTTAAAACCTGGTCAGAGGAAGTAGGTCACTGGGGGCATGGACTGGAAGCATATATCTCCTTCCCTCCTCCCTTGATCTCTCTGCTCCCAGTCCCATGCCTTAAGCCATTTTCTCCTCTGCCATGGCCCTCTGCCATGCCACCCTGCCTTGGAGCCAGTAGAAATCTCTACAAACTGTGAACCAAAATAAACCTTTCCTCCTTACAGTTGCAGGTGTTGGGTATTGTCTCAGCAATGAGAAAGTAATTAAGACAATGTGCTTCCCATTTTATCAAACAGAATAGTAAAAAGATGTGCCCTTCATGGTTGAGACTTCTTACAATAAATGCTTTTTGCTACTTCATCAAGGACATGACAAAGGGAAATTGCTACTCCCACCCCCACCCCAGCTGTATGAAAGCTACCACAGTTTTGTATATCTGTCATGATTCATGCCAAGGATTAGGCAGTTTTTCCAGTCATTGCTTTGGCACCATCAGTACAAATATCCACAGTGAAAAAGACAAATTAGCCTTTAGCATTATCATGAAAATAGTCTTGACCTTGAAAAGCTCTTAGGAACACACAGACTTTGGCCAGCTACATTTTGACAAGTGCTAATGTAGGTGATTTCTTCCAAGTCTGAAAAGGAAGGGAAGGACAGATAATAGTAGCTACAGTGAAGTGCAGAACAAAGAGAGTTTGACCCCTACCACATTGTATCCTGGGTCTGTGTGTAGGTGGGGGAAAATCTCACACCAGGCCATTGGCTGGCCTGTTTATCAGGGGGTTGCCTTCTGTTAAGTGACAGTCCCAGAGAGAGTCAGAAGGATCAGGTACTTAGAATCATCACCATCCAAAAAAACTGCTTCTGTTCCTTTAGGGTCAGTAAAAGAAATTCTCTGTTTCTGTATAGTTTTGACGGTAAATGTTGCTGAATTCATCAATAAATAAGTTTTTAGAGGATACAGTGGGATTCCAAAGTCGTCCTTGTAGAAAACTGCCATCCATGTTGCTGGGCCCAGCTGGACCTTAGACTGGCTAAATCAGCATGCCAATTATTGCTACACAGACCTGCTATTTCATGGACAAAAATATAAAAGGCACATAGCAGTGATGGAAATGGGATTGCATTGGATGATGGAAGGTATGGAAAGAAGTGAACTGTTTGAAGTAGGAAACAGCAGAGATTTAGCACCCTGTTCACTTTTGGCCTTTTGCATTGGCACTGTATAAAGCCTCTTCACATCTTGCCATGTTTACCCTGATCACCGCCAAATTTCAATCAGGTTCAAATAGAAAAGTTGTCCATGTGCTGTCAGATTATGGTGCACAAATTAGGATTCACATCACAGCTGTAGGATATGAGATGTGTTTACTTGGGAACACGGAGCTCCTAGAAATGGAGAGGACCCTTTGCTTTCATATGTGTGTGTGTGCTCCTGCCTCCAGGTCTCCTCTGTGGTTTGCTTCCTGCTGTCGCCTGCAGCTTCCTTTGTCACTGGACAGTTGGTGAATGTGGATGGGGGCCAGTCTGGGTACATTCAAACTTACAACATACCAGGTGAGCAGGGAATGACAAGTCACTCAGTGTATGCCTTTCATATTTAGGTGCCCAAAATTTCTTATGTATCTCCTTAGGAGCTAAATGTTTAGCTTGATGATAGGATTTTGAAGGAAACATTTCTAGTCACAGAAAGCATATAAATATATTTATTATTATTTTCTTAGATTTATATATTTAGAAAGGATTTTTATGTGCATAAGTTGTTGGAATTTGAAACTTTAAAACCATAGCTCTATTAATGTATATGTAGAAAGAATCATAGAAAAGGGCAAGAGGTTGCCATATATTTAAGTCCTCTTTTTTTCCTCCAATAAGTGCCTTGTATATCTGGACAGAAGAATAGAACTGCTAGGTGAGGAGTAGTATGCTTGTACTTTGCCCTCTTTGGGGGATATATATTAAGTTTAATAATATGAAACTGCCAAATTTAAACTTTTTTAATGTATAAAATGTAATCTTATAGTTTTCATCAGATATTGATATTACACACAAATGTATTTCTTTGTATGATGTGTGTGTGTGTGCTCTTATGTCATAGCTCAACTGGAGTCCTTTGAGGCTGGAAGAGTCCTAAAACTTCCAACATTCCTACATCCTAATTTTTTTTTTTTTTTTTTTTTAGAGACAGGGTCTAGCTATGTAGTTTGAGCCGGCTTTGCACTCACTATGTAGTCTAAGACGGCCTTGAACTCTCAACAATCCTCCTGCCTTGGCCTCCCAAGGGCTGGGATTACAGGCATGTGCCACCATGTCCAGCCTTTACATCCTAATTTTACATATGACAAAACAAATCCACAGAAGCTAAAAACTATGCTAAAAATGCTGAATCAGTTTTCTTAGAAAACTAAGAAAAATGATATAAAATAAAAATGTTTTTAACCTTCTATTGCTAAAGATAGTTGATTAAGTAGCTACCACTAAATAATTGCATGGTTGATATCACCCTTGTGTATCTGAATTTTATATTAGGAACCCAGATTGAGCCTACTCTGTGCTGACAGTCTGATCAAAGTGTGAGATCCTCTATGCCTTAGTAAATGATTAGTATAGCACTGGGGGCGGGGGGAGACAGGGATCCAACTCAGGACCTTGCACTTTTGAGGCAAGCACAGTGCCACTGAGCTAAATCCCTGGCCCGATAGCACTTTAATTTTACTTATTTTCCCTCCCTTATATATTTGTTTACTGATAACATTGATATAGTTATAAGAACTCAGATTGGAAAGACAAAAATGCCCATTTGGCAAAAATGCCCCAAAATGGACATGCAGTATTGTTTAAGAAGTATTTAAAAGAGTGAGGGTAGGACAGAGCTTTTCTACTTCCTGAGCCAGTATTTTGTTATGGTGAGTTGCATTGTTTTTCTTTTAAAAAGAAAAGAGAAAAGAAAAAAAAGAAATTTCAGATAGCTGCTTCCTGGGTCTCTGTGAAATGACTTTTTTTTTAATACACTTTTGATCAATACTAGGTATTGATACTAGTATCAATACTAGTGCTCATCCAATAACCACAGCCAGGGCACTGCAGAGCACTGACCAACAGTTTGCCTCACCTGTGCCCTCACTCCCCTCCCCTGGTGGGGGAGTCACTTCCCCAGATGTTCTTGAATTCTCCAGTGGAAATGGAGGATGTTGGGAAAAGGAGATGAGGACTGTATGCTGGGGAACACCGAACCGAGCCTCATGTGAAGTTAGCAGATTATTTAAAAATTATTAACCCTTTTATGCCAAAGATTGCAATTTTTGTGTGTGTGTGAAATTCATGTATTATACCTAGAAAAATTCAAGGAACAAGAATTTGAAGAGGAAAGAAATTTTATTATGTTCCATTGTTATAGGTGTTCCAAAATTGGAACACTAGGAATTGAAGGGTTAAGAGAGACTATTTATTTATTTATTTATTTATTTATTTATTTATTTATTTATTTTTGGTACCAAGGATTGAACTCAGGACCTAGCACTTTCAAGGCAGGCGACGGAACCACTGAGCTAAATCCCCAGCCCAAAAGAGATACTATTTATTGAATGTTTACAGTATGCCAGGCTCTATAGAAATGGTGTTACATTTAACTCTTGCAACTTTTAAAGATAGCTACTATTCCCTTCAGTAGATGAGAAGATTGAGGCTTAAAAGAGTAGCTTCCCAAAATTAGGAAAAGTGGGCTGGGAATTTAGCTCAGTGGTTCCGCCACCTGCCTCACAAGCAGAAGGACCTGAGTTCAATCCCCGGTACCAAAAAAAAAAAAAAAAATTAGGAAAAGTTAGTGATTCAAATCCAGGCCCCTTCACAAAACCTTTGCCATTTGTCCTAAGGATTTCTTTCTTTTCTTGCCTGTATGAGTCAGGGTCAACAACTAGAGGACTGAGTGGAAACTAAGGACAAAGGAGGTTAACAACATTTTCAAGTGACATGATGTTTTCCACCTAACAGATCATGACAACTGGCCTGAGGGAGTTTGGGATGTTTCCACTGTCAAGAAGCTCAAGGAATCTTTTAAAGAGAAAGCAAAGCTCTAAGCCAAAGAAACAACCACTACATTTGTTCCAGAGTGCCTTAGCATCTTGAGAAAGCACATGTGTACTTTAAAAGCACTTATAATTTGTATGGGGGGAAAAAATCACTTCTGGTTTTATGATATGATGAATTATATCTATGCAAAAATGATTCCTTAAATATGTGCACTTTTATGTCCTCATCACCGTCTTTTAACATGTTAAAGATTAATTTTTTAAGGAATGGAGATTAACGCAGTTAAATGATCATACTTCTTATTTCTAAGAAAGATGTGAAAAATGAAATAATTTAAATGAAAAATAATTAGAAGAATCATCACTCTCAGAAGGTTTTAGTATGAAAATAATGGGAGAATATGTATTTAACTTGTCACATAATGGTGATTATTACAACTAGAGTTATATAACATCTTATTTTTGGTGAAAAATACTTTTGGATCAATAAAGCCTTATGGTAATTATCAATGTGTAGCTTGTTTTACTCATAAAGTCAAATCTGCATAAACCTTAAAGACATGATACGTCAGTGGCTCCATGATTGGGCACCTCCCTCATATGGCATCTCCTTCTCTAGGATGTGGGTCACCTGGTGAGATGCTATGGAGTTGTGATGCTGTGCCCATGGATGAGGCAGGTAGTGGTGGTACTGAGTCCCTGTGGACAAGGAAGACAAACTATTACCTGAAATACGTAACTATTACTGTGAGGAGTGGCACAGATGCCACATGGTAATTTGAACAGTAGAATGCTTAATATAAAGAATTATTAACTATAACAAGGGATTTTTCTAATGAGGGGTTGGCCAGTAAGGAGTAAAGAGAACTTTAATGAATACATAAGTTGTAAGTTGGCACCAATAGGTTTGAGAAGGCGCATTAAAAAAAAAAAAAACAACTCCAGAACCTCTATGCCCAGATCTAGTAAGGTGGCCATGGTAGTGACTCGTAAGACAGAAAAGATATCTAACCCAATTGTTACAGTTTGTATCTAGATGTCCCCCCAAAGCCTCATGCAGTCATAGATGGGGCTTTTCCAAGGTGGCTGAATCTAATCTAGGGTGTGATGCTGGGATTAAGGATGTGATGCTGGGATTAATGGTATAATGCTGGGATTAAAGGTGCCCCACCCTGGATGTGAGAGCTACCTGCCCTAAGGCCAGGCAGCCTGGATGGAATAAAAAGAAGGCTTCTGCTGGCACTTGCTGCTTGATGCCTTCTGCCTGCCCTGCTTTGCCATGAACTGTTACTTTTCTGCCATGCCACCCTGCCTTGGAGCAAGGATTGAAATCTCTACAAACTCTGAGCTATAATAAACCTTTTCTCCTTTAACTTTGAGTGTCAGGGACGACCCACATAGCTGAAGGGTTCACAGAGTGAGAAACGATGGTGGGAGATTAAGAAAGTCAAAGAAAGAAGACAAAGATGACAGTAAAGTTTATAAAGCTAAGGCCAGGTGGACACCCTTTGTCCTATGAGACAAAAGGCTTGGCTTGCATCCTCAGCACCTTTATTTATAGCATAGATAAGGAAAACGAAAGGGGACGCCTGATTGGAGCAGGGAAAACTGCTGGGATCTGCAGGAGATAATGCTTGATGTTTCTCTAGCAAATGGGTGGGAAGGAAGATAGTCCTCTTCTCTGCCAGGCCTTGCTCCACCATGCCCTCTTGTTGCTGTTCTCTTCTTTTGGGGGCCCTGCCTCATCAGTGGGAGGAGGTGAGTTAGACCTGGCTATAGTAATCTACAATGCATCGCTCCCAGCATTCTGTCTGTCCTACTTTGCCATAAACTGTTACTTCTCTGCCATGCCACCCTGCCTTGGAGCCAGGGCTGAAATCTCTACAAACTCTGGGCTATAATAAACCTTTCCTCCTTTAACTTTGAATGTCAGGTATTTTGTCTCACCAATGAGAAAAGTAATTGAAACAGATTTTGGTACCAGGAGTGGGATCATTGCTGTGATGTTACATGGCCACGTGGTTCAGGAGTCTTTGGAACTGGCTTGTGGAAAGAGTTTGGAAAGGTTTAGAGATGCTGAAGAAGCAGCCCTGGAGTGCTTTAAACTGTACTTAATGAGATTCTGATGAGAATTCAGAAGACCAGAATGCTGATAGAAATGCAACTGGCAAAGACCAGACTCAAGAGGTTTCAGTTAAGAACAAGGAGTGCAGGACTGGGGATTTAGCTCAGTGGCACTATACCTACCTGACAAATACAAGGTCCTGAGTTTGATCCCCAGTACCACACACATACAAAAAAAGACAAGGAGTGCATTGGCTGTTGAACTCCAGACCATGTATATTATCCTTTGGCAGAAAGTTCATCTGCATTTTTCTCTTGTCCAGCGACTTTGCCTGTAACTGAAATTAAAGGCAGTGGACTAATAAATCTTACAGAAGAAATTTCAAGACAGTCTAATGTTGAGGCGGTGGCAGGGCTACTACTGGGGCTTTTAGCCATATCTATGTTGATCTGAGCAAAAAGACCAGCAGAATGATTTAAAACATTGTGAGTTTGACCAGAAAGGAAGCTCCAGTATAGCTGTGGACTGCAGAGATAGAACAGAGGAGAACTTGGTTGCTGAGAAGGAACAGAACAGTGAGAAAGACAGCCTGAAGACATCATAAGAAACAGCACGTCTCTGGCCTTTGCAGCCTCAAAGTTACAAAGGTGAAAGACTGCTTTGAGAAGAGAGCCCCAGAGCACTAAGTTCCAGAATGGTGGTGGTCTAGAGAATTTGTTCCTCAGAATTTCATTCAGAGTGCTCAGTGATCCAGGCACTTGACTCCTACAGCCAAGAGAGAAGAAAGCCTAGCTACTGCTCCAGCTGGCAGCAGACCTTGGCATCATCCCTGTGGTGCTGGTTTTAAGTGTATGGAGAATGTAAGAGTTGTGGGGTCAGGAAGGCTTCCACCCAGATTTCATTAGACCTGGGAGGATAGGCAGTGTGCTCCTGAGAGGACAGTTTTTGAAGCTGTGAGTATAAAGCTGAAGGTATGGCCAGAAGTTTGGAGAAGCCAGGAACATGGTCTGAGGAAAGCTGCAAGGAGTGAACAAAGTCAGCCCAAAATAGAAGCCATGGGAACTACAACTATTGGCAGTGCCACAGGGGCAGATGGTTCTAACAAGCCCTTTGGAGTTCAGATCTTGGCAAAGATTATACAAGAAAAGATTACACATGAAATTACAGGACTTATTTGTCCTGCTGGATTTTGGGCTTGTGTTGGATCTGTTTCTTTCTATCCCTCTATTTGTACCTTTTGGAATGTAATGTTTATCTTGTGCAACTATATGTTAGAAGTGTTTCTCTTTTCATTTGTATAGGGGCTTGAAGCCTTAGATCTCAGAGGAGACTTTGGACTTGGATTTTTCAGCAGTGCTAAAACTGTTAGGACTTTGGCAACTCTTAGAGATGGACTAATGCTTTAAGCATAGAAAGATATACATGAGTGTTTTAGGGGCCAAGGGTAGAAAGTTAAGCTTGCATCTAGACATCCCCCCAAAGTATCATGTGGTCATAGGTGGGACTTTTTGAAGGTGGCTGGATCTAGGGTGTGTTATATTGGAATTAAGAATGTGATGCTGGGATTAATAGTATGATGCTGAGATTAAAGGTGCACCACCCTGGGAGTGAGTACTACCCCCACAAGGGTGGGTAGCCTGGATGGAATATAAGGGACAAAAAGAGGGCCACTGCCAGCACTTGCTGCTTGCTGCCTTCTGCCTGCCATTCTTTGCCATGAACTTTTTCTTCTCTGCCATGGCACCCTGCCTTGGAGCCAGGACTGGAACTTCTACAAGTTCTGAGCTATAATAAACCTTTCTTCTTTTAACTTTGGGTGTCACGTATTTGCTGACACAACAAGAAAAGCAACTGAGACACCTACTATTTTCTTACAGCCAAAAGTGACTTGATTGGCAGCTGTTAAGCCCCTCCCATGCATTACATTCTTGCCTCCTCAGGGGTGGCCTAGGGTCACTAGCTCAAGGGCCTTCCCAGCAACCCAGGGGTTACTTCAGGGCATCCTCCAGGTCATTCTAACAGGAGCTATTACCCTTACCCTCTCCAGGCCATTACAGATGCTGATGATTTCTCTCTAAAGAGCAGTTGGGAAACCATACTTGATAGGGCAAAGATGTGGGAAGGACTGGGGCTCACTGTTGATATCCTGCAAATCTCTAAACCCAAGGCTTCATGATCATTTGTGCCAGGCCTAAATATTCAAAAGCAGTGGCAGTCAAGATTTCATCCCTGCCATTTTTAGGAAGATGTCAGCGTTGTTAATCAAGCAGCTAGGTGCACAATGCAAAGTGCCCCCCAACTATTGCCATGACAACTACAAATATCTCATATCCTCTGCTGCTCCAGGAGATATATTCCTTGGTCATAGTGGGATTGAAACTCAGACCTATCCCAGATGATCCCACCCTACAGACAATCCTGATGATTCCATACTTATCTGCCCCCACCATGTCCTCATCACTATGAAAGTGGTCAAGCAGGTCCTTGAAAGGTACAAAAGTGCAGATGTATGGCCCACTGGTACTCATTATAAGCAGAACTCTGATACTTCTCAATCAGTTGAGGAAGGCTTTTGCCAATATACTACTACTATGCCATGGTACATGTTGTACCAAGCGAGCTTGTAAATCACCAAACACTGGGACAAATGACAAAGTTAAAACTGAAAGGAGTTTATTCACGCATGTGGACTCCACCCTCTAATAGAGTGAAGTGCCAAGTTCAGGAATAGCACAGTTTTTATAGGGTGTTATAACAGCACAGCTTTTATAGATGGTTATTTAAAGAAGTTCAAGGCGGGGGTCTACATGTTTTCTTACTCAGTTGCAAAACATTTTTCACCACTCAGCTATCTTGCTGCCTTGTCAGGTTAGGGCAATTCACAGTAAAGGGAGGCACCAGGCACCATCCCTTTCCGAGAAGTGATGAAGCAAGTTTACAGAAGCAGCACAAGCAGTTACAAAAATGCACTCTGTAAGAGGAGGGGTATGAGGGGAGTTCATCTTCAGGCCAAGATGGCATTTTTTTAGGTTCATCTTGGTCCCACAGTACATTTTCCAACAAAAGCTCCCTTGAATTATCCTATAAATCTACCTGTAGTTCTTATCTTGAGTAGTGTGGGCAGAATAAGTTGCATTAAAAAGGGCTGTTAACCCTGAATAGTCCCAAAGATAAATGAAGATCAGCAGAGAAGCACACAAAGCTTTTTCCAAAACATAAAGCATGTTTAAATAAATATAAAAGAATTTAAATTATCCCATGCATATTATCAGATCAATGGGCCAGGGATTTAGCTCAGTGGTTTTGCCACCTGCTCCACAAGTGGAAGGACCCAAGTTCGATCTCCAGTACCAAAAAAAAAAGATCACTGAGCAATGAAACTAGAAATCAATGATCTTTTTTTAAAAAACCCACAAAGTTATGCAAGCATGTGGAGATTAAATAAAACACTCTTGAATAATCAATGGGTCACAGAATAAACCAAGGAAGAGATTAGACAGTTCCTACAAATGATAATGCCAGTACAACATATCAGAACCTATGAGGCACAATGCAAGCAGTCCTAAGAGAAAAGTTTATAGCTGTGAATGCCCATATCACATAAACAGAGTAATACCAAATGAAAACCTAATTATGCACCTCAAGGTCCTAGAAAAACAAGAAAAATCTAAATCTGAATCTATTACAAGGAAAGAAATTATAAAGATTAGAGCAGAAATTAATGAAATTGAGACTAAAAAATTACAAAAATCAATGAATTGATGGGCTGTTCTTTCAAAACAATAAACAAGCTGGGGAGCTCAGTGGTTCCGCCGCCTGCCTCGCAAGTGCAAGGGCCCAAGTTCGATCCCCAGTACCCAAAAAACCCCCCAAAAAACAATAAACAAAACAAATATGCCCTAAGCCAATCCTACCAAAAACAAGAAAGAAAAGACCCATATCCATACAAATAGAAATGGAAAAGAGAAGATCAGGCATGGTGGCACACACCTGTGATCCCAGCACTCAGGAAGCTGAAGCAGGGAAATCTCTGAGAATTTGAGACCAACCTTAGCTTTGTACTGAGTTTAAAGCCAGCCTGAACTACATATAGCAAGAAGCAAATCCCTGTCTCAAACAAACAAAATCACAATGAACAAGACTGAAATCCAAATTATTAGAAACTACTTCAAAAAGCTGTACTTCAGTAAATTGGAGAATCTAGAAGAAATGGATAGATTTCTAGATACCTATAAATTACCAAAACCAAATAAAAAGATAAAAAAACACTGAATAATCCATTAACAGTTAACAAAGTTGAAGAGATAATTTAAAACAAAACAGGACTGGGGATTTACTTAGTGGTGCTACTACCTGCCTCACAAGCTCAAGGTCCTGAGTTCAATCCCAAGTACCAAGTAAATAAATAGATAAATAAAAACAAAACCTACCTACTAAGAAAAATTCAGGACACAATAGATTGACCCTGATTTTTACAAGAAAGTCAGAGAAGATCTAACACTCATATGTCTCAAACTCTTCAATTAAGTTGAAACGAAAAGATACTGCCAAACTCATTCCTGGAAGCTAGCACTATCTTGATTTCAAAACCAGACAAACACTCAACTGAAAAATAAAACTACAGGTCAAATTCTTTTTTTTTTCTTTAAGCTTATTGGTACATTTTAGGTACAAAATACAGTTATCATCATTGGAATCTTGTACCTTTACATGACATATCTTGGTTCTTATTTTTTTCCCCTTCCCCTGCCCTTCCTTCACCCCCTCCACCCTTCCCTATTTGCAAAGTCTTTGTTTCCATTTTTTTCCTTTTTTCATATTTTTTCTTTTCCCTACCCCTCCCACTTCCCCTACTCCTTTAGACCTTTTCTTCTTATTACACAATATCAATTATACATTTTTTAATTATACTATCAAAATTTAGAGGACATTACCACAGATTTTACAGAATTTAAAAGGATATAGAAAGCATATTTCAAAAATCTGTTCTGAAATAAATTTGACAACATCTAAGAAGTACCTTGGAAGACAAATTAATGAAACTAACTCTGGAGGAAATATAAAATTTGAATAGCACCTATTAAAGAAAATATATTCCTAGTTTGAAAACCTACCTATATGACAACAGCAGGCTCATATACATTTTAACTGATAAATTATATCAAACATTTAAAGCAGAAGAAAGAAGGAACACTTCTCCCCTCATTTTAGGAAATCAACATTGTGCTAATACTAAAACTAGATAAAGATAATAGAAGAAAAAAGTATGAACATAGATAAAAATTTGTTTAACAAAACAAACTCTTAGAAGTCAGATCTGGCAGTATGTGGAAAGTGGTTTTATTATAGGAATGGCAGTGTTGATTCAGCATTGGAAGATCACCCCCATAAGTTATCATTTTATCTATTTATTTAGTTTTTGGTACTGGGGATCAAACTCGGGTCCCTGCACTTGCAGGGCAGGTGGGGGAACCACTGAGCTAAATCTCCGGCCCCAAGTTATCATTTTATCAGAGGAAAGGAAAAAGCCATATGATCCTGTCACTAGTTGGAGAAAAAGTATTGGACTAAATTCTACAGCTGTTCATGGTAAAAGCTATCAGGAGACTAGAAGTAGAACAGAACCTTCTCAACAGATAAGCCATGTACTCCATGCTTCCAACATACTTCTAGCCTTATATAAATGGAAATGATACAATGCTTTCTCCCTAAGGTGGGGAACAAGGGCAGTTATGCCTATTCTTCATCTCTCCATTCAACTTTGAAACAGAGGCCCAAACCAAATTAGTCTGGCAATAAAAAGACACAATCAGCATACAATTGGCAAGGTAGAAGTAAAATCTTTATATGTAGGTGAAATGATCATCTAGAGAAAACACTAATAAATCTCTAGGAGCCCTTAGAACTTGTAATTGAATTTAGCAGGATTAGAAGACACAAGGTATATATAAAAATTCAGGTCTATATATACTTGCCATAAATGAAGAATTGGATATTGAAATTTAAAAGTTATGCAGGAGCACAAAGGACCAAGAAAAGTAAAAAGAAAAAACAAAACAAAACAGTGTTGGAAGACATTTATTACCTAATTTTAAGACTTCCTCTAAAGCTACAGTAATCAAGGCAGTGTTGGTGTAAGGAAAGGCATATAGATCAATGGAATAAAACAGAGAATCCAGAAACAGAACCACACATATACGGTCCACTAAGTTTTGAAAGATTATTTACAATTAACATTTTATAGGACATAAACTCAATTCAAGACCAGAGGAAAAGATAGTGTTTTCAGCAAATGGTACTAGAACACCTGGTATCCATATGTAAAAAATTAACTTCAACCCTTTATTTCCATGCATAAAAATAACTTGAAAGGATCTACAAACCTAAATATGAGAGACTAAAACTATAAAACTTTAAGAAGAAATTATAAGGGAAAATGTTCATAAATTTAGGGTAGGCAAGAATTTCCTAGGATACAAAAAACATGATGTATAAAAGAAAGAAATTGATAAATGAGGTTCCATCAAAATTTAGAACTTTAAATGACATTGTTAAGAAAATGAAAAGTGGGACAGGGATTTAGCTCAGTGGTTCGACCGGCTGCCTGGAAAGGGCAAGGTCCCAAGTTTGATCCCCAGTACCAAAAAAAAAAAAAAGAAAGAAAATGAAAAGTGGCCCTGAAACAGACCATATTTATAATAGATATAACCTAAGACCACAATATATAAAGAACTCTTACAGCTCATTAAGAGACAACCCAATGAAAAAGTAGACACAAGATGATAAACAGCCAGTACAGATATGTATTGACTTATCATTATCATGACTTTTTCTTTTTGTTGGATTCTCCCCTTTACATTTAATTTCTTGTCAGGTCCAACAGATTCATTCTGCTGTGCTTCCTGGGGTTGTGATCCTCATTGTCTTTTCCTAGGATAGTGTTTAAAATTTTTTGGAGTGCTGGTTTGATATTCATGAAGTTCCTAAGGTGCTCTTTGTCATGAAAGTATCTTATTTCTCCATCAATTTTGAAAGACAGTTTTGCAGGTACATCGATCTGGGTTGGAGGCTGTTTTCCTTTAGGGCTTGAAATACATCACTCCAAGCTCTTCTTGCCTTGAGGGTTTGAGTTGAGAAGTCTGCTGTGATTCTGATGGGCTTTCCTTTGTATGTGATTTGTTTCTTTTCTCTAACTGCTTGTAGAATCTTGTTCTTCTGTTGGATTTCTGGAATCCTATTATATGCCTATGTGTAGATTTTTTTTGATCGAGGCTATTTGGAGTCCTATATGCCTCACTTATCGGTGTGTCAAGTTCTCTTCCCCTGCTTGGGAAGTTTTCTGCCATCACTTCTGTGAAGTTTTTCATGTCATCTGCACTCTCCTGTTTCTTCATTGACTCCAATCAGTCTTATGTTATTCTTCTTTGCATTGTCTAGCAGCTGCTGGATTGATTTCTTGTGGTCCCTTACAATTTTAAAGCAATTTTTCTTTTCCTCCTCACTAATTGCAATCTTATCTTCTATGTCTGAAATTCTGTCCTTACATTGGCTCATTCTGCTGTGTAGACTTTCAATGGAGTTTTTAATCTCCTGGAAATCTGTTTGTATCTGTTTTATGGATTCCATTTGTTTCCTATGTTGGGATTCCATCATGTTCCTCAGTTCTTCTATTTTTTATCTGTATTTTCTCTAGATTTATTAATCATGTCTTGCACTATGGGCACAATCTCCACAGTTATCTGAGTAATTATTTCTGATTTTATTTTTTCCAGATCCTCTTTTGTTGCCAGTTCAGGGAGTCCAGGTGGTTGGGTATCAAAGTGTTCCATCTCGTTTCCCTTTGGGGTTGTTTTAGGTGATTTGAAAGTCTGGTTTTGAGACTTATTTAAGTGTCTTTTCATTTTGACAGGCGGTGGGTGGGTGTTGATGGCACCCATGCAGCTCACCTCCTGGGCACTGAGAGGGGTGGTATGGCAACCTGGAAGCCTCCTCCTTGGTGCTAGGAGCAGCTCACCTCCTGTGTGCTGGGGGAGGGGGTGGTATGGTGGCCCAGAAGCCTCCTCCTGGGCACTGGGAGCCTCAAATTCTTGACAAGATACTGGCAAACAGAATGCACTGAATCATCAAAAAGATCATATAACATGACCAAGTAGGCTTCTGCCTAGGATGCAAGAATGATTCAATATACACAAATCAATACCTGTAATACACCACATAAACAAAAGCAAAAACAAAAATCATGTGATCATCTCAATAGACACAGAAAAAGTCTGAGAAAATCCAACATCCATTCATGATAAAAAAAAAAAAAACTCTGAAAAAAATAGGTATTGTGGACCATTTGTGACAAATCTGCCAACATCATATTAAATGGAGAAAAACTGTAAGCTTTTCCTCCAAAATCAGGAACAAGACAAGGATGTCCACTATCACCACTCCTGTTCACTACAGTACTCAAAACTTTAACCAGAGCAATCAAGCAAGAGAAACAAAAGGGATATGTACAGGAAAGAAGGCAAACTATATTTTTAGATGACATGGTCCTTTAAATACTGATACAGGGGGAAAATATGTAACTCTCAACCTGCTGGATGTTAGATATGCTGAGTTCATGTTGCCAGAAGCTGAAGAATGAATTCTAAGGAACAACAAAAGTTAAGAGTAGGAAAATTTATTGGGGAATAGGAATGGGGAAGAGGAATAGCTCTTGAGAGACAGGAGAAACACCAAATGGGTTGCCAATAAGCCCACTTCTCTGAGAAAGTTTTATAGAGCAAAATCATGAGATTGGTACAATGTGGGTCAAAACTATACTCAACCAATAGGATTACAAGTATAGTCGCTTTATTGATCCAATAGTAGCAAGGGCATATGGATGACATTATTGACCTTGGTTGATAATCTATAGTCTTAGTCTTGTCTTTAGTCTTAGACTTAGTAATCTTACTCTCAGTCTTAGTGGGTGGGAGAGAAAGGCCTACCCATAATGAGATAATAGTTTATTTATATGGAAAGTTATTGGAGACCCCCATGGTGGGTTCTGACCTCAAGCTTAGTGATATGATTGATGCAATGTTAAAAGAAAAACTCAAAGACAGAATTAAAGAGACAGAGAAATGAGATGATCAATGCTCCTACAAGCAAGGCTTAACAAACAAAGGCCCTGAACACCCAGAGCTGTCAGTATTCATTGGTGACATCACAGTTAGAATGAGGTAAAGGGACCACGTGAAGGGACTATGTGTAATTGCCCTAGATATGTTGCTGATGCAGGCAAGGCTTGTAAAGGAGAGACAAAGCATTCTTGAATTAGAAACAAAACAGACAGGGGCCAGGGATTTAGCTCAGTGGTTCCACCACATGCCTCACAAGTCCAAGGTCCCAAGTTTGATCCCCAGTACAAAAAAAGAAAAAGAAAAGAAACAGAACAGACAAAATATAAGTAGTTAATAGCTAACCTTTTCTTTTTTAGTAAAGAAGGTTTTAATTCTGGGAACAGAATTGGGTAAGAGTCACTCTGACCTCAGCATATAGGCTTTAGCCAGACCCACTTCTATAAACAGGATAATTGCAGGGTTAACTCTTCACAGCCTGCATTGCCTTGGGCATAATCAATGGGGTGGTCTCCCACAGGAAATCTCACACAGGTGGTACCAATAATCTCAATCTTTCACTTATCTCTTAGGGAAGTATGTAAATCTGGCCATTGTGACTTTAATCTTCAGATGTGCCTTTAGCCAGTTTTGATGTGTTTTCATCTTCTGCACTGAATCCCTTGAAGGCCTATCCTTGTCTGATTGCCTATAATATTCCTACCTAACTTAGCTATCCATAATAATTGAAGACACAAAAAAATTCACCAAAAACTCGTAGAACTAATAAATAAATTCACCAGAGTAGCACCATACAAAAGCAACACAAAAAAATACTGTTCCTGTACATCCATAATGAACCCACCAAGAAAAAAGTGGGAAAACAATACCAACACAATAGCTTCAAGAGAAATTAATTCTTGGGAATGAACCTAACAAAGGTAATGAAAGACCTCCATAATAAAAACTATAATTTTCTGAAAAAGGAGATTGCAGAGAATATCACAAAATGGGAAGATAGCCTCTGTTCCTGGGTATGCATAACCAATATTGTCAAAATGGCATAAATGTAAAACTGATACACAGATTTAATGGAATCCCAATTAAAATACCAATATTCCTCACAGAACTGGAGAAAATCCTATACAACTCATATGGAACCAAAAGGGACCCAGAATAGAAAAAGCAATCCTGGGCCACAAAAGCAAAACAAGAGGCATCACAACCCCAGACTTCAAGTTATGTTATAAAGCTACAGAGATTAAAAAAAAAACAAAACACCATGGTACCAGCACAAAAAGGAAATGTGGATCGACCATTCCCAGAGCAGAGGAGGCTTCCGGGCCCCTGTACCACTGCTCCCAGTGCAGAGGAGGTGAGCCACATGGGCACCAGCAGCACACTCCCATACACATGGACATTAGTCTCAAAACCAGACTTCCAGATCACCTACAGCAACCCCAAAGGGAAACTAGATGGAACACTCTGATACTCAAACACCTGGACTCCCTGAGCTACCAACAAAAGAGGATCTGGAAAAAATAAAATCAGAAATAACTTCTCAGATAACAGCAGAGATTGTGCTCATAGTGAAAGACATGATTAATAAATCTAAGCGCAAGGACCCAAGTTCGATCCCCGGTACCAAAAAATATAAATGAATAAATCTAGAGAGAGCTGAGGAACAAGATGGAATCCCAACATAGGAAACAAATGGAATCCATAAACCAGATACAAACAGATTTCCAGGAGATTAAAAACTCCATTGAAAGTCTACACAGCAGAATGAGTCAATGTGAGGACAGAATTTCAGACATAGAAGATAAGATTGCAATTAGTGAACAGGAAAAGAAAAATTGCTTTAAAATTGTAAGGAACCATGAGAAATCAATCCAGCAGCTGCTAGACAATGCAAAGAAGGATAACATAAGACTGATCGGAGTCAATGAAGAAACAGGAGAGAGTGCAAATTACATAAGAAAACTGAAGTAATGGCAGAAAACTTCCCAAGCAGGGGAAAAGAACTTGACATACAGATAAGTGCGGCATATAGGACTCCAACTAGCCTTGATCAAAAAGAACTACACATAGGCATATAATTGTTAAGATTCCAGAAACCCAACAGAAGAACAAAGTTCTACAAGCAGTTAGAGAAAAGAAACAAATCACATACAAAGGAAAGCCCATCAGAATCACAGCAGACTTCTCAACTCAAACCCTCAAGGCTAGAAGGACTTGGAGTGACATATTTCAAGCCCTAAAGTAAAACAGCCTCCAACCCAGATTGATGTACCCTGCAAAACTATCTTTCAAAATTGATGGAGAAATAAGATACTTTCATGACAAAGAGCACCTGAGGAACTTCATAAATACCAAACCAGCACTCCAAAAAATTTTAGACACTATCCTAGGAAAAGACAATGAGGATCACAACCCCAGGAAGCACAGCAGAATGAATCTGTTGGACCTGACAAGAAATTAAATGTAAAGGGGAGAAGCCAACAAAAAGAAAAAGTCATGGATAACTCAATATGTATCAGTTACAACCATCAATTTTTTTTTGGTTTTTTTGTTTTTGTTTTTTTGGTACCGGGGATTGAACTCGGGTCCTTGTGCTTCTGAGGCAGGCAGCAAAAACACTGAGCTAAATCCCCCACCCCAACCATCAATGTTAATGGTCTCAATTCACCAATCAAAAGAAATAAACAGGCAGAATGGGTCAAGAAGCAAATTCCAACAATATGCTGCATACAAGAAACAGACTTAATTCAAAAAGAAACTCATAGACTGAAAGTTAAAGGGTGGAAAACAATACTCCATGCCACAGGAACCAGAAAAAAAAGCAGAAATAGCTATCCTCTTTGCAGATCGAGTGGATTTCAAGCCAACACTAAGAGAGACAAAGAAGGACACTACATCCTTGTAAAGGGAACAATCCAACAGGAAGAGATGACAATCATAAATATATATGCACCAAACACTAGTGCACCCAACTATATAAAACAAATACTAATAGACATGCAAAGTCATATATGCACTAATACAAAAGTAGTGGAGGACCTACAGTCACAAATATATAAATCAACTAGACAAAAAATAAGTAATGAAATACTAGAACTCAATTGAACTCTTGAACAAATGAACTTAACAGATGTTTACAGAGTGTTCGAGCCCACAAAATCAGAATACACATTCTTTTTTTTTTTTTTTTTTTTTTGGTACCAGGGATCAAACTCAGGTCCTTGTGCTTGCTCAGCAGGCAGCAAAACCACTGAGCTAAATCCCCGGCCCAGAATACACATTCTTTTCAGCTGTACACAGGTCGTTCTCCAAAATAGAGCACATACTTGCTCATAGAACATGTTTAAGTAAGTTCAAAGGAATTGACGTTATCCCCTGTATATTATCAGACCATAGTATGATGAAATTGGAGATCAACAGCAAAAGAAACCACAAAACTTCATAAACACATGGAAATTGAACAACACACTTCTGAATAGCCAATGGGCAACAGAGGAAATTAAAGAAGAAATCAGAAAGTTCCTTCAAAGTTGACAGTACAACATATAGGATTCTATGGGACACAATGAAACCAGTCTTACAAGGGTAATTCATAGCAGTGAATACTCATATTAGGAAAACAGAGCGAGTCCAATTAAACAACCTGATGTTGAACGTCGAGCTTCTAGAAAAAGAAGAGGACAAGCCAAAAGCTCATACAAGGGAGGAAATTATAAAGATCAGAGCAGAAATCAATGCAATGGAGACTAAGAGAAAGATACAAAAAATCAATGAAGCCAAGAGTTGGTTCTTTGAAAGAATAAAAAAAAAAAATTGACAAACCCTTAGCCAACCTTATCAAAAAAAGGAAAGAAAAGGCCCAAATCCATGCAATTAGGAATGAAAAGGGTGAAATTACAATGGACCCAGCAGAAATCCAGAGGATCATCAATACCTACCTTGAGAACCTATACACCAATAAGATGGAAAACACAGAAGAAATTGACAGATTCCTAGATA
Organism: Heterocephalus glaber; assembly: GCF_053883595.1. NCBI lineage: Eukaryota > Metazoa > Chordata > Mammalia > Rodentia > Bathyergidae > Heterocephalus > Heterocephalus glaber. The sequence goes on from NW_028258153.1 coordinate 8,944,519, forward strand.
TATATGAATTACCAAAGTTGAATGAAGAAGACCTAAAAATTCTAAATGACCTAATACCAATCAATGAAATTGAAACCATAATTTAAAACTTACCAACTAAGAAAAGCCTGGGTCCTGATGGCTTCACTGCTGAATTCTACAAGACATTTAGAGAGGAACCCCTGCCACTACTCTTTAAACTCTTCAATGAAATTGAAAGGGAAGCAATACTCCCAAATTCATTCCTGGAAGCAAGCATCACCTTGATCCCCAAAACAGAGAAAGACCCAACTGAAAAAGAACTATAGGCCAATCTCACTAATCAACATAGATGCAAAAATCCTTAATGAGATACTGGCAAATAGAATGCAGAAGAACATCAAGAAGATCATACACCCTGACCAAGTGGGATTCATCCCAGAGATGCAGGGATGATTCAACATACACAAATCAATAAATGTAATATACTATATCAATAGAGCCAAGGACAAAAACCATATGATTATCTCCATAGATGCAGAAAAAGCATTTGACAAAATCCAACATGCATTTATGATAAAAAACTCTACAAAAAAATGGAATAGATGGTCTCTGCCTCAAACTGATAGAAGCCATCTATGAAAAACCAACAGCCAATATCATACTAAATGGTCAAAAACTGAAATCCTTCACACTCAAGTCAGGAACAAGACAAGGATGTCCACTATCACCACTCTTGTTCAATATAGTTCTGGAAACATTAGCCATGGCAATTAGACAAGAGAAAGAAATAAAAGGAATAAAGATAGGAAATGAGAAGTCAAATTGTCATTATTTGCACATGACATGATACTCTATATAGAAGACCCCAAGAACTCCACCAAAAGTCTTCTAGATTTAATAACCAAATTCAGTAAAGTAGCTGGATACAAGGTCAACACACAAAAGTCAATAGCTTTCCTCTACATGAACAACAGACTCTCTGAGACAGAAATAGGGCAAATAATTCCTTTCACAATAGCATACAAAAAACTGAAATACCTAGGAATCAACCTAACAACAACAACAAAAAATCAAAGACCTCTACTCTGAAAACTATAGCACTCTGAAAAAAGACATTGAAGAGGATATCAGAAAATGGAAAGACATCCCCTGCTCCTGGGCAGGAAGGATCAACATAGTGAAAATGGCCATACTTCTAAAACTGCTATATAGATTCAATGCAATACCAATTGAAACCCCAGCAGCAAACTTCACAGACCTTGAGAAAACAATCCAAAAATTCATTTGGAACAAAAAGAGACCAAGAATATCAAAAGCAATTCTAGGCAACAGAGACATGGTAAGGGGTATCACAACCCCCAACTTGAAACTATACTACAAAGCTACTGTGATAAAAACAGCACGGCACTGGCAAAGAAACAGACCTGAGGACCAGTAGAAAAGATTAGAAGATGCAGAAACAACTCCAGACACACTCAGCCACCTCATCTTCGACAAAGGAGCCAAACACCCTCACGGGAGGAAAGATAGCCTCTTTAATAAATGGTGCTGGAAAAATTGGGTTTCAACTTGCCAAAGATTAAAACTAGACCTATATCTCTCACCATGCACTAAACTAAAATCAAAATGGATTAAAGATCTAAATATTAAAATAGAAACACTGAACCGGCTGGAACAGAGGTTAGGTAGAACTCTTGAAGACACTGGTGTAGGAAAACATTTTATGAACAAAACCTCAGTTGCCTGAGAACTAGCACAAACAATTAACAAGTGGGATCTCTTCTTATTAAAAAGCTTCTGGGCCCAGAGATTTAGCTCAGTGGATCCGCTGCCTGCCTCACAAGTGCAAGGTCCCAAGTTCAATCCCCGATACAAAAAAAAAAGCTTCTGCACAGCATGAGAAACCATCAGCAGTGTGAAGAGACAACCCAAAATGTGGGAAAAAATCTTCACCTGCTGTTCGTCAAAGTTCTACTATCTAGAATCTATAAAGAACTTAGAAAAATCAGACCTCCCAAATTTAAAGATCCAATCCTAAAATGGGCATCTGAAATGAACAGACATTTCTCAGACAAAGAAGTAGAAATAGCAATAAACATATGAAAAAATGTTCAACATCACTGGTCATTCGAGAGATGCAAATGAAAACAGCACTGAGGTTCCACCTCACTCCAGAAAGAATGGCTGCTGTCATGAAATCAACCAATAACAAATGCTGGCAGGGATGTGGGGAAAGAGGAACCCTGCACCACTGCTGGTGGGAGTGTAGACGTGCAATCACTGTGGAAATCAGTATGGAGATACCTCAAAGAATTAGGACTGGATGTCCCATTTGACCCAGCTATTCCCCTGCTGGGTATCTTCCCCAAAGAATTAAAAGAATCATACTACAGTGATACATGTACACCCATGTTCATAGCACCACAATTTGTAATAGCTAAAACTTGGAAGCAGTCCAATTGCCCATCAACTGGAGACTGGATAAAGAAAATGTGGTTTTTTAAAATAAAATGGAGTACCACTCAGCCATAAAAAATGATAAATTAGAGACATTTATTGCTAAATGGATGCACATTGCGGTGATACTCTTAAGTTAAATAAACAGGACACACATGTGCAAATACCAAATAGTTTCTCTAGTGTGAGAAACTGGAAGTGTAAATAAGGACTAAAAGGTATAACAGATAATGTGAAATAGGAAGAAAAGGGGCAAATGGGAAGGAGAAGTAGGAGGGGTAGGGGAAAGAAAAGAAGGGAATGGAATTAATATGAGAAAATGACAAAATGGAAACAAAGTCTTTGTAAATAGGGAGGGATGGAGGGGTTGAAGGGAGGTCAGGGGAAGGAGGAATAAGAACTAAGAGAGATTATGTAAAAGTGCAAATTTCCAATGATGAATGTTGTTGCAGAAATCTCGGAAAGAAATACATGGAGACACAGAATTCGGACAAAATAATAAAATTTCTTCTTGCGAGCAGTCAGGAAAGCCAGAAACCAGTCTGGCTAGTATCCGTACCCGCTTTGTTCAGTGTTTCCCTTTTTATATCCCTTTTAGCCACTATCTCATCCCTAGTGGTCTTTGATGTATAAATACAATTCCAATTCCTATTTACAAGTCACAGACACAAGATAGGCACATATACATTGTAAATTCACCCTGGCATGGTAACTTTGTTAGGTTAATGAAGTCACCTCGTTAATCAGATAATAGTCACCTTAAACAAGGAGTTATGGGAAAAGCAAATCTTAAAAAGAACACATTACTTATTTTGCTTCTACAACTACCTTAATATTCAATCTATTAAGTTATCTAAAACTTTTCTGTATCATTCCTCCCTCTGTTTACTTTGGGATAATTCTTCTATCCATTATAAGTTCTATCCAGTTTATCTACCTTTCTTAACACTAGCATTTGGTAGTCCTGAGCTGCAGCACTGCACTACTGTATAAATTTTGAAATCCATTGGATGACATAGGACCAAACATTAATATTAATATTATAACAAGAAGGGGACTCAGAAGAGGTCCTATCCAAGTTTTTTCATCCTGCCCAAGTAAAATTAATCCCATAGGACAGCTCTCCTATATCAAATTTTCTCATCAAGAGCCTTGATCTGATCTTTTAGTTGGTCTAGTGATTCTTGTACTACACCAGATTTATTAGCATATTAACAACTCTCTTCACCAAGAAATAAGTAAGTCCCTCCTTTCAGGGCTGTGAGCAAATCGAGAGCATGCCTATTCTGTAATGACATTGGCCAGTCAATCTAGTTGGGTTTCTAAAGGCTGAAGTGTGTCTCAAATTTCCTCAAGATCTTTTTAAATTTCTTATCCTAATGAAGTATATTACTCCTTGTAGCCAAATAAGATCCCATGGGGCTGGCATATACATAGATATAGGATTACATTGACCTTTTTTACAATTGTTACAATTACCAGTGGCTGGTCCAACAAGGGAGCCATTGATCCAAACTTGTGTTTTCTCTTTGCAGTATAATTTTTCATTAGAATAGCCCCCCACAGTCAGAAGTTACCCCAGGTCCCCCATAATGTTTTTTATCAAAGAATATTGTAAATGGATAGCCTTCCAGTTCCCATTTTACCATTTTAAAAGTCACATATTGTTCATCAAACTTTTCATTACTGGGCCTAAACACCCACAGTTCGAAAACAAACAAACTTAAGGCAGTGGTGATCTGGCACAGCACAATAATCCATGTCGGCCTTGTTGGTGCTTCCATTCTTCAGCTGTGCGTTGACTCACCAGCCTCCAGAGTGGTGAGAGCAGGGCTTTGAGTGCGTTGTCTTTCTCGGCTTTCAGCATCAGCTTTACTGTTACCTTGTACAATGAAGTCTTTGCCTTTCTGATGTCCTGAACAATATATTACTGCGACTTTGCTAGGTTCCCACACTGCCTCTAGCAACTGTATAATTTCCTGTTTATTTTTAATTAGCTTCCATTCTGCCATAAGACCTCGCTCTCCATAAATCATGCCAATGATGTGTAATGTAGCAAATGCATAGCGACAGTCCGTATATGTATTTACCTTTTTACCCTTTGCCCATTGGAGTGCCTGTATGAGTGCCCAGAGTTTAGCACACTGCACCGACTAAGGAAGGGGCCCTGGCTAGGATCACCTCATCCTTCATGGTTACCACATATCCAGCATGATGAACCCCATCTTCCACAAAGCTGCTCCCATCCGTGAACAGAACAAGGTCAGTATTGGATAAGGGTGTCATTTGTAGGTCAGGGCAGCTAGAAAAGAGCTCATGGGTGACACTCAAGCAGTCATGATCAGGAGGGCCTCTCTCCGTGGTCAAAAAGGTAGCAGGATTTAAAGTTTTTATAAGAATAAACTGCAAGTGAGGATTCTTACAGAGAAGGGCTTGATACTGAGTAACCCAATTATTTGAGAGCCAATGATGCTCCCTTGTGTTTAGCAGTTCTAGGACCAGGTGTGGAACCTGCACAGTCAGTTCCTGACCTAAAGTCAGCTTGTCTGTTTCTTGAATCAACAGAACTGAAGTTGCTAAGGCCCCAAAACTATGAGGCCATCCTTTTGCTACTGAATCTAAATTCTTAGACAAATATGCCACCGGTTGATTCCGTGGGCCTACTTCTTGGGTCAACACTCCAAGGGCCACATGGTTTTTTTCAGTCACATATAGAGTAAAAGGCCACTTTACATGTGGTATGCCTAGGGCTGGGGCAGCTGCCTAAGTCAATTTTAATTTTTTTAAAGCTTCCTCCTGTTCTACAGTCCAATGCAGATGATTCTCCTCTTGTCCCTTTAGGGCTTCATAGAGGAGTTTAGAGATTTCTGTAAAACCTGGAATCCAAATTTTACAGAAGCCTGCTGCCCCAAGAAACTCTCTCAGCTGCTTCTTCGTTTGGGCCTTAGGGATGGCACCAGTAACCTTTCATTTCCTAGGCAATGCATGCCCTGTGTTATTTGAAATCCTAAATATTTAACATGCTGTACACAAATCTGGGCTTTTTCCCATGATACCTTACATCCAGTTTTCTTGTAAGTCCAGCAACAACTTTTTGGTGTCTTCCCAGCACCGCTCTTGGGTTGAGCTACATAACAGTAAGTCAGCCACATACTGCAGTAGGACACAGCTATATTGTTCCACGGGGAAGGCAAGCAAGTCCTTGGCTTGGGCTTCCCCAAAAAGTGTGGGTGAGTTTTAAATCCCTGTGGCAATCTGGTCCAAGTAAACTGAGTATGTTTCCCATCACTCCGGTCTTCCCATTCAAATGCAAAGATGGGTTGACTAAGGGGAGCAATGCAAAGGCAAAAGAAGGCATCTTTTAAATCCAAACAAGTAAGCCATGCTGCTTCTGGGGGTATCAGACCCAACAAAGTATAGGGGGGTTAGGGACCACTGGGTGCAGCGTTACTGTTTTGTCATTTACAGCCTGTGGATCTTGCACTGGCCTATAGTCCCCATCTGGTTTCCGAACAGGCAGCAAAGGGGTGTTCCAAGGTGACATACATTCTCTAATAAGCCCAAATTCCTTTAGTCTCATGATATGGGGTTTAATTCCAATTTGGGTTTGCCTGGACATTGGGTATTGTTTTACACCAATGGGGCCAAATTATCTTTTAATTTTATAACTATGGGTGGATGATTTTTTAGCTAAGTCTGGGGGCGATTCCTCTGCCCATACTCCAGGAAACATAGTTCTTAATTCATGTGGAGCCTGGAAAACATCATCCACATTGTAACACTGCCATTCACCCTCGCTTTTAGTTGTTACCATCATGATGAGATCTCTTCCTGGGTCTAAATGTAGAGATGCATTTCCTCATTGGGTGAAAGTTATTGTAGCTCCCAATTTAGATAATAAATCTCTTCCTAGTAAGGGAATAGGACATTCTGGCATATACAAGAATTCATGTTTCACTTTATGTCCTCCAATTTCACATGTCCTTTCATAGCAAAACTGGCGCTTTTCTGAAATTCCAGTGGCACTAATCACTTGGATGTGGTCTCCGCTCAGAGGGGCAACTGGAGCTGTTACTACTGAATGTTCTGCACCACTATCTACCATTAAGGACATATTTTGGCCCCCTATCTATATATCCACCATGGGCTCATGGGGGCCTAGCTGCATTGAGCCCAGTCTGTGTCCGTCACTGTCCTCCATCACAGGCAACAATGTGCCAGTATCCTTCCTTTCCTTCAAGTTCTGCTTTTTCTTTTCCTTGAGCCTTGTCTTTCTTTTTCCTTCTCTTCTTTGGCTCCCATAGCTACTGCTATCTTCCTTCCTGGCTCTCTTTCTCTTTCACTATCTCTCTATTCACATACACTTTCCCAGCTAATTGCAACACTTGCGTTATATTCATGCCTTCCCAAGTCTCCTGCCTTTGGATTTTCCTTCTAATGTCTGGTGCTGACTGGGTTACAAAAGTTGTATTAATTAGCTGATGGTTTTCTGAAACTGCTGGGTCAAATGGTGTGTACATTCTGTAAACCTCACAAAGCTGCTCATAAAATTTCTCAGGGCTCTCGTTTGGCTTGTGCTGAGTCTCTGACACTTTAATTATATTAGTGGGTCTTTTACTTGCAGCCTGCATTCCTGCTAAAAAGGCTGTCCAATAATTTCTCAAATTTTCCTGTTCTGCTTGGGTATTGGGATCCCAATTGGGCCACATATTTACTGGGAATTGCTGTTCATATCAAGCATCTGGATTCTGCATAGCACCCAGCATTCTAGTGGCATTAACTTTTTAATTTTTCCTAAAACTCTGTATTTTTTAGAGGTTAACAAAGTTCTACAAAGTTTTTCACAGTCCTCCCAATTAGGACAATGGATAGCAAAGATGGAATCAAATAATTGAAGCATTTTGGAGGGGTCTTGGCAGAGAATAAATGACTTTTTTCTCTGGACCAAGCCTCTTTTTATCCTTTTTAAAGTCAAATCTCAAATATCGCACCTTGGTCTGACATATTTGTGCCTTTTCCAACAGTTTTTTTTCTAACTCACTACAAAGCAGAAGGTCATATTGTAACCTGTTGCCTCTTAAATCCTTTGAAGATGACCAATGTACACATATTATAGTAACATATTTAGAATTTAACCCTTTGATGACAACTAATGTAAACATATTTAAACTTTTTATAACATACTTGAAACCAGCAAACATACATATTTTTTGATAAATCACTTTTGTGCATCATTTGACATACCTAGGCCTTCTGGTCTTGTATGTTTTTTATATTTTTAACAAGACAAACGTACAAAATTTTTTATATCAAAATTATATCTCTTTTACTTATAGATTTTAAATATATATTTTTTTATCTTACTATAGACCTTTTATCACAAATTAGTCTTTAGCTGTTAAAACTTTAAAGTGTCCCTTTTTTCGTTCTCAGATTGTTACACTAAATTTGGTAGGCTGCCAATAGAACAGTAGTAACCTTGAGGTTTTTCTTTTTAATCAACAAAGTACAGAAAAGAGCAAGTTAACTTTATAATTACAATTGAAGAATTTGCAATGTACTAGAAATACTTTAAGCACACCAATTAAACATCAACTCAAACTGAAACACAGATACAGTTATCAATTAGCTAAAATTTGTGCCCTTGTAAAATTTCTTACTTTCTCTGGCTTTGCTTCATGTCCTTCAGAGCTTTTTTTACCTGGTGGAAATGTAAACTACGTAGTACAACTACTGTGATAAGCAGTATAGAGACTCCTCAAAAACTAAAAATAGAAATCCCATTCAACCCAGCTATTCCCCTTCTAGGTATTTTCCCAAAATAGTTAAGACATCATACCAAAATGATACATGCATACGCATATTTATAGCAGCACAACTCTTTATAGTTAAATCTTGGAAGCAGCCTACCTATATGTCCATTAACAGATGAATAGATAAAGAAAATGTGGTATTTATACACAATGGAGTACTACTGTGCTATCACACAGGATAAACTTGAGTCATTAGTAGGAAAATGGATGCACCTTGAGATCATAATGTTAAGTAAAATAAATCCAGGGCCGGGGATTTAGCTCAGCGGTTTTGCTGCCTGCTGCACAAGCACAAGGACCCAAGTCTGATCCCCAGAACCCCCCCCCCAAATAAAATAAATCCACACCAAGCTTAACTATCACATCATTTCTCATATAAATAAATTAAAGAGAAAAATAAAATAGATAATAGGAAACAAGGAGGTAGGTCTTTTGCAAACGTGTAGAGGAGCAAGAAATGTAAAGGGAAAAGGCAAAGGGGAAGAAAAAGGAACATAAAAAGAATTAAGATGTGTCATATACATGTACCATCTCTCCATAATGAATATGATCATTATGTACTACAAACATTTACTAATAAAAGTAAAATTTTTAAAAAGTTCTGACAACTGTGAAGTAGAAAGTCAAGGAAGGAGGATTGAGTAGGCAAAATCTCTGATGGCAGTGATATAGGAGAAATATAACTCCCAACTTGTTAGATGTCAAATGGGCTGAGTATGTGGTCCCACAACATGGAAGGATGAAGTTGTGAACCAAAGGAAGAAGTTAGGAGAGTTTTATTGAAAATAAGGGGAAGAAGAATAGCTCCTGGATTTCCAGGAGGGGTCCCAACTGGGATGGCCACCAATACCCTTTGTCAGGAGTAATTTACCCAGCAAAGTCACAATGTGGGTACAACATGGCTCCAATTACAATCAATCTATAGGATTACAAGTATAACCACTTTGCTAATATTGATCCAATAGGGAAACAAATCGCTTAGCAAGAGTGCATGGAAAGAACAAAGGCATTTTTGGGAAGGGTGGGGAAGATAGGTCTGGATGTTCTGGTCACCCATCTATGTATCTGGCCCCACTGGACCAGGTGGTGCTAATTAAAGTATAATCTCAAATTGTTACTTATCTCTAGGAAGGTATGCAGCTCTGGTTATTGGTTTTCCATCCTGACCCTTAGCTCTCTTTGTATCTGCCTCTCGCCACAATTCTGTTTTTATTTGTTATGCTGACTTCCTTGAGGGCCCAGTTCCTCTCTCACTGTATATTAATTCCTGTTTAACTTAGCTGGCTATAAGAGCACCACAGTCCAAAAAAGGATGAACCTGGGTGATGGGAAGCATGCAACCAGGAGTCAACCATTGTAACAACTCCACCTATGGAGACAGGACCTGGATGAACAGCTTGGCTGTGACCAGGCACTGGCTGGGACCCGCCCAGGAGGGAAGACACAAGGGGATCCCTGAGAGATAACAGCTGGGCTGATTGACATCAAATATGTTCCACATTGGTAGGGGGCCTAAAGGGCACATTTTCACACTGCTACATGACTACATCCTGTAACCATACAATCACTATGGGCCTCATGCATTCCTAACATACTGATGTGATTCAACAAATTCCCTCTTGTGGTTAATCATGGAACACCAGCCTGTCCAGGCCGGGCCTTCCTGGGATTCTAGGTCCTGCCTGCAAAGATTTAACTAGAGCTTCAGTTTGTCTTTTAATTTCTCTTCTGTGCTACTTGTTTGCAGGACCTAAATAGAAAAGAGAAGGAAAAAATGGAAACAATGCTTTTGTACATAGGGAGGAGAGAGGCTTAGGAGGGAATGGGATAAAATAAAATTTATTAATAAAAAAAGAACTTCTCCCCTTCTCCACCCTCCACAAAGGTCTTGTAACTAGTTACCATCTTCCTCTTACTAGACTGCAAACTCACTGTAAGCACAGAAATGAGTATGAAAAAACTGGGAAAGTTTTAGTTGGCTGAATGGTGAATAAATGCATAAATAAACGAAAAAATACATAAAAAATAAAAGTCACTGATGGTGCCGAGAGTGGTGCCACACACCTGTAATCCTAGCACTTGAGAGGCTGAGGCAGGAGGATTACTGTGAGTTCCAGGCCAGCCTGGGCTACAAACTGAGTTCAAGGCTAGTCTGCACTACACAGCGAGATCCTGTCTCAAAAAAAAAATTAAAAATAAATTTTTGGAGCTCACTATGCTGGGTAATACTGATGGAGTAATTTGTTTAAATATAACTCAACTCAATTTAATGTTTAGCTTGAAAAATAAACTTGCAGTGTTATTCTGTTTCTGTCACCAAACACATTAAAACAAAATATTCATGTGCAGGTCATCACATTTTACTAATAACAGATGAATAATTTTCATCAAGTAATTCTAAATATTTGCTTGGAGTGTGCCTTTCCAAATAAATAAATAATCATCTTAGAGACCCTGAAATCTCTGAACATCATTTTTATTTCAACAGGGCTGGGGATTTAGCTCAGTGGTTTCGCCGCTTGCTGCGCAAGCACAAGCACCCAAGTTCGATCCCCAGTACCCAAAAAAAAAAAAAAAACTTTTTTATTTCAACAGATTTTTAAATATGTATGAATCACAATTCTCCAATTTAATAAAGGACAATATTACTTACTTGCAAACACAAATTATCTCCCATGTTTAAATGACTTGCTTACAGTTTTACATGCTTTTGCTATGTATTGAGTGTCTACTACATGAATAAAGTGCCCAATTATAAGTACAAGTAGTTCTGACTCAACATGCAATATAAGTTTACTTTGAGGACAGGGTAACAACAAAATAATTTCCATTTACTCAAAAATTAAGGCTTAGGGCCGGAGATTTAGCTCAGTGGTTTCGCTGCCTGCTGTGCAAGCGTAAGGACCCAAGTTTGATTCCTGGTACCAAAAAAAAAAAAAAAAAAAAAAAAATGAAGGCTCCTCTAAAAGTGGGTTATTTTCAATATAATGAATTTGCTTCCAAGGAAGTTTGTGTGTTACCTCATTTTATTTAATTACAGTGAAATTGTCATAACATAAAATTAACCATTTTTAAATGAAATACATTTAGTGCATTCTCAGTGGTGCACAACCATCTTCCCTGCTCCAAACGTTTTCTTCACCCCAAAACGAAACTCCATGTGCATTAAAACAGTTGCTCCCCATTTCCTTTCTTGGGGATAAGCATTCTGACTCTGGATTTAATCTGTTCTAGATATTGCATGTAAATTGGATGACACAATATATGACCTTTCTTTCCAGTAAGCATGATGTTTTTGTCACAAGACACTGTCAAGAGGCCACCACCGGGATACATAGGGGCAAAGAACAAACTCCTGGGTCTTTAACCTGTTACTCATTAAACACATGACTTGGCAGTGGTGCCAAATACTGTAATTCCACCAGTCCAGAAGCCTGAGGCAGGAGGATCACAAGTTCTATCCGAGCTTGGTCAATTTAGTGATTTACCAAGAACTTGCTGGGAATGTAGGCTCAGCATGAAGAACCTAGGTTCATTTCCAAGTATGCCTCCTCCCCACTAAACCCCATGATTTAGGTTTCTTTCTGAAGCAGTCAGGGACTTTAAAGCAGTTTTTGCTAAATCCCATAACTCTTCATTTGAACCTACAGATCCCCCTCATAGGCAACTAAAAGCAAAACAAAGTTTGACCTTCACTCTGTATCTTTTTTTTTTTTTTTTTTTGGTACAAAGGATCGACCTCTGGACCTTGAGCTTGTGAGGCAGGTGGCAGAACCACTGAGCTAAAACCCCGGCCCCATTCTGTATCTTTTAATAGGTTAATCATTTAGAAAAAGTCAATTATTTTTATTACCCCTAAATTTACCTAGCCTATCTCATCCTCTTCAAGACAAAGGACAACAAAATAACTAAAGTAATATTCAGGATTCTTGGGGATATGGACATCTTTTGACAGCGTCCAGTTGCAGACCCCTCTAGGGTAATGCTTTGAACTTTCCAGCCATTTTCCCACACCTGCGTCCACGTGAGTCCCAGGAAAAACAGAGCCTTACATGACTGAAACTGCCATAAACAATCCTTTCCTGGAAACTAAATCACCTCAAGCTGGTACCTGGTTTGAACCTCATCTGATCATTCCCTCATTTTCTCTTACTTCCGTTGTCTAAGGAGCTTCTCAGCTCCTTAAAATCTTTTCTTATCCTTTTATGTTCCAACCAAGTAATTTTCTGCATATTTGTGTTTTAATGTTCATTTCCACTAGGAAAGACCCACGTAGCATATATCAGTACTTCCAGGAAGGCCTTTCTCAATTTAATGTGGTGGATACCACAATTTAATGTGGGTGATACTGATTAACAGAAATGTATTAATCTTGGAGCCGGGGATTTAGCTCAGCGGTCCCGCCTCCTGCCTGGCAACCGAAAAGACCGGAGTTCAATGCCTGGTACCCAAAAACAAAAAAACTTATGAACCTAATCTATAACGGATTGACCCCACCTACTCCCAAATATAAGTGCAGTCTCAGCAGAGACCTCTATTAAGTGTGAGCTTCCTTCCAAAAAACCTCCGTAGGAAACAGTAACTTTATCCAAAACTTTTTCAATGAACCTCCTAACCAAAACATAGACCTGCGGAAAATAGACCCATTCCTTAACAAAAGCAGGAACAGGGTTAACCTAACAAACTGCACAAGCAAAATACTACTAAACACTTACAAATCAAAACAACGGTTCACCAACTTAACCCCACATCCTGAGAGTAAAACACGAAACAGTTCTTTTAATACAATCAGACTCAAAAAAAATACTGTTCCTGACACTATTTCAACACCAACTCAGTACAAAGAGCAGACGAAACACGCTCCTACTTAACTTCTCAGCTACAAAGTCCCACCTCATACATAGCCTGCAGGTCCAAAGGAAAAAAAAAAAAAAAAAACAAGTTAGGAGCGAAAAACTTAGCTCAGTGGTTACACCCCCTACCTCACGAGCGAAAAGAATACAGCTCAACGCCCCCGCCCCCACAGTAACAACAAAAAAACCCCCTACATACTAAATTTACAACAAAGGCTACACTAACTTGACAAATAAACGGGATAAAAACCAACCCACTACTCCACCCGCAGCCTAGCCGCCCTCCCTGCCTTCACATTCAACGCGCGGTCACAATACGGACCCCTAGTCTTTCTGCCCTCTCCCGCTCCTCATTCACTCCCAGGCGGACCTCATCAGCCTTCGCTGCCCATTTCTTCTTCTTCGCGGTTTTCAGGACCAACTCCACCCGAACTTCTTGGTCCCGGGGTCCCTCCCGTTGGACGCCACCGCTAATCTGCATTCCCCGCCCGTCCGCGAGGAGGCGTGGCTCGGCGGGCGGACTCCGCTCTCCCGGCGGCCTCTGCGCCTGGCGCCAGGGTGGGGTTGGGAGCCGCTTCCTGCTGTTTCCCTCTGGAGTGAGGAGGCGGGATGTGGGGGACCCGGAAATGGGGAGCGGGCGGGGGAAGTGTCCCGGTTTCCCTGAAGAGAAAGCAGGTCGCGAGACACTTGTCACCTGCGCGGGCCCCGGGGCGGCTTCTTCGCGAGGCTGGGGAGCTGGTGGACGGCGGGAGGGAAGGTGGGGAGGGATGGCGTTGCGAGCCCCGAGAGGTTTCCAGCTGCGACCCTCGCTGCCTTGACGAGTCTGCAGAACTATCTCCGGGATTGGTGGGTGCAGCTGACCCCGCTCACATGGTTTCCTGCTGCAGGGACAGATAGGAGATAGGGACATAAACCGAAATGGCTCACAAAACATGGCTGATGTGGCAGTCCGAGATAACCGCCTGCTTACTGGGAAAAATTGCCCTTTGTGAAACCTTTGCAAGTGTAAAACAGTTATTTTTAAGGACCCACTTGCATACCCTGGAAACCTAAAAAACCCACGTTCCTTAGCCCACAACACAAAGGCTGAAACCCTGATTGGCTTAGAATCCCTATAAGAATGGGCGGGGCAAAATTTGTTGAGAAGCCGTCAGGCTCTCCCCTCTTTGTGGCAGTTTAACTTTTTTCTCCACCTTCGTTCTCGTGAATAAACCTATGCTCCTGCATTACTTTTATTTCTGAGTTCCTCGTTCAGCACCTGGGGGATCTTTGGCTTTAAGTCACCGCCCCCCCCCCCCATTTCCTCGCCAGAGTGAAGGCAAGAACCCGAATAATGGGGGTCGTGCTACCGGAAATCCTAGGTCCCTAGACGTTATACTCCCTCCTCCTCACTGGTCACCTCTTGAGCAGATGAAATCCTGCGTAGGTGTCATCTCCTCCAGGATGCCCTCTTAAGGGCCCCTGCACCCTACCCCACATCTGATCAGCGACCTAACTGTGCATTATATTCCACACCCCCTATAAATAGCAACTCTATCTTCACTGCCCTTTTGGGCAGGCTGATTTTTTGGTCTGCTAGAAGTCATCTAATCCTGTGGCCCTCATCAGGAATTATGTCTCTATGCCAGCTTTTATCATGTGCCCAGCATGGGGTAAGGTCTGTTGAGTGTCTAAAACATGGATAGTTCATGATGGGCACAATGGACTGAATCAGAATAGAAGCATTTAGGTGGCTACTGGCCTAGTGCAGGGGCGAAGTGGGACGATCTGGCAAGAATTGGCAGGACCACAGAAGTGACTGCTATGGTGGCCTTGGTGGAGCACAGGGGTCCAGGCCCCTTGGATAAAGTTTCTCTGCCTCAGAAGCAGTATGTACCTTCCCCACTCTTCTACAGAATTTCAGTTTACTTGGGTTTGTATTTCTTTTATTTGATCTCAGAAAACAAAAAGCAATCATAGATTAAGACTGAAACTAGGGCCAGGGATTTAGCTCAGTGGTACTTCGCCTGCCTTGCAAGCACAAGGTCCTGAGTTTGCTCCCCGGTACAAAAAAAGAAAAAGAAACTCAAGCAATCATATTTCCCCTATGCAACAGAAAGCCTAATACTATTGTCTGATAACTAGGGAGGGATAATAAAAACTAGCCCTAAATGCTTTCACCTAGGCAAAATGATCTCCAGGAACTTTCTCATTTAATTCACTCAACAGTCTAACAAGGTGGGTTTTATTATTATCCAGAGTCAGGACTAGTTGAGATGAGTCTTATAGGACAAAGTGCAAAGTCCCCCCCCAGCCTTTCAGTAACCAAGGTAAATAATATTTTAATGTGATATGTATTATCAAGATGATAGAGATATTCTCTTGATTACCAAGTTTTGGGAGACCAAACACAAATATATTTGTTTTCTCAAGGTGGGAGTTTTATTTCATTCAACAGTAACATTTACCTTGCTATTATCACCTCCATCCTACTCACCTGTATTGTCTAGTGGCAACCACTGGCCACCTGTGACACTCGTAATGTTTAATTCTAATTTAGCTGTGCTGTAAGTGTAAAATACACATGGACTCTGAACATGGTATTCAAATACAGTGGTACCTCGGTCCATGAACTTAATTCATTCCATGATTCTGGGGAAGATGGCCACGGTCATGTTTGTCACACAATGCAATGTTCCCGAATGGAAGCACAATTTTCCTGAACACTAACTTCTGTTCAGAAACCAAATTGTTTGCAATCAAAAGCATTCATGAACTGAAGTATTAGTATATAAAAAAATCAATAATTTTGTATCAATTGCATGTTGAAGCAATGTTTTGGACATACTAATTTAAATAAATACTGCAGTAACCTTAATTTTCACCTTTTTCTTTATTTTCTTTTTTGAAATGTGGCTACTAAAAAATTACCTACATGAATCACATATTTCTAGGGTGCAGCACTGCAGGCTAAAACTCAATGTCTTAGTCACTTCCTCATTGGACACTGATACAACTTAAGGAAGGACAGGTTTATTTTGACTCACATTTCAGAAGTTTTAGTCCATATTCAGTATACTGGCAAGGTCTTGGCAGAGGAAAGCTGCTCATGTCATGGTGACCAGTAAGCAAAGAGAGAAGGGAGGAGGTAGGGAGAAAGATATACCCATACAGGTCTCACCCCGTGATGTGCCTCTTCCCATCAGGCCTCACCTATCAGCAAGTTAGCTATAGCAACCTCCATGATCCAATCCTCTTCCAAAAAAGCCTGAGGCCTTTGGGGGACAGTCTCGATATAAACCACTCAGGGAGGCTAAGCAATTTTCCAAGGTTACACAGCTAATATGAAGGTCAGGATTTGAATCCAAGTGACCCATACATGGGATCTCAGGATTTAAAAATAGGTAAGGATAATGATCCTGTAGTTTCTGGGGTCTAAAATGTCCCCTAGAAGTCTTGTGGGGGTTTTGGAAGGTGATTGGACCATGGGGGCATCTCACTCATCAGTGGATTAATCCATTGATGAGTTTGTAGCTGAATGTGCTATTGGGAAGTGGAGCCCAAGTGATGGAGGTGAGTCACCAGTGATACTCTTGAAGGGAGTCTCTCACTCACTCGCTCTCACTGGCAGGCCTCAAGATAAAGATCCAATGACCAGGCCTACATGCCTCCCTGAGGGATAAGCAATAATTTAAGATTGTACTGTGATTGGTATCACCTGGTCCAGTAAAGTCCAGATAGGCATCAGTCACCCAGGTAGGTGACTAAAGCATCTGAACCCCATCCCTTTCCAAAAATGCCTTTGTTCTTTCCACATTCCCTTGCTTTGTGACTCACTTCCCTATTGGATCAATACTCACTAAGCAGCTATACTTGCACAGTGGACCCTTGATTTACAAACTCGATCAGTTCCTCAGGGCTGGTTGTAACTCAAATTGGTTGTAAGTGAATACATGGTGTCACATGCCTGTAATCCCAGCAAACCAGGAGGCTAAGGCAGGAGGACTGCTGTGAGTTCGAGGCCAGCCTGGGCTACATACTGAGTTCAAGGCCGGCCTGAACTATAAGCAAGACCCTATCTCAAAAAAAAAAACCAAAACCAGGGCCAGGGATTTAGCTCAGTGGCACCACACTTGCAAGCACAAACAAGGTCCTGAGTTCAATCCCTGGTACCAAAGAAAAGAAAAAAATCCTGAGTATCTTCTAGCTTTTTCATTTATAGGTATGAAATATTTTCATCTACAGGTTTTTTTCTTTTTTTTTTTTTGGTGCCAGGGATCGAACCTGGGACCTTGTGCTTGTGAGGCAGGTGCCGGAACCAGTGAGCTAAATCCCCAGCCCCGTTTCTTTTCTTTTGGAAAACAACTATACAATGATCTCTTATGTAAGATCACTCCACAGTTTTTAAAAAATGGTTTCAAATATGTTAAAGTATACCCTGTCTTAGATTACAGCCACACCACTCTTCTCTCTACATTCTGGCATTTTAAACCCACGGGCATTGTTTTAAAGGTTTTGTTTGAATTAATGGAAGCCTACCGTGTTGATAAGGAAGCAGGCAGATGACTGAAAAGGCAGAGGTCTTAAAAACAGTACAGCTGCTAAATTTAGGACTCATAGGCAGCTTCCCAATTGGCTTGGGAAGGAGTCATTCATGTGTCTATAACAACTAGAAAAGGGTGGGGAAATGTCAACAAATGTGTTAATCAGAGACTTTCAGGAAATTCTAGGGTCGTTTTAGCTTAAGTAGTTAATTTTCCTTGAGGCCTGTGACATAATATAGAGGAAATACATGTAATTCCCAACCTCATAGAAGTCCGACACTTCAAGTTCATTTTCTCCAAAACTGAAGAATGAATCCTAGAGAATAGAGGTTAAGAATAAAAAATATTTATTGAGGGAGAGAGAGAGGGCTCCTGAGAGACAGGAGGGGACCCAGAAAATGGGTTGCCATGGACCCCACTTTACAGAGGAAACTTTACAGAGCAAAATCACAAGATAGATGCAAAATTACGAGGTGGGTACACACAGGACAAAACTATGACCAACCAATAAGATTACAAGTTTAGCCGCTTAGGTAATATTAATCCAATGGGAAAGCAGGTCACGTACAGTGGACCCTTGACTTACAAACTCAATTCATCCACAAGGGTTGGTTGTAACTCAAGTTGGTTGTAAGTCAAGACTATTTTTCCCATAAGAAATAATGGAAATTACCCATAATGCATTCCAAATCTCCCAAAGCACCCATTAACTAACCTTTTCATAATGAAAAAGGGTTGCATAGCTAAGAGACAACCTACAATGAGGGAAAACATTTTTACCAGCTGTTCCTCAGACAAAGGACTACTATCTAAAATATATAAAGAATTTAAAAAAATAAGATCCCCCCACCCCAAATTTAAAGACTGAAGCCATCTGAAATGAACAGACTTTTCTCAGACAAAGAAGTAAAAGCAGCAAATAAACATATGAAAAAATGTTCAACATCACTGGTCATTCGAGAGATGTAGATGAAAACAACACTGAGATTCTACCTCACCCCAGAAAGAATGGCTGCTATCAAGAAATCAACCAATAACGAATACTGGCAGGATTGTTGGGAGAAAGGAACCCTTCTCCATTGTTGGTGGGAGAGCAGACTGGTGCAACCACTGTGGAAATCAATAAGGAGAAACCTCAGAAATCTAGGATTAGAGGTTCCATTTGACTCAGCTATTCCCCTGCTGGGTATCTTCCCAAAAGAATTAAAAGAATCATACCACAGCGATATATGTGCACCCATGTTTATAGCAGCACAGTTTGTAATAGCTAAAACTTGGAGACAGCCCAATTGCCCATCAACTGGAGACTGGATAAAAAAGATGTGGTTTGTTTATAAAATGGAGTACTACTCAGCCATAAAGAATGAGAAACTAGAGTCATTTATAGCTAAATGGATGCACATTGAAGCCATACTCTTAAGTGAAATAAATAGGACACACGTGTAAATACCGAATAGTTTCTCTGGTGTGAGAAACTGAGAGTGTAAATAAGGATCAAAATGTATAACTGATAATGTCAAACAGGAAGAAAAGGTCTAAAGGGGAAGGGGAAGTGGAAGAGGTAGGGGAAAGGAAAGAAGGGAAAAGAAAAAATATGAGAAAAGGAAAAAACGGAAACAAAGTCTCTATAAATAGGAAGGGGTATAGGGGTAGAAGGGAGAGGGTAGGGGAATGGGGAAAAAATAAGAACCAAGATATGTCATGTAAAGGTACAAGTTCTCAATGATGAACGTCATCATATTGTATACCTAAAATGTACCAATAAACTTAATGAAAAAAGGGTTGTAAAATGTACATACTTTACTAGAAACACCATAACTTTCCTAGTGTATTCACCAAAAAGTTATAAAATATGCCTAGTTTACCAGAAAGCATAATTTCATGCTATACTCACCATTCAAGTTGATATCTTTGGCTTGCAGGGAGGATGAAATGGAAGGTGGTTACTGTTTGGAAGGAGAGTCCCCTTCCATAACATCAGAAACCTGGCTCTCTGGTCTCCTTTCTCTCCTTGGGAGAGTCTGTAGCCCAGTAGGACCTGCTTCTGGCTTACTGAGTCTCAACCTTTTCAGAACTAAAAATTGGTCTAAGGTTGTCTGTTTCTGTCTCTTCTTTAACACTGCTCTATAGTATGACATGACATTGTCATTAAGCAAGTGAATGCAACAATTGGCTTTTTCTCTGTCTGGGTGGGTCTTCTCTACAAATGTTTGTAGCTCTGTCCATTTTTTCAGGATTTCCTTTATTTCAGAAGAACTTTGCTGCACTGATTGTTGATACTCCCCTTCCTCTTCAAAAAGCTCCTCAGCTGCCATTCTCTGTTTCTCAACCAAAAGTTGCTGAAGTTCCTCTGTAGACAGTTCCTCTGAATGTTCCTCCATTAGTTCCTCAACATCACTACTGTCTATCTGCAAACCTATGGATTCTGCTATAGCGACAATGTCATCAACCACAGGGTCAACTGAAGGCTCAGGCTCCTCTACACAGCCTTCTAAGTCTCTCTCCTGTACAATTCTAGGCCACACTTTCTTCCAGGCAGATCTCAGTGTTCTTAGAGAGACATTGGCCCATGATTTCTCAATTAACCCCACACAGGAAAGGATGTTGTAATGTTCCTTCCAGAACTCTGTAAGGGTTAAATCTGTATCTGAGACCATCTGAAAGCACTTCAGGAACAGCTCCTTGGTGTATAGCTTCTTAAAGTTAACTGTAATCTGCTGGTCCATAGGCTGCAGTAGAGAAGTTGTATTAGGTGGGAGGACCTCCACTGAGAGCCATGGGAATTCTTCAGCCAATTCTTCTTCCAAATCTCGTGGGTGAGCAGGAGCACTGTCCATGATGAGGAGAGCCTTGAGTGGTAAACCTCTGTCCTCTAAATATTTCTTAACAGTAGGACAAAAAGCCTCCCTGATCCACTCAAGAAAAAGTACTGTTGTTACCCAGGCTTTTACATTAGATCTCCACATGACCCCTAACCTATTCTTCATGACTTTATGTTTTCTGAACACTATAGGGGTCTCAGAGTGATAAACTAAGAGAGGCTTTATCTTGAGGTCACCACTCGCATTGGCACATAGCAGTATGGTTAGCCTATCCTTCATAGGCTTGTGGCCTGGCATTTTCTTCTCTTCCTGGGTAATGTATGTTCTCCTGGGCATTTTCTTCCAGAAAAGGCCAGTTTCATCACAATTGAAAACTTGATGAGAGCAAAAGCCATTTCTCTGTGTCATCATTTCAAAGTAGTGTATGTAATTTTCAGCAGCCCTTTTATCAGCACTGGCTGCTTCACCATGCTTGGTTACGCTATGAGTCCCAGTCCTTGCTTTAAAATTGTGAAACCACCCCTTACTGGCACAAAATGTTTCAGCATTATCACTCATTGATGGATTATCCTTTATGAGATCTGCATTTATAGCCCTAGCTTTCTCACAAATTATAGACTCAGACAGGCTATAACCTGCCATTTGCCTTTCATTTATCCATACTAATAATAGCCTTTCTACCTCATCTAACACTGTTGATCGTGACTTACTAATTTGAGTAACACCTTTAGCAACACTAGCTTTCTTATACAAATCTTTTCTCTGTAAGATTGTGGAGATGGTGGATTTCGACATGCTGTACATATTAGCAAGATCAGTCACACGAACACCACTCTCATATTTCTCCACAATTTCCTTCTTCGTTTCGATTGTGATTGCTTTCTTTACCTTCCCTTCCTTTCCTAGTTTCTTTTCTAGCTTTTTGGGGGCCATTTTGTTAGCAGTAATCATAGTGATTATATAAAACACTGACCAAAATCACATCCACGAACACGTGTGTCTGGGCTCAGACTGACACTTACGTATGCTTACATATGCTTCTCTGGCATTGCAAGTCTTTGTTTACAACCGAACAAGTAGCCAGCATTCGGGTTGTAACTGAAGAATTTGGTCATAAATTAAAAATAAAATTCTGGTTCTAATCCAAGTTGTTCATATGAGGCTGGTCGTAAATTGAGGGTTCACTGTACCTGTAAAGAACAAGGACCTTTTTAGAAAGGGATGAATCAGGGGATCGTGGTCACCCACCAGGGTGACTGATGTTAATGTTAATTTACTGTTTATCTCTGAGGGAGGTATACAGGCCTGGTCATTTTGTCTTTATCTTGAGGCCTGGCCTCTAACAGATGCACCTCCAGCCACAGTTGTAATGTTTTAATGCTCTGTATTGACTTCCCCGGGCCTAGCCCTGTCTGACTGCCTATACTATTTCTACCGAATTTAGCTGTCTCTAATAATAACACCCTCCTCTAGGCTTTTGTGAGAGTCAGCCCCAATACTTGAGATTATATGCAAATATTCATTTTATATAAGGTACTTAAATATCCTCAGATTTTGGCATCAGCAAAGAGCAAGCATATTGTTACATCCCGAGGTGGACAGCTCACCAAGTCATGCCATGCCATGCCACTGCTCTGCTGAAAATGCAGCTTTCCATGATCCTAAACCCAGTACCAATAAAAAACTAAAAAAAGGGAAAGTCTAGCATAACAAATGATGGCTTATTTGGGGAAAAAAGATGGAAATGGAAAAGAAAGAGAATAGACAGGCACCATGAGGTAGCAGGAGGCTTCAGAGCTGAAAGCCCATGTGTTCTTATCCCTGGCTCCTTTTATTGGGGACTAGTGTATTTCCCATCCCCCAGGTGGGCACTTGTCCATATCTGATCTGTTTCCTTGACTGCTTTGGATCCTAACCGAGGCCATTTGTTTTCTTTTTGCTGCTTCGTAATGAATAAATGAAGGGGAAGGCAGCTTATTTAATTATTAAATAAAGGGGACATGTGTACATGTGTGTATCTGGTGCAATATTATACTGATGTTAAAGTGAGAACATACATGTGTATATGCATAGGTGTGTGTGTGTGTGCACGCGTGCGTGCATGTGCATGTCTTATATATTAAATGAGTCCTTAGGTGGCTGACTTTTACTGCCCTTGAATTTTGTCAGGTGGCAGGGGGAGCTGGCTTTCCTGATAACTTTTGCTTGGTGCCTCTCCCAAGTCTAGCTAGCTCTTCCCTCCTTTGTCTTTCTAATTACCCTAACTGCAGAGTTTACCCGTGAGGGCAGAAATTGCTTTTAGTAAGTTTCTCTATTGATCTTAGTAAAGTTCAATAAGGCCTTTATCCTGTCTTTTCCCTACCTACAGTGCCACCTGTCCTTATAGTAAAGAAAGTTTTGTGTTATCATGTTTCTTTTTTGTAAGCATCTTTTTGGTTTATGTCTTGTACTCTGAGTAACTAACTTGACGATAATGATACACAGTGTATTAACTGTTATTATTCTCTTATTATTTTATTATAAATTTGGGGTTTTTATAAAATAAAAAATAGCCACAATTATCTGAAAAGGGTATTAAAATGCCCCTTCATTTTCTAACTGTAGATATGTAAGAAGCCAGATTTTCTCCAGAGGCTTTAATCAAAATAAAAGATTGCAAGAGATCATTACAGACAGCTAAGTTAGATAACAATATTACAGGCAGTCAGATAGGCCTTGGTCCTCAAGAGAGTCAAGACAAACACATCACAACTGTGGCCAGAGACACATGTAATGGAGACTGGACCTCAAGATAAAGAGGAAATGACCAGGCCTGCATACTTCCTCAAACGACAAACACTGGGCCTAACGAAGTCTAGACAGACAGCCATCACCCTGGTGGGTGACCTCTGGACTTATCATTTTCTAGAAAAAGTCTTTATTCTTTCCATGCACTCTTGTTATGTGAACTGTTTCTCCATTGGATCACTGTTACCTAAGCAATTTTACTTGTAACCTTATTGGTTGTTCATAGCTTTAACCAACATTGCACCAACATGGGTTTTGCTCTATAAAACTTCCTCTGAAAAATGGGGTCCTCGGCTACCCATTCGGGACCCCCTCCTGCCTTTCAAGAGCTATCCTCTCAATAAACATTTCCTACTCTTAACCTCCATTGTTCCTAGAATTCATTCTTCGATTTTAGAGTACACACACTTAGAGTATCAGACAGCTAACATGTTAAAATTATATTTCTCTTATATCATTTAGAGGTCCTATTTCATCTTCTATATCATCCCTGTACCAGTTTCACTGATGCAAGCAGTCATAGTGCCCTTCCATTAACCCCTTGACCTCACCAAGCTCCATTTCCCATGTTTCCTATGCTGCTAAATGGCTTGAAAGGGAAGCTGATGTTACCAACTAGCATGAGTCCTTGCTTTAGTGATAATGGAAATTAAAACTAAAGCAACAATGTGAATTTATAGGTAAAAGCTTTAATTGGAAAATAAGGATAGAAAAAGGACAGGGGGCAGGCACAGTCTGATAAAGAGCATCAGATTGGCCCACTAATGAAGCAAAGGGACAGGTGTTATGGGGTGCTTTTAATGGGCTTAATATAGGTAGCTAAGTTATATCAAAATTAATATATAATCAGAGAGGGACTGGGCTGTCAAGGAAGTCAGCACAAAAATAAAGACACGAGAATTTTGGCTGGAGGCACATTTGAAGAAGGCCAGACCTCAAGAAAGATATGCAATGGCCAGGCATACATGCCTGTCTAAGGGATAAATAATAACTAGAAATTGTACTGTAATTAGCACCATTTGGTCCAGTAAGTCTAGACAGGCATCAGTCACCCAGGTGGGTGGCCAGAGCATCTGGACTCATGCCTTCCCAAAATGTCTTTGTTCTTTCCATGTAGCCTGGCTATGTGACTCATTTCCCTATTGCATCAATATTAGCTAAGTGGTTATATCTAAAATCCTATAGATTTGATTGTAGTTTGACCCACGCTGTACCTGTATTGTGACTTTGCTGTATAAATTACCCCTGACAAGGGGTCTCAGTGGCAATCTACTTTTGAGACCCCTCCTGTCTCTCAGGAGCTATCAGTAAACCTTTCCTACTCTTAATCTCCATTGTCCCTTGGAATTCTTTCTTCAATATCTGGGGGACATGAACTTGGCACATTTGACATCTAGCAGGTTGGGAGTTATATCTCTCCTATGTCAGGCTGGGATCTAGTTGATCATTATCTCAGTCCTAGTTTCATACGTCCTGAGGAATCCCCATGACTTGAGGGGTAATTTGGCTTCCCTGTAGGTAATGCTTCATGGCTTCAAGGGCAATCTCAGTCATTTGAGCCTCTGTTGTAATCCAAAGTCACCAGAGGTATAGTGCAAGGAAAATTTCTTGATGTGGGTGTTCTCAGTCTTCGAGTAATGAGAAAAGTCAGGTAAATTTAGGTCTAATAAACCCTGTTTTGCCAACTTTTAGGCAGACACTTCCTAAATGACTAGCTGAGGATGTGATCCAGAGTTTTGTGGGGATTTTTGGTACCGGGGATCGAACTCGGGTCCTTGAGATTGCAAGGCAGGCAGCGGAACCACTGAGCTAAATCCCCGGCCCATGATCCAGTTTTTACAAAACGAATGTCAAACTTTTTTCTACTTTTAGCTATTACTAGACATCAATAGGCCTAAGTGAAAAGTCACTTTAAAACAAACAAACAAACAAACAACTTTTAAGTCCCAATCTCAGAAGGAAACACAAATAATACTATTAATGAGTAAAATGTGTCTCCTGCCACCTCATCCCCTCAGCCCAGCCTCTGGCAGTCAGCTTTCGTCAGAATCTGCTCCCTCTGGAAAGTGCTGTGGCTCTTGCTCCACCCTCTCCATCCCACAAGTGACTAATTCTAGTGCTGTCTCAATGTCCTTTCTGAATACCCTCAGTCTTAACCATTTAAGCATTTAATCTGGTGGCTCTTATCTTCTTTGCATGCCTCTCTAGGTTGTAGTAGAGAAGAAGAAAAAGAGTGAGCATTTATAGCAGCCCCCTCCCTTTATCTGCAGTTTTAGTTTCCACTGATTCAGTTATCCAGGGTCAACTATGGTCTGAAATATAAAACATAAAATTTCAGAAATAATTCAAAAGTTTTAAAAATCTATGCCATTCTCATAGTGTGTTGAAATCTCAGGTCATTTCTGATTCCTGAATAACATTGCAGTGGAGGGTGAAGTTGTTCACATTGCTTTGATTCCTTCTGAAGCTAGTTGATTTGCAAAAATAGAGAAATCTCAAAAGCAAAGGGGCAAAGGAGAAGGAGAAGTAGGAGAGGCAGGGGAAAGGAAAGAAGGGAATGGAATTAATATGAGAAAATGAAAAAAGGAAACAAAGTCTTTGTAAATAGGGAGGGATGGAGGGGTTGAAGGGAGGGCAGGTGAAGGAGGAAAAAAATAAGAACCAAGAGAGTATGTAAAGGTGCATACCTCCAATGATAAATGTCATTATATTGTACATCTAAAGTGTACCAATAAAAGGATATACAAAAAAAATAGACAGCCGGGGATTTAGCTCAGTGGTTCCGCCGCCTGTCTTGCAAGCGCAAGGACCTGAGTTTGATCCCCGGTACCAAACAAAACAAAACAAAACAAAAAAAATAGAGAAATCTTGATAAGGGATAAATAACATACACAGCTCCCACCCCCACCACACACTCTAGGGCTTTTCTTCAGAGCTATTTTCCTGAACTTCTGCAAGACACAAAGAAACATGGAGTGTGTATTTAATACAGAAGTCTACTTGGAGCTGATAACACAGCAGTCAAAAAACATAGGCTGCATTATTTGGAAAAGGACTTTATATACCATTCACTACAGTACTCTAATACTAATTTTGAAAGGAGAAAAAAAGCACAATCCTTTTGCTGTTTTAATTTAGAATTCTTTGAATTTGCAGTCACTGGGAAGCTTTATCACAAAAACCATCCCAAATATAGCAGATCTATTACTGTCTAAACAATGGGCACAATTTAAGAAGCTTTAAACAGGAAATATAACATTAATTCAGACCCCATTAATTCAGAATTACTAATAATGTAAAGAATCCTTCAAATTTCAGGGTGAACCATCTAACCAGGGCTTGTTAAACAACTGAAAAGATTAGAGATGGACTACTTACGATGATCTATCTTCCAGCATTGCCTCGCATGTAATTTGTAGCATTAAGGTAATAATTAGAAATAGGTCTGATCTGTGGTATCAAGCAGGTCTATCAAGACTAGCTATAATTAGCAACTAACAAAAATGTCTGCTATCCCTGCTGTTTGTCTCAAGTATCTCATGCATAAGCCAGGCACTGTGGTGCATAGCTATAGTCCTAGATATTCAGGAGCCTGAGGTGGTGTCTGAACCCTAGGAATTTCACACCAGCTTAAGCAACATAGTGAGACCCACTCTCAAAAACAAACAACAGAATGGGGAAAAAAGAAGAATAGAGATATGTTATGTACAGGTACAAATTCTCTACAATAAATGTGATCATTATGTATATCAAAAGTATACCAATAAAATTACTTTTAGAAATAACAACAACAAAAACATCAAACAGCTCATTCTTTATTTCAAGCTGGTCTTCTTGTAACTGCTATATTTGCTGTCCAGTATCATCTGCAAGATGTCAAAAAGTGCTTACCTCTGAGTCTTTGGCTTGCTGATTACAAATGACTATCAAATTGTACAAGATTTTGTCTCATCCGCCTCTGTGTGGGACACATCATGAGGTAGGCTCCACAATTCTCTTCATCATCCCTCACCAGAGTTGCTCCAAATGAAGAATGCGGATTATTACCACTGTAGTACCAAAAAAAAGACAAAGGACAAGGACTTTGAGATAGATAGATAGATAGATAGATAGATAGATAGATAGATAGATAATGTAATATATATTTATAACAAAAAGGTCTAAATTGTCTTTAATAATTAAATATAACACAATACAACAATAAAAACAGACAAAAAATAAATCAATTGAAAAAGAGCAGAAAAGAAATGGAACCAGATACGTGGGAAGAGGCACTCACTACAGTCAAACATGAAATTCTGCACCGAGTACCCCAGAAGTTAAGACCAAAAAGGAATCCCATACGGAATGGAATTGTTAATAGATTAAAAGAAGCATGCAATTAACATGAAGAAATGTATTTTTTGTTGGCTCTGAGTTCAAAGAAGCACAGTAAACTTAGAATATAATGATACGCAGTATCTATGAAAATCATTACACCAAGAAAATTAAGCAAGAAATATGCATATGTAAATATTTTTATAAACAATGCAGGATATGGACTAAGAATTTCAGGAGCTCCCTTCTGTACATGTGTTTCATGATTTTTCCTAAATAAAGAGGTTCCCATGTTTGGGCTTAGGGGAAATATCAGTGATGGAGCATCACATCTAGGACACGCCTGTACATAGCCTCAGTTAACTTCTGTGAGACAGAACAGGGCACACAGGGGCTATTCACTTCGTCTAATAATATGTATGAAGCACTGACTACATGCTAATCACAGGGCTCCATAAAACTGTGAGCAAAACAGACACGGTTCCTGTCTGTGGACCTCACTGGAGCCAAGTATGAGAAAACATCTATGAAAGATCACATGGCTCTGTAATTTAAAACTGTGCTAAGTGCTATAAAGGGGGTGTGCAGGGAGCTGCAAGAGCACGTGAAAGATGCTAACAGAAGATCCCAGTGGAGGTGGGCACAGACAGGCATGCTTGGGCTGTAAGGTGACAGATGAGAACAGAGGTGCAAGAAAGGAGGCAGCATGCTGAAAAGCAGGTGGGAGGAAACAGGGTGGGTGCATAGAAGAAAGGGAGCCTTGGTCAGAGAATAAGAGGACGCTGGGAGTTAGCTTGGGGCTAGAAACACATGGCTTTGTAGGTCCTTTTTGTAACATTTTTCCACGTCAGTGTTTATTCCTAAAAGCAAGGCAAGATCTGGACGAGTTTTCAGCAGAATTCTGATGCTATTTAAACAGTATTACATTTTCACTTTCCAGCTAAAGTGTGCAGACTGCTGGACAGATGTCCGGAGAGGATTTAGGAGAGTCATGAAGGTGCACCTGCAGTAAGTCAGGTGAGAGGTGACAGGGATCGGGACTGGCGTGAGAACCATGCCGTGTGAAGCTGGAGAACACTGCACTAGGCAGGACTATGGTAGAATGAAAGGGACCTGGAGGTAAACTCGGTGGGAGAGCGCCACAGGGAGGGGGAAGAGCTAAAGACCACTCCAAGGCTCCTGGCTTCCGGCTTCTTCACCTGGATGGTGAGTGATGCCATTCTCTGAAGCAGGCCTAAGATCCCCACTCCCCCCCATCAGGGATGTGGACCGGCACACACATCTGCAGGTGTGCCATGAGGGCGGGGCAAAGGAAGACAGACAGAAGACGTCCAGATGGCACCTGGGAAGGTGGAACCAGAGTACCTGACAAGGGCCGAGAATTTAGCTCAGTGGTTCCGCCACCTGCCTCACAAGCGCAAGGGCCCAAGTTCGATCCCCAGTACCAAAAAGAAAGCGAGTACCTGACAGACAGGCACAGGTAACTATTAAGATGTCCACCCATGTGATGTACTCAGAAGTCAGCACTAAGGAAATCTCACAAGTACCAGTCACCAGATTGGAGTTCAACAGCACAAATCACACAGCAAAAAAGGGGCTCCAGTGCTGGAGCGACGGGGTGCAGATTAGGCATGAAGACAATCAAGGCCTCAGACTTAGAAAAGACATTCAGGGCCCACACGGGAAGACTGGGGCAGAGGTGGGAACAGGATGTTGGAGCCAAGGCCAGCAGGAGATCAGCCACCTAACCAGCACAGGGCTGGGAGCTGGGTGCTGAACAGTGTTCCTGAAATCCCTCTGGCTTCTGGCTGTGCCCTCGAAGCTCAGGCCCTGAGACTGGACAGGCTCATCTGCACTATGGGGAGAGGAGAAAGACTCACACTCTTCTCAAAACCACTTGGTTCTAAAACAGAGAGAGCCCCCACATCCTGGCTCTTCTTAGGGATGATGAGCCAGTGAAAGGGGTGACGGGTAATGCCTGGTGCTCTGTACTTACAGGCTTTAAGGAGGATGTTGAACTCTGAATGAGGCTGGAGGTCAGCAGAGGGCATGGCTGGAGCAGGAACAGCCAGTAGAGCCTTCGTTTGCCCCAGGCTGGCGCATTGGAAGGGCTCCTGCATGCCCACTACAGTGATGCATGGATCCAGGGAAACCACGGGCATGAAGATGAAAAGGTAATCTGGAGTCAGACTGAAGATAGTGCTAGTCTAGGCTTTGTTCTGTGAACTGTGCAAACCAATCACAGCCAGAGCAGTCATTCTACTCAAATCTCCGGTATAGTAACAAGGAAAAGCATCTTATTGCTAAACAAATAAATACATATATAATTTTAAACGTTTTGAAATAATGGTTGAGATGAAAATGAATGAGCATATGAGCCAGCAAAACGCCAGCAAGAGAGGAAATGAGAGGACCGGTCCCAGCCTCATCTGAGGGAGACCACGGCTGCCATGGTGGGCAGCACAAATGCCTTCAGGTGGCAACTGTGTGAGGGTGACAGCTTCAGCTGAGACTCAGGGTGGAATCCAAGGTGGAGTTGGTGAGCCACAGGACGCTCAGGAGGTATGGAGGGTCTGGGCACAGGACAGGGCAGAGACAGACATGTGAGATATCGGGCTGGGGATTTAGCTCAGTGGTTCCGCTGCCTGCTCCCCAAGCGCAAGGATCTGAGTTCGATCCCTGGTACCAAAAAAAAAAATAGATGTGAGATATCTTAGTCGCTTTCTCATTCGTGGGACACAATACCCAGTATCCACAACAGAAAGGAGAGGTCTGTTTTGGCTCACCGTTACAGGCCTTGGTTAGCTGGCTGCAAGGCAGAAACTCATGGTGGAAGGATCTGGCAGAGGAAAACTCCTCATATCACAGCAGCCAGGAAGCAGAGAGATAGGAGGAGCCTGGGGGGAGAGGCACCCTTCAAGTCACCCCCTCCGTGATCTGCCTCTTCCAAGCAGGCCCCGCCTCCAACAGCACACTTAGCTAGAAGATCATAATCCAAATACATGAGGCTTTCCAGGCCATTTCATGTCCAAACCATAAGATGGGACAAGAGCACATGCATCGCATGTTACCATGGAAGCTATGGGATCAGTGGAGTAGTAGGAGTAAGGAAGGATCTCCTAGGAATGACTCATTGGAGAGAATGGGAGAGCCCAGTAAGAGACGGCTGGGGCAAAGAGGGGTCCAAAAGAACAGGTAGACATCAGAGAGGTGTCAAGCCACGAAAGGCACTGACCCCATTTCTTTCTGCCTACCTAGCTCTTGTGGCCGATGCTAAGCCACTGCATTATAGTCAGCCTCTGTGCCAAAGGCTCCCACATTCCAACCCTCGTGTTATACTACCGTCTGGGGCAGGAAGAGTGAGAGGCCTTATCCCACTTTGCAGATCAGATCAGGAATACGGGGTTGCTTGACTTCTCCCAGATGAGGCCCTTTAGGGTGTCACTGAGCATCCTATGACTGGACCCCCAAATGCTGTGGCTCAGGTGCACCCACAAACACAGTAGCTCAAGTAACAGCCGTATGTGTCCATGCTCCCAGTACTGGGCTTCTCTCCAGGGCCGCGGTGCTAAAGTCAGACAGCCCTGATGCACAGCTTCCACCAGGGGAAGCCACCGTGGAACAGAAAACACACCTCAGGGCGATCGAAGCCTTGTACTTTCCTGACACCAGCCCTGTATTTCCCCAAATTTGTTTTATTTCCGTAACTCTTATCTCCTACCAAGTTGGTAAGTTCCTCAAGAGGTGGGATTGTATCCAGTCACTCTTCTATGCCCCATGTCACTTAGCAGGGTCCAGCACAGAGTGATTGCTTTATAAGTATTTGTTGAGTGGAACAAACAGCTTTGATTCCAACCTGCTAGAGGAAACCCCAGGCATCACTAACTGTGACCACTTTTTTTTTTTTTTTTTTTTTTCCGGTACCAGGGATGGAACTCAGGACCTTGTGCTTTCTGAGCTAAATCCCCGGTCCTATGACCACTTTTTAAAAGCCTCCCAAAGAGGGAAGTTTAGAAATTAGACAGCATCTGCTTGACTAATCAGTAAAAACATTTGACAATGAATATAGTCTAGCTATCTTTTGCTTTACTAAGCCACAAATTCTTTTCCTGTTTTGAGAAGTTTACCATGGCTGCCACCCTGGCTACCCTCAGTCAATTTCTCTCTCTCTCTTTCTCTCCCCCCCACCATCTCTCTCTCTCTCTCTCTCTCTCTCTCACACACACACACACACACGCACGCACAAACACACGCACACACACACCTTCAGCCAGTTAGTGTCCAACACTGGCCATTCATTCTTTTTTTTTTTTGGTACCGGGGATGGAACTCAGGCTTTCAAGGCAGGTGCCGGAACCACTGAGCTAAATCCCTGGCCCCTGGCCATTCATTCTTACCCAGGGAGTAGAGGGATGAGGAAGGTCAACACTCAGACTGTTTAGAAGAGCTCCTCCTCCAGACAGCCCCTCCCAAGTCCTCTGCACAGCCAGCCCTGCCCTAATTAGAAACAGTGTCCCCTGGGGACCGAGGATGTAGCTCAGCACCACAGTGCCTGCCTGGCAAGCACAAGGTCCTGAGTTTGATCCCCAGCACCAAAACAAACAAACAAAACAGTGTCCCTGATGTCTCCTAGGAGCCTCGGACCCTGCCTACTCACCGATACTCAGGGGACAATGTGAACCGGGGATGAGAACCAGCAGTCGCTGCCCAGAAGGACCAGGGCCTCTCCTGCGGGGTTGGCAGAGAACTCCAGCTGCCCTCCTGAGCTGCTGCTCCCTGTGGGGCCACCTCCCCAGCTCCTTGCATGGCCTCCTCCATGGGGATCTCATACCAATGCGTTCTTCTTACCCAGTAATGACAAGCAGGTTTCCTGGGGGCGTTGGGAAGACGGGGTTTTACCTCTATTAAATAATTACACCAATAATTTCTTTCAAAAGAGGGGTGAAGAGGAAAATGAACAAGGGCTACAAGCTCACTGGACAGCATCAGAATTGGCTCTTGGATTGAGCAGGCTCACAGGTCCCAAGCACTCCTTTTACTCCTGCACTGCTACCCAGCCAAGGCATCAACCCACTGTGTTCAAAAACTCTGGAACCACGGGACAGAGAGACCAGGACAGAGCAAAGCCTAAAGCAAAGAGCCAGAAGAGAAGCAGCCTGGGAACCTCTGTGAATCTGTGAGCAGGAAGAGCTCTGGGTGCATGGATACAGAATTCAGTGCAAAGGACCTGAAGTCTGGGCCCCGGGCGCCCTGGGAGGACAGAAGGAAGAAAAGAAGGAGGCTGCAGGTCACAAGCTCACTTCTCTCTCTTCCTCCACGTAATGATTTTTAAGAGGTTTTGAGGAAAGAAAGAGAGGTTGCTTTGCCCCTGGCCACCATGTGCTGATGATCAATATTTTATTAACTTGGGCCATTTGAGAGGCTGCTCTGATGTTACATCCAAAGCACAGGCCACTTTCACTCCCAGAAGACAGGAAGAGAAATGTCTCAGATTTCACCCTAACCCCACCTGAGGGCATAAAACCCAAAAACCTGGTGTCTTCCTTCAACCGGGTCTGTGGCAAAGGGGGGAGGGATTAATAAATGCTAATCTCCGCCAGGGGACCAGACTGTAAAGTGCTACCCTACATGAAAGTGTTTACCGAGAAAGCCAGGATCCCTCTCCACTTCTACTCTACTGCTGGGATTCCTCTCTACTACAGAAAAACCTGTGTGTAAAAGATTTTGGGAAGATCTCACAAAATATCATACATACGAGCTGGCTGCTGACGACAAGAGCTCCAGTGACCTGACCGCTCTGCCCAAGGGCAGCATGTCAGTCAGCACGGACGGAAGACTGAGCTCTGAAAATAGTGCCGAGATGGAGCCACCAGTGTCTAGAAGGACAGATCTCAGGAGACTCAGATCTCACTACTTCAGGCCTCCTTGTGTGATTCCCTCTGAGGAAGTGGCAGCCTAGAGACCCCTGGCTTTTGATCCTTTCCCTGCCTCCTTCTGTGGAGCAAGTGCATCTGCAATCCTCCTCCTCGTCCCTTTCTCCTCCCTGTCCTCTCCTGCTCCTCCTCTTCCCTTTCCTTCTTCCTCTTCCTCCTCCTCCTCCTCCTCCTCCTCTCTGTCTTTCTCTCCTACTCTCTTTCCCTCTCTCACTCTCCTTATTTCATTCTTTCCTTCTTCCTTTACTGTTTCCAGAGCAGATATTCTGGCTCCGTTTTTTTAACCTACTGATCCAATGTTTAGTCTTCAACCCCAAGTTGAACCTTTATTCCATGCATTCTGCAGCTGTTCTCACACTAAGTCACCTTCACCCCCAGCATGTGTTTTCCGGCCCCTCTCTAAGTGCTCCTTCCCCTTGGGCTTTTCATTTCCACAGCTGTGGTGCAGCCCTTTCTAGTGTGTTTCAGGCATGTGCGCCTTGCTTTCAAGGTCATGTTTCAGGCACGTGCACCCTGCTTTCAAGGTGGCGCCGCGGGCAGCTAAGGATATTCTGGGGCTGAGGAAGGTGATACTCTGTCCCCAGCCTCTCATCTAATTGCACTCACTCTTGGTCAATTCATCTGACCACCCACCTGAGCAAGAGCCCCAGACCTCTGCCTGAACTTCCAGTGCAGACCTCTCTCCCATGTTTCAGATTTTCTCTCCACCTGGATGTCTGATGGGCAGCACAAGCTCAACATGGACCAAAACAAGCAGCTGATTTCCCGCTTCCTCTGACCACCCGTAGGCTCCTCACTCCCGTGATGGTAGCTCCACCCTTCCCCTTGCTCAGGCCAAGACCCTCAAAGTCATCCCAACTCTCTCATCCCCTACAGCCCTACAAACCCTCAGAAAATCTTACTGCTCTACCTTCAAAAGATACCCACCACTATGCCCTGAGCCAAGGCTTCTTACATCTTGCATAAGACTTCCCACAGTAGTTTTTTCACTGAGATCCACTTCCTTCTACCACTGCCTCCCACAAACTCTGTTCTTAACAGCCAACATGAGCCTTTAAATATGTAAATCAGATCATGTCAGCCCTCTGCTCAAAACCTTTCAGAAACCTCCTTTGCCTAAGAGTCCAAGCCAAAGTCGGGCAATGGTCCATAGGCCTGACACGGTACCAACCACTCTGGCCTCTTTGCTCTTCTCTGAACCCATCAGTCACACTCCTGCTTCAGGGCCCGACCCCGGCTGATCCATCTGCCTATGCTATTTTCCTCCAGACGCCCACATGCCTTCCTCCTGCCCCTTCTTCAAACCACCTTCTCCGTGACGCCTGCCCTGACAATCTATTTGAAATTGCAAACATGCCTCCCTCCCTGACTCTTTTCTTTTTCCTACACACTTATTAGTTTACTTCTCCTAGTTTACTTTTTCTGTTTACTGTTCATTGTTCTGTATACCTATTATGCTGCATACCTAATATGGACTAATTTAAAAAGATATCTAGAAAGTTCCAGGAAACTTGGATCACATGATGTGTAAGAGAAAGAAATTTCGTCTTCTAGGGAACTTCCAATGTCACTAAGATTAACAAGTATAAGTCACAAAAGCAGAAGAGGGATGCTGTGTGTTGCCAGGAAATAACGCCTTTAAAAGTCACCCTTGTGGGCCGGGGATTTAGCTCAGTGGTTTCGCCACCTGCTGCGCAAGCGCAAGGACCCGAGTTTGATCCCCGGAACCAAAAAAAAAAAAAGAATTCAAAAGTCACCCTTGTGAACTGTGAGCAGCTGACTTCCTACAAAAGGTCAACCTCCTACTTATCGGGCCCGAGGCCCTGCCCCAGGAACAGCCCCATCTCTCCTTTGTCTCTCAAGGAGGTTAAAATGCCAGCCTTCGAGTGAGATACTTGTTTTCTTTTGTTGTTTGTTTTTTGTGGTGCCGGGGATCGGGGATCGAACTCAGGCCTTTCACTCCGGAGGCAGGTGTGGTGCCACTGAGCTAAATCCCCAGCCCTAGAGCGGGATTCCTGGAGCCTGAGCAGGTCCTGCACAGAGACCTTCAAGCCTCTGCAGGTACCTCCTGTGAATCATCACCTGCCCCCAGGGCTACTGGCTATAAATTGCAGGCTGCTGTGGGAAGCCAGGGATGAAATGTGTCAACTCTTCACAATCTGCTCAGAGGCTGGGCTCCAGGAATCTGACAGCATGCTGTGGGGGAAAAAAAATCAGCCCATCTGGACCCTGTTCTAAGAGACCTTACTGACACTACTACAGTGGACCCTCAAGTTAAGACCAGCCTGACATGCAAGCAACTTGGGTTAATTTGGTTCGTGAAAGATTCATCTGCCTCTTGTTATCTACGGCACGTACCCAGGTAAACATCCAGATCTCAGCTGTATTAACTTACAACCAGCCCTCGGGAGCCGATGGAGTTGGTAAGTCAAGGGTCCAACGTACATTTGCCAACACTTTTTGAAAGCCCATCCAAGGGTGGAAGATGCTCAAAGGTCACATGAGTCCACATGGTAAAAGAAAAACCCCACACATGTGAAAGATGATTGTACTTCTGGAGTTAGTGGTGATTCCCATTCAAATGTCTTGAGCCCTCACTTATCCCTCCCCTCCCTTCCTTCCTACTGGCACCTGGTATATAGCCTCAGTAGGGGAAAATGGGCCCAGTGTTTCTGAACCCCTAGCAAGCACAATTCAGGGAGTGTCATATCGCAACCACATTTTCTAGCACACACCATATAAGCAGCTAATGACACCACACCCTGCATTTTGGAAGGGCTCTGCTCTTTCTATGGCTTTGAAATATAACAGGCCATGAATCCCAGCTCAGCTAGATGTGCCTTTGAACCAGCTACTGAAGTTCTCTGTGCCTCAGTTTCTTCCACTGTCCGGTAGTAATCACAGACATCATGACGGTGAATCCTCATTAGCCACAGATCTCATCTTTGCAGATCACCCTACCCACTAAAATTCACCCAGTAAACCTAAAATTTGGGGGCAGGGGATTTGGCTCAGTGGCGCCCTGCCTGCCTGGCAAGTGCAAGGTCCTGAGTTCGATTCCCAGTACAAAAAAAAAAATACTAGCGATCGTTTCAAGGTCCCCGGTGGATATGGGCTGGGCAGTGATAACCAAGGTAAACATTCCCAACTGCAGCTGAACAAGCAGTAGTCTGCCTTCCTGTCTCAGCTCTCATACTGAAACAACTGACTTTTTTGTGGTATGGTTAGTGGAATATTGTGCATTTTTATACTCTCATTGGTGATTTCACTGTTTAGAATGTCCCCTAAGTGTGGTGCTGAAATGCTAAAACACATGTGTTAGATAAGCTTCATTCAGATGTGACACATAGCAGCTGTTGACCATGAGTTCAATGTTAATGAACCAAAAGTACATGTTAAATAAAGTGGCTTGAAGAAGAAATACATAAAACAAGATCACATATTGATCATTTGGTGAATCAGCTGGCAAGAGCCTAACACTTCCTGTAGCTCCCTTGGGAGCAGTGGCTCAGTATTCACACAGCCAGCGCTCAAGGTGGCTTTACAGAGCATAACTGCTACAAGTAACAAGCCCCAACTGCACCTCATAGAGGTACAGCGAGGATGCAATCAACAGATCTAAAGCACTTACGATGGTGCCTGCTATACCGCGAGCACTTAGTGAAAGCTGCGAAGGGCCAGGAGGGCAAGACAGGGAAGACCCAGTGTCAGAGATGCCTCCTCCCCAGCCTTAGCTCTCCTCTCGTCTGCATCGAGAAGCAGGATGACTCAAACTGCGCCATTCCTTTAGGACCTGTGGGCCATTCCAAGACGCTAAATTCCTTCTTAGAACAACTGTTATATGTAGAATCTTCTTACACGAACTAGATATTATTTTTCCCTAACAGGAATCCAGGTTCTGTAGAAGTGTAAAACCCTGACCTCTATTCGCTCCTCACTGCCCACAGGTGTATGCAATGATCCTGTTACCATGCCGCAGGTGAGCACCGAGACAGAGGACAAAATAGTAAGAATCTGGGGCCAGGGATTGAGCTCAGTGGTTCCACCACCTGCCTTACAACCGCAAGGTCCTGAGTTCGATCCCTGGTACAAAAAAAAAAAAAAAAAATTAAGAATCTGGTTGTACAGGCCACTTAGGTAGCTTAAGCGAGTCACCAGTAGTTTACAACTTATTCACAGACGTCCATTCTTTCTATTTCTTCTTTGGCCTTTGAACAACCCAACAGTGATGATGACACTTATCACTTACTAATAGCCAATGAAAAAGGATAATAATTATACTTCCTTGAAGAGGCTCAAAGTAACTTTGTAGTTCATGGAATTTATACTGCACCAGCTCCCTTATGCTCCATTTCAGCCTCCTGCAGGCCTCTGATGTTTGTCCTGGATGCTATGTGGCAGTCGGCTCTATGGTGTCAGAAGATTTGGGCCTCTCTCTGCTTACAGGTGACTACAACTGGGCATCCAGGAAAACAACTCATGCTCAGGTGGATTTTCAGAGGGCAAGAACCTGCTTTTATCACTGATGAAAGAAACCCATGCTACAATGGTGCAACAAAAACCAATGCTTTGAGTTCAACCGTTTTTCCAAAAGTACTCTGTAATGGTTTGAATAGTGTCCCCTGAAAAGATATACCCAAGTGCTAAACCTTGGTACCTATGAATGTGGCCTTATTTAGAAACAGGGGCTTTGCATATATAAGTAAGTTAAGGATCTTGAGATGAGATCATTCTGGATTTTAGAGACATTAAATCCAATGTTTGATGACTTCACGAGTAGAAAGAGAGAGAGATTTGGGACTCAAAAGACAAGAGACACACAGAAGACAGAGGCACGGGCTGAAGCTGTTCTACCACAAGCCAGGGAACAACAGAAGCCCCCAAAATCAGGCAAGAAATGGTTCACATCAGCATGGTGGCTCATGCCTATAACCCCAGCTACTTGAGAGGCTGAGACAGGAGGATCACAAATTCAAGACCAGCCTGAGCAACACAGTGAGACTTTGTCTAAAAATATGATCAGAAACTACTAGTGAACATTTAGATTTTAAAATGTATCATAGTAAAAGATACATTGCCCTTAATCCCTCTCAGAATAATCCTCTCGCTTTGAACACACTTATTCTTGGTACTCTCTGAGGCAGTTCTGGAAGTTCTCTTTTGGGAGAGTCTTCAGTTCTGCTGTCATGGCTGCCTTGATATCCTAATTCAATTCAAAAAATTTACTTTTCATGGTCCTTTTGACTTTGGAAAACAACCAGAAGTCACACGGTGCCAGATCCTATGAATAAGGAGGATGAGGACACTCTGTAAAATTTTTATAGAAATTCCCATACCAGAAGTAATTGTCATGGCGGAGTAATGTCATACTGCAGGATGACAACACTGGCCCATTTCTCTGGCTGTTTCCTATACACGTGGTTTCTTAAATACTCTAATAAGCTCTTTTAATATTCAGAGTCTACTGTAGTGTTCCTGGGTACAAACTCAGCTCACACAATTCCATCAAGGTCAAAAAGCAACATCACTTTGATGTTGAATCTTGACCGACACGATTTTTTTCACAGGAGGAGAACTGGGTGATTTCCATTGAGAACCCTAAACCTCGGTCTCCAGATCATAACCATAGACTTGGGCCAGGGTCAGTGGCTCACTGCCTGCCTGCCTCCCAAGCCCAAGGTCCTGTGTTTGAGCCTCATACCACGGAAAAAAAAACAAAAACATAACCATAGACTCAAGTTTCATTTCGCATGATTATATGAATTTAAAAGGTGAAGTCTGAAGCAGCATGGTTACACCACTCCAATGAAATTGACAAAATTTCACGTTAATTCGTTGTTCATGACCCATGATTTGCCACACGCTTTAAAACACACTTTCTCACAATGAGTTCAAGGCCAGCCTGAACTACATAGAAAGACCCTGTCTCAAAAAGAAACGACAAGAAAAACCAGAAGCACCCTCTCTCAACTCCAGCTCACACTGTTACTAGTGTTCGATACACCTCTTCTCACACTGATGATCTCCCCCTTTCCTTTATATCTTAGTTACTCTCAACATCACTGGAACACAACACCAGACACCCACAACTTTAAGGAGGAGAGGTTTATTTGGGCTCATGGTTTCACTCGTTGGTCAGGTGGCTCCAAAGCAGAAACGTGATGGCAGAGGACCAAGAAGGAGGAAAAGAGTGCTCAATCCATGGCAGCAGGGAAGAAGAGAGACAGGGCAGGAACTGGGACAAGTATACACCCTTCCAGGTCACACCTCCAGTGACCCACTTCCATCCAGGCTCCACCTCCTATTAGCACATTCAGCTACTAAACTCATCAACGGATGAGTCCACTGATGAGTACAGCACCCTCACCTTCCACACGCATGAGAATCTGGGGGGACAATTTAGACCTGAGCCATAACACGTCAGCTGGCACTCAGCAGCAACATTCCCTGTAGCTTCTGATCACACTTCCTTTTTAAAAAAAAAAAAAAAAAAAGGCTGGGGATGTGCCTCAGTGGCAGAACACACCTGGATTGGCGCCTCAGTGTCACCAAGGCGGGTGGTTGGCCCTAGGATGTAGCTCAATGGCAGAGTGCTTGCCTAGCACGTGTGAGGCCCTGAACTCAATCCCCAGTACTGGGGAGTTAGGGAGAGGGCATTTCACAATCCCTAGAGCTTGGGAGGGACCGTGGTTTGTCAATACCTTGATTTCAGACTTACTGACTTAGAGAACCAAGAAAGAATAAGTTTCTGCTGTTTTAAACTAAGCGAGTTTGAAGTAATTTTCCGTGTTAGCCCTAAGGAAGTGATAACACATGCCCAAAATGTTTCTTTCAGTTAGTAACAAAATCTTGAACCAAAAGGTCACTCAACTTTTATAGAGAAATCATCAGTGATATGGCCATTCGAAAACATCCATTTTCACTATTAGCCTCTCCTCAATGCAAACTGGAGCATCGTTACTGTTGTTTTGATCACTGTTTACCCGATTTTAGGATCAGTGTAGGGAAGCATGACACACAGAACCTCAAGCCATATAGAGATGGTGGACAGGATGAATCTTATATGACTCAGTCCTTACATGACTTCAGTCCCACGGAAGGTGAGCAAACAGTGAGTATATGGTTCAAAGATTGAACAAACCTTTTGCTTTCTTTGGGACTGAAGCTTAGGATAGGATCAGGCCGCGAGTCCTTCCTCCAGGCCTGGACTTGTTCTCAAGCCTCCTTGTGTTAGAAATGCTGACTGTGGCCCTGGAGGTGTAATTCAGTGGTAGAGCCCTTGCCTAACATGTATGAGGCCCTGGGTTCCATCCCCAGCATTGCAAAGGAAAAAAAGAAAAAAACAAAAAAAAAGGAATGCCTACTCAACTAGTCACTTATGAACCAGCCCTGGGCAGCTGAAGAGTAGGAGAAATGAGTAAGATTCACATTTCCTGGGACTTCGGATTCCTTCCTGGTACTACAGACATCCTTATTGTATACTCCACATCAGCTCACACAGAATGTCAGTCAGTATGAGTCCTTAAGAAAGAGGACAGTCAAGAGAGTAATGTTACAGAGCGGAGAGAGTGAGGTGGCTGAGTCTGGCTCCCGCTCTCACAGCCACTGCAGTCCACTGAGCTCCACAGAGACAGCGCCGGGGCAAGTGAGAGCCGGACGGGCATTGGGCGACTCTGTGCCTCGCTGAGGAAAACAAGTCAACATGGGCAAA
This sequence comes from Heterocephalus glaber, assembly GCF_053883595.1. Lineage (NCBI taxonomy): Eukaryota > Metazoa > Chordata > Mammalia > Rodentia > Bathyergidae > Heterocephalus > Heterocephalus glaber. The sequence continues at coordinate 8,985,696 of NW_028258153.1, forward strand.
GGAGAGCCTAAGAAGCCGAGAGGCAGGATGTCATCATATGCATTCTTTGTGCAAACTTGCCGAGAGGAGCACAAGAAGAAGCACCCAGATGCTTCCGTTAACTTCTCAGAGTTTTCTAAGAAGTGCTCAGAGAGGTGGAAGACCGTGTCTGCTAAAGAGAAAGGAAAATTTGAAGACATGGCAAAGGCGGACAAGGCCCGTTATGAAAGAGAAATGAAAACCTATATTCCTCCCAAAGGAGAAACAAAAAAGAAGTTCAAGGATCCCAATGCACCCAAGAGGCCTCCTTCGGCCTTCTTCTTGTTCTGTTCTGAGTATCGCCCAAAAATCAAAGGAGGACATCCTGGCCTTTCCATTGGTGATGTTGCAAAGAAACTGGGAGAAATGTGGAATAATACTGCAGCAGATGACAAGCAGCCTTACGAGAAGAAGGCCGCCAAGCTGAAGGAAAAGTATGAAAAGGACATCGCTGCCTACCGAGCTAAAGGAAAACCTGATGCAGCAAAAAGGGAGTTGTCAAGGCTGAAAAAAGCAAGAGAAAGAAGGAAGAGGAAGAAGGTGCGGAAGATGAAGAGGATGAAGATGAAGAAGATGATGATGATGACTAAGTGGGTTCTAGCGGGGGTTTTTTCTTGTCTATAAAGCATTTAACCCCCCTGTCCACAGCCCACTCCTTTTAAAGAAAAAAACTGAAATGTAAGGCTGTGTAAGATTTGTTTTTAAACTGTACAGTGTCTTTTTTTTGTATCGTTAACACACTACCGAATGTGTCTTTCGATAGCCCTGTCCTGGTGGTATTTCAATAGCCACTAACCTTGCCTGGTACAGTATGGGGGTTGTAAATTGGGATAGAAATTTAAAGCAGGTTCTTGTTGGTGCACAGCACAAATTAGTTATACATGGGGATGGTAGTTGTTCATCTTCAGTTGTCTCTGATGCAGCTTATACGAAATGTTGTTCTATTAACTGAATACCACTCTGTAATTGCAAAAAAAAAAGTTGCAGCTGTTTTGTTGACATTCTGAATGCTTCTAAGTAAATACAGTTTTTTTTATTTAAAAAAAAAAAAAAAGAAAGAAAACAGAAAGACGACAGTCAAGCCTGCAGTGGCCCTTCAGATCTCCCCATTTTACAGAAGAAAGAGATTTCCTCCAAATCCCACAGTGGGCTAACAGCTAGGACTAGGACGCAGGTCTCCTACCTCCCACTGGGTTGGGTTCACAGGGCCAGGTTACTCCGACATCTAACTGGAAGAATTTTGATAAAAGGAACATACAAACCAGGCGAAGGAAGGCTAAGGAAGTGATATCCAATAATTTTTAGAACATAAATATGTTACATTTGGAAAAAGGTTGGTAATTTTCTGAATTTTTTACAAGGCATGGACTTTGACATTATACAATTATGGATTTAAATACTGGCTCTCTGACATATTAGCTGTGACTTTGATTTTATTATTGAAATTCTGTAAGTCCTGGGTTTCTCATCTATAAATGAAAATAACTAACTTCTATCTAATTTGCTCATAGTGATAAATAAATGAAAATGGACACACGTGAAGAAATTTTAAGCCCAACGTGTTGGCCCACACTTGTAATCCCAGCTACTGGGGAGACTGAAGCAGGAAGATTGCAAATTCAAGGCCAGCCTGGGCAACTTTTTGAGACACTGTCTCAAAAATAAAAAATGAAAAGGGCTGGAGGGTAGCTCAATGTCAGGGTACATGACTAGCACAACCAAAGCCCTATAGGGTCAATTCTAAGCTCTGCAAAAAAGAAAGAAAGGAGGGAGGGAGGGAAGTTGGAAAGGAGGGAGGAGAACACCTCTGCAAAAGCCTACATGCAGGATCCACCACGTGTATAAAGTTTAAGAATGACAAGCACATGGAGGTTAAAAGTCCCCTTTGGCAGTAGGAGGAGGATGATACTGTGGGATATGTGTGGGAAACTTCAACTCTGTCATTAATAATTTCTTTCTTAAGGTGGGTGCTAGGCTTGTGAGTGTCTCGTTATTCTTCATAGTATTTGCCTTTAAATAATTTTGATATGTACTCATAGTAAGAATTAATAAGTGAATGTGGGGGTTTTGGGGGTTTTTTTCTTTTTTTTTTTTTTTGGTACCGGGGACCGAACTCAGGTCCTTATGCTTGCGAGGCAGGCAGCAGAACCACTGAGCTAAATCCCTGGCCCTTAAGTGAATGTTTTTATGATAATTATTATTCATGAAAAGGTATTCCGTTCTTGCTCTCTGGGTGCACGGTCTGGACACTAGAGGGGATACGAAGGTGGGGAAGATTCAGCCTCTGTAATCCCAGCTGAGAGCTCTGATCTTGCGATGGTTACAGCACCCACCTTATGACACTGATACTAGACAGGTGGCAGAAGGGACCTGAAGAGTAACAAGCAAGAAAAGAGACACCATACTTTTAAGGGAGATGCTCCAATGTTTCATCAGAAAGGGAACAACTGTCATGGACCTCTAACACTGGGCAGAGGTTTGGTTTTGTTTTTGTGGTACTGGGGATTGATTGAACCCAGGGACCACTGAGTCCTTTTTTTTTTTTTTTTTTTTTAAACTTTGACACAAGGTCCTACTAAATTGCTCGGTCTGGCCTTAAACATGGGGGCGTCCTGCCTCAGCTTCCTGAGTAGCTAGGATTGCCACTCTCAGTTCGGAGGAGAGTTTGAAGAAGTCAAGAAAATAAAAACCTGTTTCTACTCACAGTGATGGCATGGGCAAAGACATCACGGTTCTATGAGCCTGATCACAGGCAGAGACAGAGAATGCGAACTCAGAGGAGTCCAGAGAGGAGGCGATGAAAAGAAGGGATGAACGGTCGGCACAGAAATACTGCACATGCACTGAGAAAACAATCCAATGTCTTCCTCGTGGAGCAGTTTTCATGGACTTATACAGGGGCAGAAACCAGATTTCAGGGTTTGGCAAACAGTAGAAACTCCCTAAATGGGCTTGCCCCACGAAGGCCAGCTAATCCCTCGATCCCATCTCAAGAGTGAGCTTCTAGAGCTATGCTCTTCCATGGCACTCACCATGGCACATCACAGCCAAACCACCTGGTGTTTTTACTAAAAGGAAGATTCCCAGGCCCCATTCCGACCAAGTCACCTCTTTGGGATGGGTCCCAGAGGCTGCAATTTTACCAGGTTCACCAGGTGGTTATAGAAAAAATAACAGCGGTGAAGAAGGAGATGGGGGATACAGTTGCCAACTCTTTAAAGACATTGCGTGAGCAAAGGACAGCAGAGAATGGTCATTGAAAGCCATGGCGACATCAAGATGAATTGTTAGTCGGGCACCCTTCAGAATATTTCTAGATAAAAGGGAAAGGAAAACAATCTAGTGGGTGAGGGAAGCACAGATGTACATGAGAGAAGGTACAAGCTTTCCCCCACAGGTTCAAGGTGCCAGAAAAAGCAAAAGGACTAAGGGCAAAAATGTAAGCGGCATTGTCAGCCCGGCAAAGGAGCTAAGACCCAGAGCCGCTTTTCCCAAAATAAGAGTCCCTCGTGTGTTTTGAGAAAGGACCGGAGGTGACCAGGCACACATGACAAGTGTTGTTCGCCCTGACGGCACCTCTTCTAGCAGCCCTGCCCTGGGGGGTATAAAACTTGAAAACCATTCTTGTAGACAACAAAGGATTAGGTTATATTTTTTAGATGGGGGGGCACAAAGAATGAAGCTCTCGATAAATAATAATTCAGACCATCTGGCCACGTGACTTCACCACATCGATATTTCAAACCAGTCTCTTTTGGAAACAATACAGAAAATCCTCAAAATTAAACAGACAGGTACTATATGACCCATCGATTCCACACCCAGGACTTTATCCATGGGAACCGAAACCATGGCCACACAGAAACCTGCACATGTTCACAGCAGCATTATTCAGAATGACCATAAAGTGAAAACCACCCAAATGTCCATCAACGAGTGAACAGATAAAGAAAATGTGATATAGCCATATAATGGATTATCATCCGGGCATAAAAAAGAGGCGCCATGCTGATATGTGCTACAATGCAACTCTTGAAAACATTACACTAAGTGCAAGAAGCCAGACATAAAAGGCCACGTATTGTATGATTCCATTTATACCAAATGTTCAGAATGAGGAAATCCATACTGCCAAAAAATAGATTAATGGTGGTGTGGTGAGGACTGGAAGGAGAGAAAGGAGTGACTGCTAAAGGGTATAGTGTTTCTTTTCAGGTTGAAGAAAATGCACTGAATTAATGTATACACTTTGAGCACACACCAAAAACCACTGTATTGTATATCTTAAAAATTAAAAGTAAACAACAGAAAGATTTCAAACCAGACCTTCAAATGGCTTGTACTAGAAAAAACATGCAGGCACCATATACACACATAGCATTGTTCCACTTGCCCATTAATAAATTGCCCTAGGGCCTGGGATCTAGCTCAGTGGTTTTGCTGCCAGCTGTGCAAGCACACGGACCCAAGTTCGATCCCCGGTACCAAAAAAAAAAAAAAAAAAAGCTGCTCTTATAAGTAGTTGTCTTGAAATTATGCCAGACTGGACACTAAGCCACATGAAACCAGGGCACTCATATTCACATGCTCAGAAGAATAACAATAATAATTAATAATAACTGAAATTTATTGTTTATTATGTCTAAGACACTGTATTAAGCACTTGACACATATTATCTCCTTTCATTTCTCACTGCAATCCTTTGAGGTACAGACTATTATCATCCCCATTTTACAGATGAGGAAAATGAGGCACAAATAACTTTAATAAGTTATGCCCATTCACCCGGTTAGGTGACTCATTCCGGGCAATCTGATTCATTATACTATGCTATGTTGCTCAAACTGGCCCTGTCTTCTCAAAATCACTTACCCAACTCACTGATTTACATCCACTACCTATAAGCCAAGATAGGAAAGGGTCGAGATTTTTAAAGAGCCAAAATTATTAACTGAAATAGCAATTCTAGACAGAACACTGGAAGAACCCAAGGCTCTAAGGATGAAACTAAGCAGAAGACTGAAATTCAAGGTAACTAAAAGCATTGCAAGTCGAGACTATAATTCAAAGCAGTAAGTTCTAGATTCTTACCCAGTACCTTTCTTTTTTGGTACCAGAGATCGAACTCAGGACCTTGTGCTTGCAAGGCAGGCGGCGGAACCACTGAGCTGAATCCCCGGCCCACCCACTACCTTTTAAACTAAGAGTAGAGGACTCATTTTCTCCCTACCCACAGTAATCTAGAAATCCAAGTACCATCGGCAAAAACAATAAAAAAAATTACCTATTGTATGTATATATATATATATTACACATGACACACATGTGTGCTCACTAAAGAGTAAACTCAGAACAAATGATAAATTCCAAGTCCTAAATCACAGGAGAGGAAGATGAACAAAGGGCAACGTAATCAAAGAAGACTGCTTGAGAAGGCCAGCGAGGCAGAAGGTCACCTCTAGAGGCATGCGTGGAGAGACTAAGAGTGGATTGTTCCCACACGGCAAGGAGCACAGAGTGTTTAATGCATTGGAAAATTCGAGTGGACAGCCAGGAAGGGGTCATGTAAGATCTCGAAAACTGAGGGAAGTGTTTGGACTTGATAGAGTAAAAAAAGCTAAGTCATGCTTTAGAAAAAGTTGTGAAAGCATTATTACGTGAGCGGAACACTTCATAAGAAAGAAACTCTGGCTTCACTATTTGCTTACCCAAACCTCGAATTTCACCTTGTGGACTCTCCTAATTTCATTTTAAATAATCTGTTTCCATCATATCTACCCCCAAGGAATGACCTAGTAGAGTCTTCATTTTAGAAAACTCAAGATATAAAATCAGGGCTTAAAAATCACTGCACTAAACAAAACTGTAGTGTAGGATTTCTTCACAAAGCCTCTTAGCTCGAAGCTAATAAGCATGAATTACATTTCCTCACATTTCATAGTTTAACCTATAATGAATCAACATCCTATTGAACAGGCTGTCTCTGACACAATATGCATTTTCTCATGTGAAAAAGATTTCCTCGTGCTCAGTCGCTGAAATTGTCTTCTTTTAGTAATACAATGAATGACCAAGTATTCAACTTTTCTGCCGAGTGTCACAGATATCCACAGTTGCCTACTTTGCTGTAATACGCCTCCCGAATACCCAGTCACATTTGTGTTTTATGAAATCCCCCTGGAAACCTCGTCTTCCCTGTCCAAGGCAACTGTCCCCGATTCTTTGGCACTTCCCACAAAGGCATCCGCCCGGGTCTCAGATGCCTCCGAGGATTTGTACTTTTGGGGAAAACAATCTTGCCCAAGGTCTCTCTAAGTCTAAAAACTCTCATCCAAGATACCCGGTAAGGGACCACGAGGCTGAGCTAATCTCAGTGTGACCTTACAGCAAGCCCACCGACCCAGTTCAGAGGGGCACACAGGGATCCACGCCGGCGCTGCCAGGCTGCGGCCAGGTGACCACAGATCTCGGCGAACCCACCTGACCAAGGGCTCCTTCTCGGGCAGGGAGGGCTCCTCCAGGCACGGGCAGGGGCAGAAGCAGCAGGCGTTCCGCAGCCAGGTCCTCAGCCCCATGGAGAGTGAGGGTCCTTGCGCGCGCGGGAGCCTGGGACGCGGTCACCCCAGCGTCCAGGTGCCGGGACAGTGGCGGCCACTGCGTGTCGGGCCAGTCAGTGCGCATCACGCCGAGGCCGGGGACGCGGACGAGGGAGGAGGCGCTCCACGGCCCGGGGGTGCAGGCCGCGCGCCTCCCCGCCACTTAGGTTTTGTTTGGAGCTTGTGTTTCGGTACAGCTTTTTTTCTCCCTTTCTTTTAATTCCCCGGGCGCAAATCGGAGCGCATGCGTCCCGGAGACGCCCCGCTGCTGCCCTCTAAGGAGAAAGCTGGGACTCCAAGCAGAGCGCAAAATCCGCGGGCAGCCGGGTCTCGGGGTGGGCGGCCAGGGGAAAGCCCGGAACCGGCGAGCACGAGGCCGGCTGAATCTATTCATACTTTTTATTGGCTTCACTGCGGAAGGAAGTAGACGTTTTCGCCACCCACCTGCCAGCCCCACGCTGAGTACTAGTTAGGAAAAGACTAGAACTGATGCATCGTGGAGGGGAGGTCTTTTGAAGTAATATGTTCACAATATATGGTTTAAAAATAAATGTTTTCAGACATTCAGACCTTAAATTGTCGCCTCAAAATGTGCAACAACTTGTGAGTTTCCAGAGCTATTTATTCCATGTTCACGTATGGGTGGAGTTAGGCATATAGGTGCTTTTCACGGGTGTAGAAATTGTAAAGTACATACACATATACTTACATGCATATACACATACATATACATATCCACCTCCTTTTCTGCCCAAACAGCAGCGCACTCCACACGTTTCTGCCTCTGGCGTGTTTCACGGAGTATGTTGGGAACCACGGTATCAGGGCGCGTGTCTACATTGTAACAGTCGCGTGTCACCCATTCTTTTGGATGCTCAGATGTTATTTAACCAGACCCTCATCGACAGGCATTCAGATTAACTCCAGCCTTTTGTTACTAAGGCTGCAGTGAACATCCTCGAACCAGCGTACATAGACGTATCTGTAAGACTATCTACTGGATGAATGCTTGGCAGTTGATTTGCTGGGTAAGATGCCCTTTTAATTTTGATGGATCTTGCCAAATTGCTCTCCAACTGATAATCCCAGTGTACGTTCTGAAATATGAAACCCCCTCTCCCATCAGCGCAGGGTGCAAGTTAGTATTTTGTCTTTGCCAAATTGATTTAGGTGAAAAATATGTACTGAGCATCAGTCACGTGCCAGGCATGTTTTAGGAGATAGCAATATAGCAGCGAAGAAAACAAACACACAGTCATTGCTCTGAAGAAATAAACATTCTACGTGGGGAGTTAGATAAATAAGTAAATTTATTTGGCATTTAGAAAGTGGCATGTACTATGGAAAAAACGAAAGCAGGGAGAGAGACGAGAAGCGCCAGGGAGGGGTGTGTGTGTGTGTGTGTGTGTGTTGGAGGCAGGCAGACGGGGGAGGGAGTACATAGTTTTAAATGAGGTGGCCAGAGAAGAGGCCTCCCCGAGACTGAGGCATTTCGACAAAGACCTGATGATGAGCAAGCTAGCCAGGACACCAGGAAAAAAGTGCTTCTCGGGCAGAGTGAAGGCAACGTGTCATAACCCAGAGAAGAAACTGCAGGGTGTTTGAGAAAGAGCGTGGACCCCGGAGGCCCTGGAGACAAGGGGGCTATAGGGACAGTAGTAGGAGACGGGGGAAGGTGGATCTTGTAGGGCATCAGAAAGGGCTCTGGTTTCACTCCTCGTCAGCAGATGAAACCCTTGGAGGTTTTTGGATAGGAGTGACATGGACTGAGCTGGATGGAAGCGGGCGCCTTTGGCTGCTGTCTTGAGACAGGCGGCAGAACCGCTGAGCTAAATCCCCGGCCCTGGCTGCTGTCTTGAGGAGAAACTCGGTGCCAAGATGTGTCGTGGGGAGGTGCACGTACCGGCCGTGCTGATGACGTGAGTGACACAGGGCAGTGGCTCACAACATGATGACGGCAGTCGTAGTGGTAAGAAATGGTCGGACTCCGGATGAAATGGGAATGTCAAGCCGACAAGATCTGGTCAAAGATTGCAAGTAAAGCGCAAAAATGAGAAGAGTGACTTTAAGGCTTGGGGTTTCTAAGGTGTGAAGGCTAAATTGCAGTTGAGCGAGGCAGGAGTGTGGAAGAGCAGGTTTGGAGGGCTGAGGCAGAGGGGTGAGAATTTATTTTTAGAAGTGTCAAAGCTCACGGGAGACTTACTATTTCTAAAAGCGTTACTACACATAGGTTCGTCCTCTTCTGGCACCCTTATGAGGCTGGAGGGACTTACCAAGCACACGATCATTCCGAGGCTACTGAAGGATAAGCAAAAGGAACCGAAGGTCTCTGCAGCCTCTTACTCGGAGAGGCAGGCCCTGGGTCCATCACGAAATGTTAACAACATGGGACAGAGTACCAGCTGTCACCAGAGCTGTGGTATCAAGCCCAGCACGCTCACTTAGCACTCAGAACTGGTGCCGGATTGGAGGCGGAGTGCTGTTCTCAAGAGCAAACTTCCCACTGGCTGGAAAATCCCCCGGGTAGTAACAACCATGTTCTGAAATTGGGTGTTGGATTTGGATTTTGAGGTACCGTGCCTAGGTTCAAGTAGACAGTGGGTAAAGGATGCCGCCAAAATGTGAACTCAGCCAGCAAGAGGATGAAGTCTGGGGTCTGACAGCTGCTGTAAACTGCTAGAGTTGGATCTGTTGAGAATGGAGAAATTAGAAAAAGCATGCGGCTCCCGGGACATCCGAGGCTTTTCCTCTTACTAACTTTGGTTTGTAGATGCCAGTTTTTCTCAAGCTGAGCCTTCTAACCTGTGAAGTGGAAAGGACAAATCTGCCCCTCCCGGGCACAGTTCTGAGACTCAAATGAAATCACTTAAAACCCACAAAGCCTCAGAAACATCAGAATCCAACAGTATTGACCCGATCCCAGTAATCCAGGCCCGTTGGGGGAATCGGCACTCAGCTTGCACATGGAGGCATTTCCTTTCACATTCGTACCTCTGCAACCCGTGGGCATCTTTTCTGTGGTCCGTCTCAGACAGGATATTTACAGAAAGCCATAGAACCATGTCTGTTTAATGTACCTGATCTAGAGGTTAATGCCTTGCCTCACCAAGGATCAGGTCTAGCATATGCTCACTTGAACAACTACTATGTTTCTTTCTAAATTAATTTGCTTTTAAAATGAGTTTTATAAATGAGATATTCCCCCGAAAAAATAACCTGAAATACTACGGTCAAGTTCTCTTTGATCACTACCTACAACTCTGATTTATTTCCTGCACTCTCCAGGGTAAACATCAGCACCAGTATGGTGCAAACCTTTTTCGGGACATGACTATACACATGCGTCCCCTGTGATACAGCATCGCTGCGTGGGGTTTTTCTTGGTTTGGTTTTTGGGTTTTTTTCGCTGCATGGGTTATTAATGGTGAGGTGTTTTGTTTGTTTGTTTGTTTGTTTAATAAAAGGTATGAGTGCTTGTTCCATTTAATAATGTGTCTTGGAACGTATCCTTGTTAGTACACATAACACTATCTCATTCTTTTTAAGTGTTCTATGTATTACGTCAGAAAGGACTGTCATACGAGCGTTTTGCATAGCGTTCTTCTTCCCAGTTGTTGAATGCCTTCCTCCCCTTCCTGTTTTTCATAAAGCCGACCTTAGGTAGGGCTACCAGGCCCTCTAGCTTCAGCTTTCTAGGTAGTTGAGACCATATTTCAGCTTCCCTAGTTCCTACTTCAGACATCATTCACAGGAGGGCAATGAGCGACTCCATTTTTAGAAAGGTGCCAGAGTGCTTCTGCCGCCTGAACTGACACCAGCACCATGAGCCACACACAGCAGCATGTGACATTTTTCAGAACACCCCTGGGTACTTGATGTCGGGGCAGTGGGCAGTCCCCTGGGGCAACCGGTGACTGACAGACTCCTCAGCTGCCCGTTTTCAAGGCAGAACTAGGAAACAGGTGGGCCTCTCTTTTTACGTTTGTTTGTTTGTTCCCCACCACCACCACCGTGGATCAAACTCGGGAACTTGCGCCAGGCGGCAGAACCACTGAGCTACATCCCCGGCCCTGGCCTCTCTTTTTAGATTTCTCCACGATAGGGAAAACTCTACAGTCTGTTTTGAAAACAACTAGTGTACCTTGGAACACCACCGCTTTTTAAACTTTACTGACAACTTCTACGTGTTGGAGGGAAAAGCACATATAGAGGGGAAAAATTAGAAATTCAAGATATTTAATCCAATGCCACATCGAAGATGCATTTCACACACACAAAAAAAAAAAAAAAAAAAAAAACCACAACCAACCAACCCTGCTCGAATCAACATCGCATGAGCTGGTGTCATGCAACTGTTGGCTCAACAATTACCTACTGAGCCAGGTACTGGGGATACACTAGCATGTGGGTTCCATTCGTGAAGCCAGGGACTCTGTCTTGTTCTTTGCAGTGTCCCCGGCACCCACGGTAAAGACTCGATAAATAGAGAGAGAGAGATGCTGGATGGCAACACCTACAACAGAGCAGGTACAGAGCGGGCACATAAGAAGTGAGTTTGGTAAGTGTAAGACACTAGAAAAAGAGCTATCGAGTGTTTGCTTGGACATTTATGTTTAACTTCTGAAAGGTATTTTTAGGAGCTGGCCAAATCCAGTAGAGAAGAGCTAAAAAGTGCTGTTTTCCTCCGAGAAAACAAAGATCTTCTAAAGGAGCCAGGACCCTGAACCAACTTCCCCGGCGTCTCTCAGCCCAGCCCGAGGCACCCTCGATGGAGAACCCGGCATGCCTCACATCTTCGGAGAAGTCACACGGGGGAGTGGCATGCATGATGATGTCACCAAAGCAGAAGCCACCCAAAGGTCCCCCGCGGGGTCTCTCGCGCCTCCCTTTGGTAGAAGCATTTGGTTTTCCCTCCAAGAACACCCCCGAAACCCATGAGTGGGGCCTGACAAGGAAGGTACTCCAATCCATCACCCCTAGCCCTTTGCGAGGGATGGACGCTGACCAAAATGGGCCAAGCAAACACTCCTTCCACAATTTGCATCTTAATGGCAAGGACTCACAGATGGAACAAGGCTGCAGTTGAGACATGAATGGCTTTAGGACAGCACCTTCACGAGGGCACTGCTGGGTAGCTGCCTGGAGCTTTCCTGCTCCTAGGTCTCCCAAGGCCAGCTTGTTCTAGTTCTCCAGAACCTTCTAGAGGATGTTCGTTCGGTGGGTCACCCTGTTACCGTCAATCGCCACCACTTTTCTATTTTCCTTTAAGTTAACCAGAGTCAAGTTTCTGTCGCTTTCAGAACTCATCTCTCACGCTCGCACTGAAGTAAAGAGGCAGAAAGAGGGTCATTGTGACTGGGAGGAAGGAAGCTAATCGGGAAAGAGCTGGACTCTCCTTTGGGCCACATATAAAGCAGCACAGTTAGGTTTAGCCAGGTGAGATTTATTTCCGTTTTCTGCCTAGCTTCTCCGCTTTGAAGAGAAAGGGACCACATCTGCCATGTGAGCATCCGTCACTCTGTGGGCTTCCTGTGATGCAAAATATTTTCTAGATTTTCACACCATTTTTCTTCAGTGCTGCCTGCCGGCCACATTCACCTTCACTCCCGCCCGCCCCAACCCCCACAGACACTCTGAGAAACCCTTCATAATGGTGGTCTTTGTTCATTCTTCGGTTTCAAGGGACAAGCCATTCCGTTCTCATTAAAAGTCAGTGGAGAAAACACCTTAATGTTCATTTTCCCATTATTGTTCACTGGGATAAAGAATGAGGGTGTTTGAGCGCTTACTTCCATGCAGAGTTCAGCTGCAAACATTATTTTGCCTGAAATAAGCATTTCAGTGCTAAGTGAAATATTTGATAAACCTGATTTCCTAGCAAAATTATCAACCCTGTACAGAAACTCACAAAAATTACAGGACTGCCGACTGTTTTGTAAAGAATTTGTGAATTGTGTGTACACCTCTTAAACACTTAATAAAAATTTATTTTAGCCTTAAAAAACACTGAGTGGAGAACCTTCTCTGGACAACTTCATACTCGGGAATAATTCTGCTTTGAAAAGGATGCCCTTGGAAGGGGAAAAGGGGAGGAAGGAGGGAGAAAGGAAGGAAGGGACAAGAAAAAGAGTGAAACTAGAAGGAACAAATGTACATAGGGAGGGAAGGGGGCTTGAGGAGGGGAATGGGGTACAAATAAATGAATTTTAAGAATTTTTTTAAAGGATGCTCTTGGAGAGAATGAAAACACATGTGAGGCAAGCAAGGGGAAGCACCAAGCATACCGAGAGGTTTCTCTTCAAACCTCTTGAAGAAAAACCAACCCCACCGCCAAGGGAAACCAGTCCCGTCGGCTATCAATTCCACCTAACACCTTTTGGTCTAGATTTCTGTGACCCTCATCCTTTCCGAGACGTGGGGCCCACTCTAAGGTCTGGAACAGCCCAGGGTGTCAGGGAATGAGGGTCGGGGAGGCCTTTCGGCTCTGGCTACTAGAGGTGCCCGTGGCCTTCGAGGAATCTTGACCAAGAGGCGGTGGACTGGATGCCAGATGAGGGGGCGTGTGGCTGCACATAATCCTAGGCTTGGCCCACGTGGACACATGTGTCGGGCTTCCGTCTCCACACTTAGAATCCATAAGAGAAAAAAGTAATTGATTTGACTACATTTTCTACGAAGTACAGCAAGCTCCTGGTGTGGCTCAACTGCAGAGCACTTGTCTGGCAAGGCCCTGGATTCCACTGCCACCATCAACACACACACACACACACACACACACACACACACACACACAAAAAGATAACCAAAGACAAAAACGTGTTCTTCATTAAGAAGATCGTTGTGTTCCCCGGGAGAGGCGGAGAGATACTCCTTTCCACTAACCAGCACCCTCATACCCGAAATGCAGAACACCCTCTTCTCAGGGGAAAGCAAATGAGCGAGCAGGAGATGGACTGGGAAACGGAGCAGAGCTCACCGGCTGGGGGAAGCCTCGACTCATGGCAAGTGGACTCAGCACATCCTATGCATTGTCCCCTTTGACCCTCATTTATTCAGCGGATATCCATTAACTATAAAGTACGCGCCAGAGAATGAGCACCATAGAGCACCAGACAAAATCTCAACCGTGAAGATGGAAAACAAACAATAAAACACGTATTTGTGAACACGTCTATATACCCGCGTGTCTGTACATCTGTGTCTATGCCACAGGATGCTAAATGGTAATGGAGAAAAAGCCAGGTGAAGTGGACATGAAGCAGGAATGCGCAGGGTGGGCAGGACTCCTCTTCCCAACACCGTGAAGCAGAGATTTGTTACAGATGAGAACTGGCTTTCTCTAGCGCGCACTGAAGGCATTCCTATATGCTTTACACGTCCCTGCGCAGCTTCCTAAGTGACCTCTTTACAGGGGCGTTCTTGTTATGGAACGCTGGAGTCGTGTCCCACGGAGACAGAGAATGAAACTGACAAACGGAGGAGGCAGGGTGTAAGAAATTTTACTGAAAAGACAGGAAGGCATGGAAGGAAAAGAAATAAAGGCATGGAAGGAAAAGAAATAAAGGCAAGAAAGCTCCCGCTAGCCAGGAGGGGGTTCTGAGCAGGATACCCCCCAGGGCTCTTTGGCTAGGGATTGTTAAGGGATTTCGTGGTGGTGGGGTGGGCGGTTGTTTTGTTTTGTTTTCTTTTGTTTTGGTACTGGGGATCGAACTCAGGACCCTGGGCTTGCGAGGCAGGCGGCAGAATCACTGACCTAAATCCCGGGCCCTTTTAAGGGATTTCGAAGGGAGCTCGGGCCATTGTGTAAGCAACATGATTCCTACCCTATAGGGACACTACGTAGCTTTCGGGATCTAGTCTGGGCAGTGTCCATGCAGGGTCTGTGGGCCCTTGAGCCAACGGCCTGCCTGACCACGCTCTGGTGGGCGTCCCAGACAGCCCAAGGACACCTGACAGATTTCCTGAAAGATCCCTGGAGGGCTGTGACTCAGCAGACAGGCTGGGGCTTCCCAACTGTGTTGGAGGCCCACTGTCCTCCCGACCTGATACAATCCTACCTCCTGTCGCACTTACTCCTGTTACAGCATCATTATCCCCACCCCGGTTTTAAGGCATGAGACTCCAGGTAGTTACAGGGTTGCTTGGGTTTAAATCCTGACCGCGATTCCTTGTAGCTGCGTGAGCCTGGAAAATTACTCAGTCTCTCTGAGTTTCGGTCCATAGCGTCACCACACGCTTGACATAGGAGAATAATGGAATTTTTATACTTTTAGCAGCCACATTTTAAAAAGAAAATAAAGAGCTGGGGATTTAGCTCAGTGGTTCCGCTGCCTACCTTGCAAGCACGAGGTCCCGAGTTCGAGTCTCGGTACCAAAAAAATAAAGAAAAAGAAAAAGAAAATAAAGACGTGAAACTAAGTTTACTATCTACCTCAGTATGTCCAAAATATCATTTCATTGATATAGAATTATAAATGAGATCTTTTACATGCATATATCATGCTCAGAAGCCCACATATATTTTATACTTAGCACACAGCTTAATAGGAACCATCCTCGTTATCCCAGCACTGTGGGAAGCTGAGGCAGGAAGATTACAAATTCAAACCCAGCCTTGGTAATTTAGTGACTTAGGCCTTATCTCAAAATAAAAAGGGGGCAGGCGGGGGCTAGGGTCGAAGCTCAGTCAAAGGCCCTGGGTTCGATGCCCAGTTATGACCAAAAACAAACAAACAAAACAGACACACATACATACACACACACACACTTTTCATTGCCACGGGGGGAGTTAGTGGTGCCCACTCTGGACAACGTAGGTCAGTGGGGTGGAGGTGATAGGGTGGAGATCAGGGCAGAGAGAAATGAGGAGTAATTCATTCCTGCCTTGAGCAAAGAAAACAACCAGCCACCACCACCACCATTTATCTGACAGCAAATTATTCTGAAAAGAAATATTAAATATTAGTTACCTTGATTCCCGAAATGGTTCGAGGGGACCTTTATTTGTACCCTGAACCACTCACCTCACTCTGGTCCTGGTCTCTGCTAAGAGTACTCACACCATCGAGGCTCCTGAGTGATTTACACGAGACCTGAGCGGACCATGCTCAGCCCAACTGCAGAAGGGAAAGACTAATTTCCACTCCCCTTCCTTGCTCACCAGGAACTATTTTCAGGCTTTCCATTCTGCCTGGGAGTGTGATTACTACAGTGTCAGTCTTTTTTTGTTTGTTGCTTGGTGGCCTGACGGGGAATTGAACCCAGGTCCTTCGCACTGAGCTATATGCCCAGGCTGTATTGTACTGGATCATGTCACATCACATTTGACTCTATTGTGTGTGTGGGGGGGGGGGTCCTCCCTAAATTGCTGAATGTCCAAAAATGGGGTTCAACTTGTGATCCTCCTGCCTCGGCAACCCCCCACCCCGAGACTTAGACCTGGGATTACTAGCGTGCTCCACTACCACCGCTCTGGAGTTTCCAGGAAAACCCTGATCCCAACCTTCCCTGGGGCCTCGACCTCACAGCAGCCCGGACTTCTGGGTGTCCTGCCACCTCGAGCCAGATCTTCTCCCTCGAGGCCCGCCACGGCACAGTGCCTCCTACGTGCGTGCCGCTTCTCTCAATGGGTCCATCGTGCCCACGGAGACCGAGGCCCACCCGTGGTTCACGCACTCAACAGACATTACCTCCACCTGCTGAGCACCTGACAGCGCGGGCACAGGGAGGGGAGGGAGGATGCGGGCCACAGTCTTCCACCACCTCGGATATCCGTGGTGAAAACAAAATACCCAAAGGGGCCGTGAACGGCGGACTCGCACCGCAGGAGAGGCCGATCAGATGTGGGGGGAGGGTAGAGGAGGGCTTCCGCCTCCCTGACAGGTGACCAGTGAGGGACAGGGAGGAAACCCTGCCAGCAGGGGCAACTGCACCCACCAGCCCCGGACACGGTTCCCCTGCAGACGCGCCAGGGCCGCGGGGGCGGGCGCCGCAGCTGGAGAGAAGCTTCCCGCGGGCCGACGCCCTCCCCCCGACGCCCGCCACCTCCGCGGCCTCGAGAAGGAGCCGCCCCGGGCCCCCGCGCTCCGCACCCGGAACGCGCCCTCCCGCCCCGCGGACCGGGACCCAGAAGAACACACGGCCCGGGGGCTTCTGGGGACACGTGTCTCGCGATCTGCTTTCCCTTCCGGGAACCCGGGACACTCCCCCCACTTCCGGTCCCCCACGGCCCGCCTCCTCACTGCAATTGCAACCGGAACCAGCGGGAAGCGGCTCCCGGCGCCCCGCCCCGGGAGGGCGGGGCATGCAGATTAGCGACGGACGCCCAACGCGGGGGACGCCGGGACCAAGAAGCGCGGGCGGAGAGTGGGTCCCGAAAAAGGGCGAAGAAGGGGAGGGAATGGGCCCCGAAGGCTGCCGAGGTCGGCCTGGGAGTGAAGGAGGAGCGGGAGAGGGCAGAAGGCCTAGGGGTCGGTCTTGTGACCGCGCGTTGAATGTGAAGGCAGGGAGTCCGTGCGGGCTGCGGGCGGCGTCGGTAGGCATCGCTTCTCGGCCTTTTGGCTAAGATCAAGTGTAGTATCTGTTCTTATCAGTTTAATATCTGATACGTCCTCTATCCGAGGACAATATATTAAATGGATTTTTGGAGCTGGGAGGTGGAATAGGAGCTTGCTCCGTCCACTCCACGCATCGACCTGGTATTGCAGTATTTCCAGGAACGGTGCACCCCCTGTGGGGGGACCTTTATGCGTTAAAGAAAGAATGTCTTGGTCGTATGCCTTGCGGGTTTTTTTTTTTCTCTTCTTTTCGGTTGTGTGCGAGTGCGGTAGTTACCGTTTCTTTGAGTGTAGGTTGTCGTTGTGTGGGTGTTTATGACTTGTTCGGGAAGGGCGCGTGGGTCGTTTTTGGTGTAGGAGTGATATAAGACTGGGTGCGGCTTTTGTTTGCTTGTTTTCTTGGGGGTTTGGGTTTTGTGCTTGTGTTGTTTTTCTCGAACGGCCGTTTGTAAAGCGTTGTTCTACGTTGTAGGTTTGTAGCGTGGAGAAATTACCTATAATGCTTTGAGCAGAATTACAGTAAGGATGTTTGGGGGTTTTTTTCATTTTGCTCTTTCGTACATTTTTTTTAGAGGTAGCTTCCTTAAGGGTTTTACTTATTTAAACAATGACGCTCGCTGCGTAGCGTCCGTGGAAGTCGGATCCAGTTGCGGTTTTCTGCGTAGAAAGTCGGGCTTCCTGGCTTTAAAAAGCGATAGCTGGATAGCTGCACAGGGCGGCGATGGTGTAGCGCTGACGGCGTTTTTGGTGTGTGAGAGTCGTTTTAGTCAGGCCACTCTCTCCGCAGTAGGTCTGTTTCGGTTTCGTTTTAGAGTTACTTTTTATTCGGTATTCTCATTTGTTATCGGGCCTAACTGGCAGAAGGTTATGTTCTAGGGTGGGAATCGTGTATTTGTCTCGTTAAGCAACTGACATGAACTTAGCGAATTCTGACGGTGATGCGTTTGAGAAGGCTCTGGTGCTCCTCCAGAGCGAGGTCCTCTAGCCTGTGCTGCTTCTCCATACGCTGAACAGTGAGTAGCAGGCTTTCTTCCGGTGCGCTTGTCGCTCGTAGTGTGCCACCTGTTATGTGTTGGAGAATCACGTAGAATACGAAAGTTTTGTGTTCATCCACAAGACCCTTTTTATAACCTGGAGCAAATGAACATTTTGGAAGTTCGTGTTACGATGTGTTTGTAGTACATAAAGCTTACGTTCACGATGAGGAGTCAGTACCTCAGTACACCTACCTTCTTTGTATGTCCCCTTCACCTCTCCTCCCCCTGACGGCTTCTCTCCATCTCTCGGACCCCTTCCCTTTTGCGAACAGCCTCCCTGTTGTGTTTTTTATTAGGCTCTATTTATCCTTTGAAGGGGAACCATGTGATAGTGAAGCTGGTATGTCTTGTCCTTTTCCCCACAGACGACTCGAGTGACAGAGTAGTACTCCGTTGTGTGTTAATAGATACGGTACCGCTTTTCTTTATCCATTCATGCGTTCGTGGACATATTGGCCGCTTCCAACATTTAGCTATTCTGAGTTGTGCTACTATGAACGTGGTTATGTATGGATCACTGTAATATGGTGGAAGAACCACTCTTTGGGGAAGAACCCTAGAAGGGGAATATCTGGGTCAAACGGAAATTCTCTTTATAGTACTTTTTAAATTTCCCTCCTGAGTACATAGTGGTTGCACTAGTTTATATCCCCACGTGGACTTATTTGCCATCTGTAGTTCTTCTGGTGTCTGTTCATATCAATTTATTTCATTCCATTTTATTTTATTTCATTTTATTTGAGACGAGATCTCACAGTGTAGCCCAGGCTGGCCTCGAACTCGTAGCGATCCTCCTGCCTCAGCCTCCCTAGAGGCAGGATTACAGGCCAGCACCACCATGCCTGGCAGTTGCCCATTTTTTAGTTGGATCTTTGATTTTAGGGAGTCTGATTTTTTTTTTTTTAATTCTTTACATAGTGCAGATGTTAGTCCTCTGTGTGAAGTGTAGCTGGCAAAAAATTTGTTCCCATTGGGTGGATTATCTCTTCCTTCTGTTGTTTCCTTTGCAGTATGGCAGCGCTTCGATGTGCTATCGTCCCACTTGCTGATTTTTGATGTTATTTGTTATGCAATTGGTGTTTTGTTCGGAAAGTCCTGGCCGATGCCTATTCCAGGAGAGAATTCTACAGCTTCAGAAAAGCAGTTGGTGGCATGATGCTGGGGCTTTGTAGCCACCGAGGTTCACCGTGAGACGGTCAGGGACCGGCATTCCCGAACTGCCCGTCAAGCCTCCAGTTACAGTCCAGGAGCAGACCCTTGTGAGAAGGACATCGGGCAGTCCTTCTCTCCAACCACCCTAGAATGGACACAGGAACAGTAGGGCAACAGAGGCGGTAGCAGAGCCTACGGGCCTGCCCCAGGTTTCTTGCACACCCCAGGACTGAGCATGGTAAAAAATACTAGGGCCAGGCCACTAGGACCCAGTGACCCAGGGGCTCCTCTAGCAGGCAGTGTGTGTTTCAGAACCCCCTGCCAAGGGGCAAGCCTCTGTCAGAGGGCATCAAGTCCTGGAGCCTCCCTAGCCAGTCGTGCTTCCTCTCCCTTTTAGTCTCACCAGGCTTTACCCTCAGGCAACCTCTTGCCTCCTTTGCTCCTCTCCAGTCTCATGAACCCCGCAGCCCCACCTCCTTCAGCTAGCTGTCAGACCTCTCTTCGCCGAGCCCTACCATCCAGAAGCAATGGCAGGCCAGTGAGGCCGTGTCTACAAAAGCCTGGCCTGACAGGGAAGGAAAGTGAACTCAGCTGTGTCCTAGCAGAGCTAGCGGAGCTAGCAGAGCTCACCCATCAGAACAAGCAGATGGGCTGGGAATGCAGCTCAGTGGGTAGAGTGCTGGACAGCACGCGCGAGGCCCTGGGTTCCATCCTAGTACTGAAAACCAAACCAAAGCAAACTAGCGGATGACTCTGAGGCACAGCCTGATGCCCCAGCACCACCTAGCATTGCAGCAAGGGAATCAGCACCGTTGAGGCAGGGCGGAGGCTGAACTTCCAACCTCTCCGTGTGATTCCCTTGTACCACCCGCACCTAGAAACACCCTTCTTAGAAGTCTCGATAGAGACTCTGGTCAACTTAACCTGAAACCAGAAATTTTCCACAAAGACGAAAGTGTTAAAGGAACCGCCCTCTGGAACCAGTGTGGGAACCAGGAAGAATGAAAACCCTGCTTTTGTCACAGGCGAGAAAAGGGCCGCTGGGGGGCGGGCGGGAGGGGGGCCACTTCAGCCAACAGGGATATGTGAAGAGCAAGTCCAGAAGCTTCTGTGCTGCTGCCATTGTGCAGAACTGAATGGACGCCGCCCTTGGTGGTGGGGGGGGGAACCCCAGCCAAAGTTCAGTTTCTCCCGTTATAGTCTCACAACACACGTGGGCTCGGTGAGGCCAATAGACAGATGAGGGGTTCGCCCTAGTTCTGCAGTGACGCAAGCCGCTCTCCTCCAGTTCACCGGTGATGTGATCTGCCTGGAGATCCCACAGTTGGAGGCCGAGCCCCCAAGAATGCCAGCTGCGAGCTGTGACTTGTGCTGCTGAACACCACCATATAAACTGACACTCCCAAAGTCCCACCGTGGGCGCACTTAGTGGAGACCCGTGCAGTTAGGTTCCAGGATCCCGCCCAGTATATGATGCAGGCCTGAGGGGAAGAAACAGTAAAAAAAAAAAAAAAAAAAAAAAAAACCATGAAAAGACAGAACTGAGAGAGAGAGCAGGGTGCCAGGACCACCAATGCCGGTGCAACCGACAAAGGCTCTGGCCAGTCCCAGGCACTGACTTTTATTGGCAGTCGATTGGGGGAATGGCAAGCTACGTGCAAGGGCAGGGCTACGTGCGGTTTTCCGTGTGGAAATTAAATAAGGCTGATAAAGGACAAGACAAAGCATTCTCAAATTAGGAACAGAATAGGCAAAATATATGCTTCTAATTAGAACGCTGTCCTGGTAAGAAGGTTTTGTTTGTTTGTTTGTCTGTTTTAGTTTTAAACATTTTTATTGCATGTTTACAATGTATGGAGCATTATAAGGATTTATGGTAGAAGCCAAATTTCCCAGCCCTAAAAAATCTCATGGGAAAGACTGGATGAATCCTACGCAAATGTTTCTAAGTGTGGGCATTGGAAACATACGTAGGAAATCATCTTGCAGGCTAATGCAGGTGAATGCTTTTATGTAATAGAACCGGCAGGAAGGATAAAACACAGTGAAGAAGAAAGTCATCGGAGTGTAGTACCGTACTGAAGAAGAGAGCAACGTTGAAAAAACTATTTTCAAAGGCTAAAGTGTCCTGCAAAAGCATAGCTGTCCCCCGTGTGGAACTGTGAGGTAGAATTCCTCCCACCCTGTTCTCTGCTTTCCTGACAGCCATCGGGGGGACATACCTCCCCAGATGGCTCTCACACTGCTGTACCTGGGAGTGACTAGTGGTACGTGTTTGTAAACTGCCCCCTCCAACGCCATCAACAAATAGTATCTTTTTTATTCAATGATGAGAGTCTCATTTCACGTACTGAAAACAGGTGGCAAAAGTTAGTGCTGTGAACAAACCAGTGCTGTTTCTTCTAGCTAATATATCACCATCCTCGGGGCTTAATCTTTCATGGAGAAAAACTAAAGCTACAATGTCAGGCACAGGAAGCTTTGGGGAGGCTGTTTCAGGCAGACAAGTCTTTGCTTCCCTCAAATCATGCCTACTGTTAACCGTGAATGATGCCGTTTCTCCCCCACACCTCCTTTTCCTAATATTTCAATGTGGATCGTAAAAACAGTTTACACCTTTCTAACACACTCACAGTATGAAATTCAGGGCACAGTACAACTGCATCGAAGAAGGAAACATTTTCTTTCAAAACTATCCTATAATCAATCCGGCAATTCTAACCCTGTTTATCCAAGAGAAAATAAACACCTGTGTTCACAGAGATCCGTGTAAGAAGGATCGCAGCAGTTTTATGTGTAATTGCCAATCCCGGAAACAGTCCGGGTAGCCAATAGGAAACTGAGGAAACGAACTACACTGGGCCATGAATGGAACACTAGTCAGTCCTAAGTAGGAACGAACTGATAGTGGACATCCGGCCGCTATGTGGCTAAATGTCCCAATCGTGATGGCAAAGAAGCCTTGCAGAAGAGCATATGATGTGATTTTATTTACAGTGAGCTGAAGAACAGAAACTCTAACTTAACGGTAGAAAAAAGAAGAGTGGTTACCTTTGGAGATTAAGCAGGCGGGGATACGGACTAACTGGAAAGAGCCACCTGGGAACTCTCCAGGGTGCTGTTTCCTATCTGGGCGGCATTGTATGCATCTGCCAAAAGGGTCACTGCAGCATCAGGTCTTACGTATTTCACGGTATGGTGATTTTACATCAGAAGAAACACGGAAGCAAATATTAAACTCTAGTTAATGACGCATGTGCCGAAGCATTTCGTAGGGAGTATAGACGTCTGCCCTTTACATGAATCTAAGAATCTGGATTGACGGACTGATGGATATGTGACTGAGCAAGGATCGTTAATGATAACCAGCATCTGGGCACTATATTACAAAATTATTTTAACGTTTTCTACGTTTGAAAAAAATTATAATAAAACATTGGGAAATAGGCATTCCCAGTTCCCTTAATAACACATTACCAAAAGATGCTGAGAACTTCATTGTTGGTCTCATGCTAGTGTAATCCTCAAATTCTTCCAAGTAGCCATTTAGAAACTTTTAAGTTCCTCTAAAGAGCTTGTGAAAGGATAGTCTAGAGCAGTCATGGTGACTCTTAGAGCTCTTGATGATACAGACAGCCCGCTCTGGCACGCATGCCACAGGTTTGCCACCGCTGGTCTAGACTATATAAGGGAAGCAATCGGTTCTCAAATCTACCCTGGTTCAAAACTGCCGAAGTGCTATTCTGATCCTCTCACATCTGTGGAAAAAAATCCGTCTATTCTGATTGCATAATCTGAGGAAATTTGTTGGTCACGTGTGCCCAACACCAGATGTAAGACAAAGAAACATTAAGGATAAAATTAAGTACGGGGAGTGATCTCACCCTAACTTCTAGCCCCCCCCCAAAAAGATTGGTAACTATAAAAGATACGAGGCTTGAGCACATATGGTGAAGGGGCCGCTGGGTTCTCACTGGGGAGGCATCTCAATCAGCCCGTCTCTAAGAAGAGCTGCGTTTGGACACCTTGCAGATGTGGCATTCGACTTGTAAATACTTCTGAGGAGCCCCCTTGAGGTTTACCAGGAGCCTGCTTCAAAGTTCAGAAGCCCTTTTGTCAGCAATAGTTTTCCACACACCAGACTTTGAAGCCTCTCACACCACCACTCAATCACTGGCAGTTAGTGGTTATTTTCAGTTGTATTCTAAGAATGCCTGTACCGTGACATATAGGGATTGTATGCTGCACACTGTCCCATGAAGAGTTCTCACAAAAATAATCTTGATGCTTGAAAAAAAAAAAATCACTGGCTTTCAGTATATCTAGCTACAGGTCTGGCTTCCTTTTCATCTCAACCAACATTCTTCACGTCCTAGTACAGGTTCTGCTTTGTCTTGAAGTACAAGGACTAGTGTTCACTTTCAAGCTTTCAAGTTGCATTAAAACTACCGCTGTACTGCTGACTCATATTCAGCATTTTCTCCCCGGATCTTGTTCAGTCTTAAGGCCTCCCCCATATTTACGCTAACCTGTGGAATCTCCTCAGTTCCGAGTCTATCACAGGACTAGTGTTTTCCGCTCATCATCCCTGCCTGAGTTTGTCAGGATGTCTCTTCTCAAATGGTGGTGTTAACGTATCATTTTTCACCTCATTACTGGACTACTTTCTAAATATCCTCGCAGACTTACACTTTTCTTGTTTCTACATGTTAGTGGCGGCTTATTAATACACACTTCAACTATGATTTTCTTTTTTGTACTTGTGTTTAATATTGAGAGTCGTGTCACACCCTGGCACTCTCAAAATAGACAATATTCATCACAGTCTTCGCACTGCTGGTCTATCATCTTCCACTAAAACAGCAAGCTTGTCATTTTCAAAGCCTTATTGTGTACTGATAAACTCACCAACGCTGCTTATGGTAGTTCAGATATGTAATTTTGAAGGTACGTTTTCCTTTACGTGAGTGAAGGGGAGATGAAGCTAAAGGGGTGGTCAACAGAAACGGTTTTCCATTTCCCCGCCATCCCGTGCCTGTCTTCAGAGACACAGCAAGATTAGAGAAGACTCAATGTGTTTACTCGGAAAAGATAATTATAGCAATGACGCCTTCCATTTTGTATAGCTTTTTGATTTCTAACACATTTTTATAAATGATGTAATGATGTTTTAATTGCTTGATGAGTTTCCTATTTTATATGTCTCAGGGGAATTCATTTATCCTTTTTTGTATGCTAGAGTCCCCGTAATCAGTAAAGACGTATTTTGAAGTCAAGTACTGTATTCAAACTCCAAACTCTACTATATATTCATTACAGTTCTTATTTTAGTTTTTATGACCATTCCTCTACAATTCTTGCCACTGGTTATGTTTCTTAGGAAAACCTAGACTTTTGTGAAGCACACGATGAAGCCAGATGTTAAACCCGTACTTTGTTTTGCCTCATTAAGATACTTGTCGGGGCCGGGGATTTAGCTCAGTGGTTCTGGCGCCTGCCTCGCAAGCGCAAGGTCCCAAGTTCGATCCCCGGTACCAAAAAACAAACAAACAAACAGAAAAAGATATTTGTCAGCCTGTATACCAGCAGAGTATTTCTATTCCCAAATAAGACTTCTTAGGTCTAGGGCCGAAAGTTAGCACCGGTGAAGTGTACTCATTAGGTTACCAGCTCAGCTGGGTTCAGTACATCTTTTTTAGTCCTAGAGGACTTTGCTCCTAGGGGATTACGCAAAGATACCCTAATTATACCTCTTATCACCGATGACGAAGTACGTACTGGTATTTGTTTCTGCTTGTATCATCTCTATGGGTCCAAGATGTACCAAGATGTAGGGGACTTTAGCAGTCATAGTATATTTAGTTTTTAGTAGCCATGGTATTGTACTGCAGCCCTGTGTACTTTAGGTAGGATAAGAGGACAGGAGAAGGAAGTAAGGACTGGCAAGCAACTTACACTGAAGTAGAGAGAGAACTCTTGAGTTGTTTTTTCAAATGTACACTGCACATTTTCAACTAACCTCACAATCCTATCATTGGTTACAATGGGTTTAGATCAGAGAACGTGGTTTGCCTAGCACTATCAGAAAAGTGACCTGTTCTGTTCATCTTAAGGAGTATGGCACTAGTAACAATAAACTAAACAGCATACTTCAGCTAACAAGGCAATGAAGCAACAAACACATTAAGACTAGGTAACATTTGGAAGCTCAGTAGCCAGTTGGACTCCCTATAAAGTGAAAGAAGCATCCAATCTTCTATCTAGCAATGAAACCTTAGACCTGTCATCAATTTCCCAGCTGGCAGGCTGAGCCGTTTCATCGATATTTCCAGTGAATCACCCTAGCAGAGTAAGGTCACCAACAGTGAGGACTAGAAATAAAGCCAAAGTGAAGCTATCATCTGTACCTCTCAACTCCACCGAGTTAGACACGTATGAAGAACAGATGTCAAACTGCCATTATATACTGAGTTTACACAGCAGCAAATATGCAGTAAGACGGTCAAAAAAATAAAAAAAATAAAAAGTCCCTCAAACAAAACCAAAAAAATTAGTCCCATCATAGAGCACTGCCTGGTCTTCATTCATAACTCTATATACAGATAGGCTTACAGAAAGTTGCAGCAAAATTAAATAGGAAGAACATTATGTATTTTCTAGTTTCATGTAAAATACTGAAATTACAAATAATACTTCCAGATTTCTTCCTTGTGCTACTCTTTCTGTGGGCAGGAGCACTTAAGGTAGCCAAAAGTTAATTTATTTAGCAATCACGAGTCCATGAGTTGATGGTGAGAACAAATCAGTTCCTTTTAGCAAAGTCATAAAAAAAAAAACACATTAGAATGACTCTGACATTCAGTAGAAGAAATATATATTGAATGTAATAACTAAATATCTAAAGAATCCCATGTAAGTAAAATGCCAAGTGACTTTCATGTATGGAGATTCGTTCATAAGTCAGTCCTAATTTGGGGAATTAAATATGTTTAAAACACACTTCAGACTGCAATACAAGAGGGATCGTGGGCAGGGGATTTAGCTCAGTGGTTCCAGCGCCTGCCTGGCAAGCCGCAAGGGCCCAAGTTCGATCCCCCGGTACCAAAAAAAATCCACAACATTTAGGGCCAGGGATTTAGCTCAGTGGTTTCGCCTCCTGCTGCACAGGCGCAAGGACCTGAGTTCGATCCCCAGTAACAAAAAAAAGAGGGATCGTTCCAAATACTTACAATAGAATCCAGGGTAGGAGAACTGAGGGTCTATTACGTGTGAGCAAAAGCCTGAAACTAGAACAAGTAGGACAATGGCGTTCCCTCAAAAGAGCCTGCAGTAAGTAGAGCAGGAAGAGACACACACACTGCAGAAGGTGGTGAGCACCATCATGAAGACCGAAAGGAAGAAGAAGCACCAAAGTTCCTACTCATAGGAATAAAGCCCTAAACGGCTGAGAGTATTACCAAGTATAAAAAGAACTTCCTGGATGCTCTTGGAAGCAGTGGCAGCCTAAGAGGGCACAGCTGGATTTTGCCCCAGATCCCGGCACGTTTGACTAGGAAAAAAGGTTGCACCATTAACCAACATTATTCCAAGAGAAGAAAGGTGGCAAGTATGATACGTCCCCCTGTAAGATGAAATGTAAAGTAGGCAGTTGAAAGTGTTAAGTCTGGCACTTTGCCCCCGACTGCTGTGCAGGACGCTGGGGTGAAACAGGAAGCCTAAGGATGAGATACTCAGAAAGAGCCGCAGCATTTTGAGGGCAGACCCTGAGAAAGTGCACGTTTAGAAGACATCTTTTAACTAAGACAAAGCTATACCCACAGTTACGGCACAGGATAGTGTCTTTGAGGGAGAAGACAGTATCCAGGCAGGGCTGCTCAACAGTCAAATATTAGAGAAAAAGACTGCACGGTAAGGAACGCAGCCTAAGGGAAAACATTGAATTTGGCAATTGGAAGACCACTGCTGACTTTCCAAAGAAAGGTGTGGTCACAGTGCTGTGCAGAACCAGTCTGCAAGGTGCTGAGCAGTGAGTGCTGAGGATGTGGGGACAATGGATGGGGACCTCTCCAAGAAGTCTGGCAGTGAAGAGGCTGGAGAAGCCAGCAGACTCGGGGAGGCTTTTGCACCAGAGGGTACATGAGCTAGTTTGTAGACCATAAACAGGAGCCAGGATACAATTCTTGGCCTAATTCTATACTGATTGTGAACCTGAGAAGAAATGTTTAATCTTTAAAAAAAAAATCTTAAATAAAACTTAACATAGAAGTTACATTATATGCATTTTACAGTTGAAACTACATACCAACATAAAAGGACTAGCATTTTCTGATAGATTGTATTTCTAAAGGAGTTGTACAGCACTGTGATTGGACTACCTCGGAACTGATTTTGCCCCCAGTCTGTCGTGAGAAAGTAATCATGTTATCAATTGCTGTTTTAGTTCCAGAAAGATTATTCTGATATAAAAGATTAACTACGCTGAAGTAAGTTGGAATACCTTCTTCCTTAACTCTCCTCCCCTAAAGATACAATATCTTCAGGGTAGTTAACAAGTTGAACAGCATTTTTTAAGCTGAAGAAGAGAAAAATTAGAAACTGTTCTGTCGTTGAGACGTCCTTAAAGATGTAAGTTGTTTTTCACTATCATTTTTCATGATAAGACATGCTTATTATATATACATGCTTACGTATGAATTTCCTGGCTGAGACACATGCAACCACCATGAAAACGCAATTGTTAAACCCCCTCACGATCTTAAGAAATGCCCTTTTTTAATAAGGCACTCCTGTTTGGAGATAGGATACAGCTGCCAAATTAAGTAAGATGTTTACAGAAGATTTTTATGAAGCACAAACAAGTTTGAATACATTATCAATACAGCAGGAAAGTGTCTTTTAATGAATGTGGTATGTCGAAGATCTGAGGGCTTGTCTCCATACTGACACCCTAAAAATAATCAATTCTGAAGAATTACCAATTAAAATGTTGAGAACGCCACTGTCTACTAATACCAGTTCAGTTACCACTACATTTACTACATCACCTGGGGAGGAAGGGCAACCACTTTTTCTAAGAGAGAATGCCGAAACTCTTCTTCGCCCCATTCGAAGCTTATTATCAGTTGTTCATCTACAAATTGACAGGTCAGGCACAGCGTGACAGCAAGTTTTCAGGGCAGTGTTTACAGTTCCTGCTTTGAGGATACCTGGAGTCTGTGGGCTCACAGCATGTTAAATAATTATGCCTTGGTAGCTGTGAGGTGTTAGCAGGCAGGGAGAAATGAGGCTTATCCTGCTGCGAGATGGGTCCTAATGCACTGTGGCGAATGCTGCAGTGTGCCCACGACCTTCGGGGAGGATGAGCGGCGGGTCTGTGGGCAGCTGGTAGCTATTGGCTCTCTGTGGGCACCATTTCGGGATGTCTCGGCTGCTGCCTGTTGAGACTAACCAGTTTCGTCCTGTCTCTGATGTGCTCTGCAGTAGAAGCCATGTCACGTGGACTCCCAAAATATTGTCCGGTTCCGTCGGGATGTAAACTACGGGAACAGTTAGCCTATCCAAAAGTGATTTCCCAACTGCTTCGATTTCCGCCAGTTGCTCCTCCTCGTTAACAGCTTCAGGCTCTTCTGGGGAGTCTTGCAAACTCTTTTCGGCATTTGAGTGAAATGCAATAGCCACTTCCAACCTAGGTACCCTTTCTTCAGATGCTATTGTAAACTGTTTCCACACTCTGTTCAGGCGAGGAGGGGTATCCCCAGCGGACCTCGACGAGGTGCAGCGTGAAGACTGGCACCAGACAACTGTGGCCTGCAGCAACTGTCTACCATAGTCAGAAGTACTCTGTGCAACATCCACCAATTTTCGATGTTTTTCCAGTAAAACTCTCCTTTCCTAGGCATCGTCGCCCAATCTGGTGTGGGTCTTAAGGAGAGCATCCAGAAGTTCACTTAGCCGTACAGCCCGGGCAGCGTCTCCTTCACATTTAAATCTGAAGCACCTGTAACCTTCGCACATCTACCATCTCTTCACATCTTTGTTTCCCAAGTTGCCTATCTTCCGTCACTCCTTGTATGGGACCCACGCTTTCTATATGTCCAGTGGTCACATCCTTTCCAGAGGCCCAGGATGCCTGGTTGGAGATCTGATCCAGCAGACCTTGACCTTTTTCACGCAGACCTTGCAGTCCTGCATCAACACTTTTCAGCCTCTCTTCAAGCAGTTTGAAAGTTTGCTGAATCAATGCTCCATCGCCTGGTGCTACCTCTGCACACAGCATCCCTAAGAAGCCATCCAACTGCTGAGACAAATCTTGGGCAACACCGTGAAATTCAAGAGCTGCTTGTAAAAGATGTTGCCTAAATTCCAGCTGACTGGCCTGTCGATAGATAACAAACATCACGAAGAAGTTGTTGCTGCAGCGACTTCCCCTCCACAAGATCTTCCTCATCTCCAGCATTCAAGAGTGCTGCGATTTGCTGATTAAGCTCCACATATACTGCAAACCATTCACTGCGCTGCCTCTCCGTCTCTTCGTGCTTCTACTGCAGGGCCTGGGAAGCCCTGGTAGAGTCACCGATCCCCCACTGGGCTCTCGGTTGTTCAGATCCGGGCCCTTCGAGCCAATTCACAACCTGCGTCACCTTGGGTTGAAGCTCTTCTAATTGCGTGCGCTGACTTCGCTGCCTACAAAACTTCCTGGTAGCGAGTACACTGCTCTCGGAGGGAATCTAATGATTTCATAACCTGTGGCTGTGCAAGCAGTTCATCATCCACAGGAGACCAGGAGACAGACGCCTCCCCTGGAGCCATTAAATCGACGCTGCTGCAATTCGGCTAACAATTCCTGGCCTGTCTGAAGACCTGTTTCAGGATCAACTGCGGGAAGAAAGTTTCAGTCCACAGACCTTTCTTTCTCTTGCTGATTTCCTTTATCACTTCCATTGTTAATCAAAGCAAGTTCATCTAACAATGAAGTAGACTCCTTTATAAACTTCTCAAAACCAGCCTCTTTAACCAGTCCTTGTGATCATAGGTGAGACTCCCACCAAACTCTTCTGTTAACTGGCATGGCTCGATGTGATGGGTCAGTTTATTGGCAGACACTAAAAGAACCTCAAAGCCAAGCCCATCCTTTTCTTTCCAAAGACAAAAATGTGTTACTTTCTCATCCCAGAACTCATCTGGCTTTACTACACAAACAGGGGACACTTCGGCCGGAACAACACCCTGTGTGGCATTAGGACGACTGTTTGCTCCACATTCCACTGTGATTTTCTGCCACCCACAATCACAGTAAATCCTCTAGCTTTCCACTTTTCACTGGAAATGCTGAGTAGGTAGTCCAAAGTGACACTGAATGAATTCGTCCATATTTGTTTTGTAAGACCGAGGGCCTTACCAAATGCTCGGAGGAGCTGACTGCAGCGAAGCACACCCGGGGATCCCAGCGGTGCCTCCAAAATGTAAGACCGAGGGCCTTACCAAACGCTCCGAGGAGCTGACTGCAGCAAAGAACACCCAGGAAGGAACACACCGGACAAGTTGGAAAGTAAAACAGACCTTAGTCTGGCCAGACGGCACTCCCAAAGCAAAGTAGCTTAGAGAGGCGACTAGCCCAGAGTCCGAGGCTCTTTTATAAGGGGTTGCAGGGGAAGTTAACAGGTGAAATTTACAGAAGAGGAACAAAGGTGAGTGGTCAGCTGACACGTACTGATGGTCAGCAGATGTTTGTAGATTGTTCTATAGATAGCGGTGTTCGGAACATCAGTTTCGAATAAAGAGTTGAGTAATTTACTTTGGGACCTTATGGCTGATACTGATCTTATCTAGTGTCCCGGAACTAACGAGCATCTTTATCTATTTACTCACATTCACAGTTGGGGCTAGGGGAGTTTTAGGATTAGAGAGTTATGCAGTCCCACAGTTTGTCCGAGGCACGATGGAATTTGTCAGAATGAGGCTGCTTCGTCCGTCTTTTCCTCCTGAAAGGAAGGCTAGTTTTTTCTTCAGCATGGGTAATATTACCGAGGCTTCCATTTCACCCAGTCAGTGTCCTCACTTCAAGCAGTCACGGAGCCCAAAGAGTTATTTCTGAAATCCGACAGTGGGTGTTGCCGTGGAGAACAGGAGAACCTGTTCCCTCGCCCAGGACGACGCCTGGCGCGTGGCCCAGGTACGATCAATATCTGCTCAGTAAACTCCCTCCTCAGGATCCTGCCAGCTTTCGCACTCGGGGTGGTGGTGGAGGGGGGCGCGGTGCCGGAGAGGACACGGGGACGCCGGCGAGGCGGGGGGCGGAGGCAGAGGCGAAGGGCCGGGTGCAGGAGGGCGGGGCGCAGGAGGGCGGGCTGGGGGCGGAGCGGGCCCGGCGGGGGCGGGGGCTCCCGGTTCCCGGCTCCCGGCTCCCGTCACTCACTCGCGGCAGATAGCGTGCCGGCCCCTCTGTGCCTCAAGTAGGGGGCGCCAGCGCGGGTGGCCCGGCCACCTCCCGACATCCGCGTCCGCGCGACCTCGCGTGCGCCAGGCAGCGGCGCCGCGACCCTGCCCGGGGCCGGCTGGGGGCGGGGCGGGTCCCGTCCGGCCCCGGCCGCCTGCGGCGGCGCACACCCGGAGCTGCCGGGCCGCCAAGAAGGTTTTGAATTGTGGGAACAGAATGTGGGTGCGAGTTGCTCTGACCTGGGCAGGCAGGCTTCGGCCAGACTCACTTATATAAAGAAGCCAATTGCGGGGTTAACTCTTCCCGGCCTGCTTTGGGCATCATCGATATTACCGACTTGGCTTGAGGGGCAGCACTTAACTGACATCGGCCGGTTTATTATAAAGGAGAGTACAAAAGATACGGGGGAGAGAAGCACAGGGTGAGGTATGTGGAAAGGAATGCAGGGCTTCCATGCCCTCTGGGGGGGGGGGCAGCAGCCTCCTGAAACCTCCGTGCATTCAGCTATCTGGAAGCGCTCCAAACGCTGCCCTGTTAGAGGGCACTGACCTCTTCGGTAATGGTCGGGTTGGGTAGACCCAGCAAAGTCACTGTTCTAATTCTTGTTGGACCCTCTATACAGTATTCCTACCTTCAGGGTGGGCCATGGGACCACTTGGAATGAAGAGGGTCTTACGACCCACTACCGGAGAAGGGTAGGTCAGAGAATTTCTTTAAGTCTACTCCAGGACAGAGAAGCAGAAGATTACGGATTTTAATGATGTTTGTGGGCCATTTGTTCATAATAAATCAGAACTGGTCACTTAAAAAAAAAAATGAAGTCAGAAAAATATTGAGAGAGCTGACTGATAACATAGAATCTCCCCCACCACCCCACCCCCCGTCTCTCTGACAGAATCTCGCTACGTAGTCCAGGCTGGCCTTCAAGGCCGGCCTCGAACTCACGGCGATGCTCCTGCCTCAGCCTCCCGAGTGCCAGGATTACAGATGTGCACCTCCACTCCCACCGCATACGATCTACTTTCAATGTCAAATGTAGAGAGAGGATTTGGGGGGGGGGTACCGAGGATCGAACTCAGGACCTTGCACTTGCAAGGCAGGCGGCAGAACCACTGAGCTAAATAAAATCCCCGGCCCGGAGAGAGGATTTATAAAATGGCTACCGTAAGGGCACAGGAGATGGGGAGATGTAACCAGATGATATACAAAGTAGCAGGTCTGTACAATCCATGAGCCTTGAGATCTGGTGTACAACACCCGGACTCGCATTCCTAAAGTCATACTGTAAGGGTGTTTGCTAAATCAGTGCAGTTTAGCTGCTCTTGTCGCACACACCGAAACAACCACATGAGAGAATAGATATTGACGATCTTCACTGTAGTGGCTGTTTTACTACCAGGATTGATCCCATAACATCGTGTGGTGAAGCGGAAAGAACAAAAATAAATGTATGCTTTGAAAAGAGATAGTCTACATGTTTTGTCTTCTCCACTTCTCTGGATAACTTCCCGTTGTGTTATTCTGATGTCCTCACACACAACTGCATAGAATTGCAACGCAGTATTAAGCTACATCATTCAGTCTCAATCCTGATTGTCGCTGGGACAAAGCGCCATGGAACACTCCCAGGATACTGGAAAATACTTAAGGACTCCTCACAAGTCTTCCCTGCCAGAGAGCGCCAAGATCTCCATGAGCTTGCTCAACCCTCTAAGGTTAATAGACTCCTAGTACAGGTTTCTAGGCAAGCTTGCCAAAAGAGCAACTCAAGACCTCTACACACTGAATGACCCTCCTACAAAGAGAATTTGGATGTTTAAGATTCAGACCATTAAGCAAGGCTTCATCACCAAGAACTTTTAGATTTCTCATTCTAACTCTGTGCGTGCTTGTGTGTGTGTGTGTGTGTGTGTGTGTGTGTGTGTGTGTGTGTTGCTGGGAATTAAACCAAGAACTCTGCACTGAGCTACATCCCCAGTCCTGGGCGAGCTCAAGCTTTCCAACATTTGCCTTCAGAACAGTTAGCTTTCTCCACGGTGAAAGGGTGGCAGTTTTGAAATATTTCATTATTTTCACAGTGTCCACAAATATGCAGTGCATCCCCCGCCCAACCCCACCACCAGCACCAGAGATGCAATATGGTGGCTGAGTCCTCTGAACTACTGTGAAAATGAGATTTGAAAACTAACAAAGGATAGCATGAAAGAATGTTAGAGAGTGAAGAACAACTGAAAGGAGAATGAAAAGTTTAAGGGTGATGAGGTACTCGTGTCAACTGAATGCAATCTGGGGTCTTTGAGGTACAGTGGGAAGGAGGGTCTGATCATTTGCGTAACAGGCTTCTATCACGGAAGCATAATGTAGGCGGCACACATTGGGCACATAGCCAGTTACTGAGGGAATGATCTTAAAGAACTATGATGGAAACCAGGCACGGTGGTGCGCAGCAGGAGGATCGCCACGAGTTCAAGGTGAGCCTGGGATACATAGTGAGTTCAAGGCTAGCCTGAGCTATGCAGCCAGAATCTGTCCCCCCCCCCCCGGCAAAGGACACATTTGTTGAGTGAAGGGTTTCCTATAGAACTGACCGGTAGATGAAGACAAGTCTGCCCTTGCAGGACAGCTGATTCTGTTCCTCTCTGGCAAAGTCTCTGAGTGGTTTCCTTCCTCAGTTGGGACTGCATTGCTGCTGAGACAGGGACCCAGGTCACAGGTCACTTTGCCAAAGAGATCTGCAGGTTCTTGTTACCCAACAGGAAGGCAGTTATGTCCCAAGGTGCCGGAGCAGCTGAGAACCAAAAGGGAGTTTTCAGGAATCTACTGATGGAAACGTCCTAAAACCTTACTGTTTTCCTCCGTAAGACTGGGAATCACAGCAACACATGGGAGAAGGTCTGAAAAACCTCACTGGATATTTGCTGGGCTGCGCCATGTTCTGGAAACACCTGGTCCCGGAGTCTGAGAACCATCTCCACGGTGCCGAAAAACTGAAGCCAGAGGCAGACAGATCCAGGACAACACAGAGCGTGCTTCACTAGGGACTTCCTGGCGGAGGTGAAGTCCTGGCCAGCAGCAAGGCCAGTGGATTCTGGTGATTTGGGTCAGAAGGAAGGAGCTTATGCGGCGGTCTCGAAGGTGACTTCCACTGAGCCGTCCTGTCCCTGTGTTTTCTCAAGCTAATACTACGGAGGACAACGGGCACATTCCCGGTACTGACGGCGCCCCGACGGTGCAGGCCGTAGTGCTCCACCTACCAATGATTTTGTCTTTTCGCGTGCACGCGGTGCCCTGGACGCTGTGCTCTGAGGGAGGGACAGACCAGGGTGACTCGGGAGCATCATGGTGGCTGTAACTTGAGATGGCCACAGTCGATCAAGCTGATCCCTGCCGACCACGTCGAGTATTCCATGCCCACAGGCATGGAGTTCCTGCACTGGCATACGGCCGGTCTTCCGGTCTTCGGGTGGACATAAATAAATACGGCGCCCACACGCCTCTCCCCACCATCACTATTTGCACGGCTTAGAGAAAGAGATTCACCCTGTCAGGGCAAAGACCATTTCTCTTTCTGAAAGCAAAGATTTGAAGGAAACACTGAAAAGGTCGGAAGTCTTTTCAGACTAACCTAGTCTTTGGAGACTCTGGCCCTGTCTAGAGTGGAATGATTACGAGAAAATGAATTCTTAAGAACCTCACCAAGGTACAGGCCGAACAGATGCGATATACGGGAGGATCAGGAGAAAGCCAAAGCCGTGCTCGGTTTGATGGAGGATTCTTCCCCGCCCCCGCCCCCGCCCCGCCAAATAAAGTTTATTGGTACATTTTAGGTATACAGTACAGTTACATTCATCCTTGGGATCTTGTACCTTTACGTGACATATCTTGGTTCTTATTTTTTTTTCCCCCTTCCCCTGCCCTCCCTTCACCCCCTCCCACCTTCCCTATGTACAGAGACTTTGTTTCCATGTTTTTCCTTTTCTCGTAATTTTTTTCTTTTCCCCTCTTTCCTTTCCCCTACCCCTCCCACTTCCCCTACTCCTTTAGACCTTTTCTTCCTATCACACAGTATCAATCATACATTTTTTTTAAAAGTTACAATATCAAGTTTTAGAAGATATCACCACAGATTTTACAGAATTTAAAAGGATCTAGAAAGCATATTACAAAACTCCGTTTTGAAATAAATTGAACAACTTCTACGAAGTGCCTTGGAAGACAAATTAATGAAACTGACTCTGGAAGAAATATAAAATTTGAATAGCACCTATTAAAGAAAGTATATTCCTAGCTTGAAAACCTACCTATATGACAACAACAGGCTCACATACATTTTAACTGATAAGTTATATCAAACATTTAAAGCAGAAAAAAGAAGGAACACTTCTCCCCTCATTTTAGGAAATCAACATTGTGCTAATCCTAAAACGGGATAAAGATAATAGAAGAGAAAAGTATGAACATAAATAAATTTTGTTTAACAACACAAACTATTAGAAGTCAGATCTGGCAGCATGTAGTAAGTGGTTTTATTCTAGGGATGGCAGTGTTGGTTCAGCACTGGAAGATCCACCCCCCCACCCCCACCCCAAGTCATCATTTTAACAGAGGAAAGGAAAAAGCCATATGATCCTGTCAGTAGTTGCAGAAAAGGTATTGGACTGAATTCTACAGCTGTTCCTGGTAAAAGCTATCAGGAGACTAGAAGTAGAACAGAACCTTCTCAACAGATGAAAAGATGTGTACTCCATACTTCCAGCAAAAACGCCTTATATGAATGGAGAAGATACAGTGCTTTCTCCCCAAGGTGGGGAACAAGGGCAGATAGATGTGCCTACTCTTCATCTGTCCGTTAAGCTTTGAAACACAGGCCCACACCAAATTAGTCTGGCAATAAAAAGAAACAAATAGCATAGGATTGGCATAGGAGCCCCTAGAACTTGTATTTGAATTTGATGCTAGGATTCTTAATACCTTGGCTGTGTTTGCCTGCGTTAGCCCCATGTTGTTCCAGTGTCCTCCAGCACCGGGTTCCCCGTGCTCCCGACCCAGAAACATTGCCTCACACACGCAGAGAGCGCGGGTTCCCAGCTGTGCTCACGGACACGGGTACTGGTTGGCTCATACTGAAAGGCAAAGGGGGAGAAAAAACGAGGCCAGGCCTGCTCTTCCTTGCGGGTTGCAAGCTGCTCTCTCCTCCACGAGGTGGGAGTACCGTGCTAATGCTGCCTTCCATAGGCATCCTGTGGGTGAAGAGGGACGATTAGTGACCCTGCCTTCAACAGTGAACAGCCACAAACATCCGCGGAACCTCAGTTTGACAGCTTCTGGCCTCTGCAGAGAATGTCCCCAAAGATACTGACTCCATCTCAGGAAGAAGCTCCCCCATACACGCGCGCGCAAACACATACACTCCACGAACCAGGTCATGCTGTTGGGTGTGGGCAAGGTGGGAGTGGGGTTGGTTGGGGGTGCAGCTTCCTAGGAGTAGCCGCACCAGGCGGCTCAGCCACAACAGACGTGGGTCTCTGAGGATACAGGTACGGCGGTGAGGGGAACTACAACCGCAGATGTTTTGGTCGAAAGCGCGCGGGCGGGCGGGCGGGGCGGGGCGGGGCCTCTCATCACGGCACACTCTCCGGGAGCCCTAAATTCCCAGGTACTGTTCTCCACTAGCATGGGGTGCTCTCCTTCCTGGGAGCCTCGGCTCTGCTCCCTGCCTCTCACAAATTGCAGCCCAGGATCCGGAGACTCGAGAGTTTTGCTGCAGAGAAAATGCGTGCACGTGCACATCGGACAGTCACCTGTGGGGCGCCGACTAGGCGTTGGGCACCCGCTGTCGGTTCTGAGTGACATGCAGAAGTACCTGCCCGGGTGGAGTACACAGTACACTGCAGCGCGGGGAGAGAGGGCGACGGAGGAAGAAGATCGCCTCCAACGGGGATGCACATCCCAGGGGGAACAGAAAACAGAGAGAAGACCGAAGGCACTCAGGGGGTTCCCTGAGCGTGAGAACCGAACCTCTACCTTCACAGCCTCAGAGTCTCCCCTGTCTGGGTCCTTGAGATCTTGAAAATTCTTTTGATTGAGGATAGGTGAAGACATCTGTGAAACCTTTCTGTGCGGGGCCCGGGTGGTCTTGAGCTCTCCCGGCTTCAGAGGGGAGGAGGGACTTTTGGAGGACAAAAAGCAGGAGCCAGCCACGAAGGGGATTAGAGAAAGACATCCTCCTCGGCTCCCACCCAGGATCTAGCGTGCTGATACATACCCTGGGCTGCAAGTTAGTGGGCTGTCTGTCTCTCATGTTATGGCTTGTGTCTGGCAGTTCCTCTCAAAGCCTCATGTGCTCATTAGATGAGGAGTTTCGAGGGTGGATCAGCGTGTGTGAATGTGGGTTAAGGGTGTGGATAATGGCAGCTCCATCTGGGCTATGGACGGTACCAAGCCATAGGCTCAGGAGCCTAGGTAGAATACTAAAGGACAGAAAGAAGGCAGGCTTGCCGCCGCCGCCGCCGCCGCCGCCACCCGCCCTCTGCCTGCCACACCACGAACTATTTCTCCTCTGCGACGCCCGCATGCCACGCCACCCTGCCTTGGAGCCAGCCGACTATGGACTGAAACCTCTACAAACTGTGAGCCAAAATAAACCTTTCCTCCCTTAAGGTTGGGTGTCAGGTGTTTTGTCTCAACAATGAGAAAGGTTAACAGAGATATCTCACTACCAGAGTGGCTTGGAAAGATCCTGCCCCACTGGGAGCGTCATTTCTTCTCAGCTCCCTCTATGACTTCACAGCACTTATTCTGTGTAAGAAACAGAGAGATAAATGGTCCGTCTTCATTTAGAGCTGGATGGAAATTCGCTGGTGGATCCACAGACAGTTAAGGCAGTTATTTCAAGCTTAACCACAAAGAGTGATTCCCCCACTCGGAAAGTCCCAGAACAAGATGTTAGAACTAGATAACGGATAAGCAAGCAACGTTCCCCAATCCGAGGAATGCACAGAGAAAGGTGTTGTGAGACCAAAGCGACTCCATTTTGCTAAAATCCACCATTCCCCTAGCCTCTCAAATTAATGGTTAAAATGTGTTTGCTCTGGAACAAAAGACACAATCTGTAACAAACCAAAGTTCCTAAGTTAATTACTCAGCCATCTGTTTACCCAGGAAATGAACATCCTGGGCCCACTATCTGTAAGAACGGTCTGTTAATGTGCTGACTGTCAATGCTGGGTGGTCGTGACCATTAGTCACCGTGTCTGCTGACCATCAATACGTGACAGTTGCCCACTAACCTTTGTCCTTCTTTTCTTTTGTAAAACCTATACATAATCCCCCCTTACCCCTGATGAGTTCAGCCAATCAAAAATGTACACTTCATGCTCGCTAAATGTTAACCAATCATGTAACTGCTAAGTGAAAAATCTCCAAACCTTGCTGTAACCTCTATAAAAACCCCGCTAATTTGGAACTCGGGGCTCTCAATCTCGATCCGCTGTGTCGGTGACAATTGAGAGTCCCTGCTTAAGCTTGAATAAACGACCCTCATGTGCTTACATCGGAAACGGCCTCCTGGTGGTCTTTGGGACCTTACAATCTGGGCACAACAGTGTGTTTCCAGAAAAACTAAAGGGAACTTAGATGGCAGCTGAGAGGATCGTACCCCCCCACCCCACAGCTTCAGACAACGAGGAGAGGAGGATGGGGACCTTCCCGGCTCGGGGCTCAAAGGCACTGCTTGTTGGAATCAGATGTGCCTGCCTACAGACAGACACTCATTTCCGCAGAATCACTGTGAAACTTTTTCTCCCATTGTATCTCACGTCTCTGAGGCCATACTGGTGGGGTCTGAACGATGGGCTCACTCTGGAATAGGGGAGGGCGGGAAGGTGGATGGAATCCACATGGGAAGTGGCTGAGGACATCTT
Source organism: Heterocephalus glaber (assembly GCF_053883595.1). NCBI lineage: Eukaryota > Metazoa > Chordata > Mammalia > Rodentia > Bathyergidae > Heterocephalus > Heterocephalus glaber. The sequence goes on from NW_028258153.1 coordinate 9,025,414, forward strand.
GGTCCCCACAGCATCTTACCAAGTCTAATCTGAGTGAACAGATGAAGGAAGGACTTTTCAGGAGGAGGGCCTGGGCTGAGAAGGGGACAACAAGGAACAGCTTGGGAACCCCCCAAACCCAGTTTTCAAATTTCCAATTTATGAGTCAAATGGAGAGAAAACACACCTTGCCTCTCATATGGCGGGGCGGGGGGGGGGGCACAAAAGAGTCGCACAAAAGAGTCCAATGCCTAGCCTTCTCCTCAGACAAAAGCCCTTCTCCAAGTCCGCCTTTTCCAAATTAAGTCCCGGGATGGAGCCAAGGGCTGGGGTTGAGCACATGCTGCACCCGGAGGGGTGTGTTGATCATCTATCTCCTGCTTCCTGAACAAAACTGGAGTGGAGGGTGAAGTTGTTCACATTGCTTTGATTCCTTCCGAAGCCTTCCTTTCTGATGGGGGCATTCCTACGGCTTGAGTTTGGGAATGAAACACACACGCTCCTCAGTTTGTGTGTGTGTGTGTGTGAATGAGATCAGATGAAAGTGAATGTGATTTGAGCAGAAAAGCGAGATTTAAGCCCATTTTCTGTACATTTACTAAGGGCCTCAAAAGAGATCCAGGGAAAGCTGAGGTGGGAGGAGGCTGCAGGGTAGAAACTGATGAAGGGCTGAGCTCCAGCCACGTGGTGGTGTCCGTGGAATGTCCACAGAGAGGCAGACATCCGGTGTCCATTTGCACAGGAGCCCGGAGCCTGGGGAGACCTGGGTCGGAACAGTGGATCTGAGGGTCAGCAAGAAGAAGGGGTCAGGAGCTCCAGGAGGGGGCGGGTGCATGGGGAGGCCTGGCCTGTGGCGGGAGGGGGAAAGGGCTCCGTGAGAGCAGCAGGAGCATCTCCATGGTCACGTGGGAAACGAGGTGAAGGAGGTGAAAAGCAGTCAGGAGAGGTAGGAGGGAAGCACAGCACTGTAAAGACCACAAAATCGCAAGTGCCTGAAGCCAGGGCAAGTAGGGGCTCGAGGGAGGGAAAGGGAGTGGCCCTCAGTGGCCAAAGGCTGAGAGGCCAGAGGGGATGAGGACAGTCTGGGGCTGGTGGGCTGAGCTGCATGGGAGGACTGGCAGGAGCCCAGGCAGTGCCTGGGGGCGGGGGCGGGGGGGGGGGGAGAAAGAGGATGTCCTTCTGTGACCCTGCACACAGCTCTCCGGGGCAAAGCCCTTCCTGAGCACAAACGGAAGCCTCTGGGTTCTGTGGGCCCAGGAGAAGGGACATCACCCTCCTCTCAGAAGGTTATCAAGGCGGAGAAGCAGGTTCAAGGCCTGGGTGCTGCAACTTGCTGCCAAGGACAACAGGCCTGAGGTCTGATGGGTCCTGGCACATGGAAGGCACCGAGCCCACAGTTCGGGGCTCCTCTGCACCAGGGGATCTGTCCCTGACCACAGGCTCTTCGGACTAATCAAACCCAGCGGCTCCCCCCACCACCACCCCCGACTGTATCTTTGCTAGATATACCACCACTGAGGAATATCAACCGTGCACCGTGTCAAAACCGTTGGTCTCATCCCTCTGGAAACGTGGGGCCCACTCTAAGGTCTGGAACAGCCCAGGGTGTCAGGGAATGAGGGTCGGGGAAGCCTTTTGGCTTTGGCTACTAGAGGTGCCTGTGGCCTTCGAGGAATCTTGACCAAGAGGCGGTGGACTGGATGCCAGATGAGGGGGCACGTGGCTGCAAATAAACCTAGGCTTGGCCCACGTGGACACATGTGTCGGGCTTCTGTCTCCACACTTAGAATCCATAAGAGAAAAAAACTCATTACAATGGTACATCAATTCACGAACTTCATTCTTTCCATGATTCTGGCTGCAAACCAAGTTGGAGGAGAAGAGGATGAAATTCAATGGTAAGGTTCAGTGTTGACCTTATGGGGAAATTTGATTCAGTTCTCGTCCCGTGTGATTTAGGACCAGAACCGTGGAGAGGTCTGAGCTGGTGAACCGAGGTAACACTGTAATTTGACTACTTTTTCTTTCTTTTTTGGTATGGGGAATTGAACTCGGGACCTTGTGCTTGCCAGGCAGGCGCAGTGCCACTGAGCTATATCCCTGGCCCTAATTTGACTACATTTTAAGAAAATGAAAGGAAAGCAAGCTGGTGTGGCTCAGCTGCAGAGCACTTGCCTACCAAATGCAAGGCCCTGGCTTCCATTACACACACACACACACACACACACGAATACAAAGATAACCAAACAGAAAGAAGTTCTACATTAAGAAAATATTGGGGCCGGGGATTTAGCTCAGTGGTTCTGCCGCCTGCCTTGCAAGCGCAAGGTCCTGAGTTTGATCCCCAGGACCAAAACAAAACAAAACAAAACCAAAAAAAAACAAGGGAGGAGGGGAGGCCCAGGGATGAAGTTTAGTAAAAGGCTCTCGGTTCAATCCCCTGTACGGGGCACAGGTGGTTAGTGGCTCCCACTCTGGCGGCATAGGTCAGTAGGATGGAGGCGATAAATGTGGAGATTAGGGAGGCCGGGGATTTAGCTCAGTGGTTCTGGCGCCTGCCTCGAAAGCGCAAGGACCCGAGTTCGATCCCCGGTACCAAAAAAAAAAAAAAAAATGTGGAGATTAGGGCAGAGAGAAATGAGTAACTCTTGTCTTGAGGAAAGAAAGGAAAAAAATAACATGGCACCAAAACTTCAGTCATCAAGATTGATATCCGCTATTAAGACATGTTGTACTAAATATTAGTTATTTTGGTAAAGATTCCCCCCCCCTTGGCATACGGGGATCGAACTAGGGACCTTGTACTTGCAAGACAGGCGGCGGAACCACTGAGCTAAAATCCCTGGCCCTAGTTTTCTTGATTCTCAAAAGGTTTTGAGGGGCCCTGTAAATTTTGCCCTGGGGCACTCTACTTGGCCCCGTCCTGGTCCCACACAGTAATACCAGCTGTGGAGCTAGGGAGCGAATCAAACGTGACCTGAGCACCCCAGGTGAAGGCACTGGAAAGGGCTAATTTCCAATCCCCCTCCTTGGACACCAGGCAGTACTATCGGGCTTTCCATCCTGCTTGGGAGTGTGACTACTAGAATGTCAGCCTGTTTGTTTGGTTGCTATAATGGGAATCGAACCCAGGTCCTTCTCACTGAGCCGTATATACAGGCCCAGCCTGTATTGTTTGCACTGGATCGTGTCCTGTCACATTTTACTTTAATTTTGGGGGGACAGGTCTCCCTAAATTGCTAAATTATCCGAAATGGGCTTGAACTTGTGATGCTCCTGCTTCAGCCCCCGCAGAGAGCTGGGATAGCACGCGTGCTTCACAACCACCGCTCTGGAGTTTCAAGGAAAAACTTGATCCCAACCTTCCCTGGGGCCTCGACCTCAGTGTTCTCCCAGAGCAGCCCTGGCTTCCGGGTGTCCTGCCACCTCGAGCCAGATCTCCCACGAGGCCCGCCACGGCACAGTGCCTCCTACGTGCGTGCCGCTTCTCTCAATGGGTCCATCGTGCCCACGGAGACCAAGACCTATCCGTGGTTCACTCACGCTACAGACATTACCTCCACCTGCTGAGCACCTGACAGCGCGGGCACAGGGAGGTGAGGGAGGATGCGGGCCACAGTCTTCCACCACCTCGGATATCCGTGGTGACAACAAAAGACCCAGAGGGGCCGTGAACGGGGGACTCGCACCGCAGGAGAGGCCGATCAGATGTGGGGGGAGGGTAGAGGAGGGCTTCCGCCTCCCTGACAGGTGACCAGCGAGGGACAGGGAGGAAACCCTGCCAGCGGGGGCAACTGCACCCACCAGCCCCGGACACGGTTCTCCTGCAGACGCGCCAGGGCCGCGGGGGCGGGCGCCGCAGCTGGAGAGAAGCTTCCCGCGGGCTGACGCCCGCCAGCTCCGAGGCCTCGAGAAGGAGCCGCCCTGGCCCATCCCCCCCCCCCCCCGCGCTCCTCACCCGGAACGCGCCCTCCCGCCCCGCGGACCGGGACCCGGAAGAACACACGGCCCGGGGGCTTCTGGGGACACGTGTCTCGCGATCTGCTTTCTCTTCGGGGAACCCGGGACGCGCCCGCGCCCCCGCCCCCCCCCCCGCACACACTTCTGGTCCCCCACGTCCCGCCTCCTCACTGCACTGCAGCCGGAACCAGCAGGAAGCGGCTTCCGGCGCCACCCGGGCTCGCCGGGCGCAGAGGGCCCCCCGGGAGGGCGGGGCATGCAGATTAGCGACGGACGCCCAACGCGGGGGACGCCGGGACCAAGAAGCGCGGGCTGAGAGTGGGTCCCGAAAAAGGGCGAAGAAGGGGAGGGAATGGGCCCCGAAGGCTGCCGAGGTCGGCCTGGGAGTGAAGGAGGAGCGGGAGAGGGCAGAAGGCCTAGGGGTCGGTATTGTGACCGCGCGTTGAATGTGAAGGCAGGGAGTCCGTGCGGGCTGCGGGCGGCGTCGGTAGGCATCGCTTCTCGGCCTTTTGGCTAAGATCAAGTGTAGTATCTGTTCTTATCAGTTTAATATCTGATACGTCCTCTATCCGAGGACAATATATTAAATGGATTTTTGGAGCTGGGAGGTGGAATAGGAGCTTGCTCCGTCCACTCCACGCATCGACCTGGTATTGCAGTACTTCCAGGAACGGTGCACCCCTTGTGGGGAAACTTTGTGGTTGAACGAAAGGTTGTTGGTGTACTCGTTCCGTTGCCGACACGCGTCAACGAGCGCTGAGCTGCATCCCTGGCTCTTACGGCTCTGCGTAGTTCAGTATCCTCGGAGAAGGTTCGCGGGGCGAGGGGAGAGGTTGGTTTCGCTCTAGGAAGTTGCGAGTTTTATTCAAGACTCGAGCGGGTAGAAGAAATGACAAGTACGTCCAGGGCGCTCTGTGCAGAAGAGACCAGAGGGCCTTTCTGTGACTTTAGCTCTGAGACACCCCCGTCCCCCCCCCGCCAACCTACTGCGGGGTGTGTGGGCTGACGACTGGCAGGGCGCAGAGTAACAGGGACGCAGACGGTGGGTAACCGTGAGCTGGATGAACCTTGGTGTCTCTGCCTTCATTTTTTGTGTGTTTCTCACTTACTATCTCAAAACGACGAGTGTGGTTCTGCCTCAGCTCTTCCCCATGGGCGTGTGAGTCTTTTAAGAAGGTAATACAAGGTTTATCCTTCCTAAATCTACTTAAAAGAGTAGTGACTGTGAGAGGGGCCGCGGACTTAGGTCAGCGGTTCCACCGCCTGCCGCGCAAGCGCAAGGTTCCTAGTTCCATCCCCGGTACCCAAAAAGAAGGAGAAGAAAGGATCGTGATTGAAAGCAAGTTTCAGGATTTGCAGGGACACCCAATTGCCAGCTTCTGCCAGCTCCACTCCAAGAGCACCTGGAACATTTGCTTGGAAGTCTGCAGTCACTGCCTTACACCTGCGGCCTCCTTGGGTTCCAGGGAAACCCGAGGCCTGCAGATTGTTACCAGCTGTGGTGAGGTCGGTCCGCAAGTGGGAGCAAGCAGTTGCCCCGTGAGGGGAGCTGAGGCCACACACCCAAGCAGGAGCCCGCCTCCCGCGGGGCTGGTGCCACCATTGCCCCCTCGGGAGATGAGGGCTCCCCCCAGGGCCTCCCGGAACCAGTTCTGAGATAACGATCAAGCAGCAGACCACAACTTGAAGGAGCTGACCTAAGCTGCCAGCCAGGGAAGCCCCCGAGCCTTGCTTTTGCTCTGGAGAGCCAGCCGAAAAGGATCTTTCAGAGGGCGAGTGGCAGAGCCTGCTGTGTTGGTTAGCCTAGTTCTCCTGCCTACAACCCAGCTATGGAATTCCGAGACATAATTGCATTTTGGCCTCCGGTCACAACTGAGACCTCAATGATCCGGTGATGCTGTCTGTGATTCTCCAGGACAGGAAACATCCTGGGAGGAACAAACGTCTACTCAGTTCCTCCTTGTTCTTGGATCGTTACATCTTATTTACGCAGGATGTACTGAACTCTCGGCAAGTCATTTGTTACACTTTGTTTCTCCCGATGTACTGAATAAAAGGTGCGGTAAGCTGGGGGCTTTCGTCTTTGCCGCCCAGAGCAGCACTGATCAGACCCAAAGCTCAGCTTCTTTTCAAGGTCTCATTTTTCTACCTTTCCTGTAATTCGCCTTGTGCTGCCGTGGCTCGCAGGAGACGAGGACTCACTGCAGAGGTTCTAGTAACGTCCTCTTTCCCTGTTCCCTACATTTGGCACCCAACTTGGATGCGAACCCGCCTGTGAGACAAACTTGGAGTAAGAGAGACAGCACACGGATCTCCCGGGACGATTTCCGGACTTGCACGAGGGACACTGGTGGTAAGTGTGTCCAGCCGGGGGTAAGTTTCTATCCTTGCTGAGTTACAACTATGGGTCAGTCTCTGTCATCAGAGCAGCGTAACTTTGCCAAATTACTTGAGTCGCTGTTAAAGCAAGCTATGTACCCAGTACCTAAGGATGCTGTGATAGATTTGCTAAAAGACATACAAATGTACATCCCATCTTTCCCCCAGGAAGGGACAACAAACTTAATAGCATGGGAACGTGTAGGTACCGTTCTCCGTGAGGCCTGGCAAAGGGGTGATCGTCTCTCCCCCCAAACGCTCCCCACTTGGGCCTTGGTCCACTCTGCCCAGAGGTCAGAGTTGCTAGCCGTTTTATCTGTGATTCAAAACTTCCCTCCCCAACCTCTTAATATTTTAAGTGATTTCTCTTGAGCAGTTTGGTTGACCCAAAGACTGGAAGGAGCTATGGTCTGCTCTACCTTAGAACCTAAATTATTAAACTTGTTTTTAAGATTACCAAAGGCCATATGTCAAAAAATTGCTCCTGCCTTAATAACTCGGGGGAGAGGTTTTGCCTGTGTCCTAACAGACAATGATGAAACCTTGTGGCTGCCCTCCCGGAATGTGAGACCATGGGTCACACTGGTGGAACCACCAACATCTTGGAGAATGGGTGATAGCACCCCAGCTGAGAGCGATGAGCCAGCTGCGCCTGAGTGACCCACCTCACCAGCAACGACCAACAGATCCACAGCGGGGTCCAGGATTGAGATGATGTCCCCAGAGGAAGAATAAATATAGATTTTTAAAGGGGGGGGGGCACAACTTGAAAATGTTCTTTTTATATTTATAGGTATAAAAGCGCTTGCATTCCTTCTGATTCTAATCTCAAGAGATCTCTGTTAATTGACTACAAAAGTTTTTGACCCGTCTTATATACAATTATAAACCTAAAAATCATAAAAGGGATATTATAATTTGATTTGGCCAAATATATTTGAGCGCACTCTAGCTTTATAAACTGTCTTATATGTCTGTCTGTTGTCTGTTTGTCCGTCTGTACAGTTGAGCTCAAAATTTTTTTTCTCTTATCCTTTTCATCTTTTGGAAAAAAAATTTTTTTTTTCCTTAAAAGATATTCACCTATTATTGGATTGGCTTACAGATAAATGTTATTAAATTAAAGTCATGCCCTTCTTCTCCCAGGTTGCTAACTGATCAGAGTGCCATCGAGATTTATTTGTCAAAGTACATAGAGACCGTGGGTGTACTCCCTTTGGTGAATAAAGAAGCGGCCACCCAGAAAATAATTATTCTGGTCTAAATTCACTGAAGGGACCCCCTAGTAATATTCATAATCTTATGGGAGACACACCACAACAAATATTGTCTCAACATGTTATTATAAATTGATTACATTGGTTATCATTGACGTTTAAGCGCTAAATATGTTATTATAAAATGTTTAAGGGCCGGGGATTTAGCTCAGTGGTTCCGCCGCCTGTCTTGCAAGCCCAAGGACCTGAGTTCGATCCCCGGTACCAAAAAAATAAATAAATAAATAAATAAATAATAAAATAAAATGTTTACATTGGTTAATTTCTGAATATGTTATTGTGGTATGTCTACGTTGGTCATCTTCAAAAGATTAATTTCTGTGACATAAACAAAAGAGTGTTATTAGGAAGATGCTTTTGGTACCAAACTACATTGAAGAACATAATGTTTTATATAACTCTAATATTTATTACCGCTCCTTTTCTGGTGTACAAAAAGTATTCATGCCCTCTAATTGTATGGGTCTTTCAACATATTTTTTATGGTAGTAACCTTTTGATTCAGATACTTGCCTTTCTCTTACGCTCCAGCCACCTATGATAATAAGCACACTTGTAGGCTGATATATTTTCCTTAGATGATATCCTATAAAAAGATATCTACTTAGGGATTCAACCACAAGAACAAACATGATTGGCAATAATAACAGTTTAACTATATTTTTATTCCAAAATGCTTACTATCCAGGTAAAAATTATAATATTTGAGTTCACTACTCCTCTTACAATGCTAATGTTATTGATCTTCTCTTCTGGGTATTCAACAAAGTTTAGGGACCAAAACTGAAGAGGCATCTGGGCTGAGAAGGCAGCCAATATTTTGGCCCTGGCCCTCCAAGGTCAACAACACTAGCAAAAAGATCCAGGTCATGAGGGAACCATCTCCAAGATCCTGCATTTTTGGTGAGTCACCCAACCTCCTGAGCAGGGAGGTTGCTGAACACCAAAACAGTAAAGATACAACAAAAAGTGTGCCAAAGGAATGTCACCTGGAGGGAAAAAATCTCTCATGCTTTCGCAGAAGGTAACATGGTCAAGCAAGGCCGTGACATAGCCTGATGGCTGACACTGACAGAGGAGCTAAGAGGCTTCTATGCATGGTTCCAAGACAGTGCCTGTGGAGACTTAATTGACCTTGTTAGAGAGCAAGAGGTTGATTTTATTTAATATAGGTCTCACTGTAACTTGGTCTTAAACACCCAGTAGAAAAGTATAACTAAAGACAATAGTTATTTGAGTTCAACAAAAGTTTTAAGTTTTTTAGCCAACAATGTTTAAAAAAAAGTTTTAATTAGATTTTGAGTCCTTTTACAGCCCCAACGGAGAGAAATTATGCTTACTATAGACAGCTAAGCCAGTCAAACACACTGTAGATCCTCACAATACATAGGGACGAGCCATTGTTGGGTGTGCTTGCTTTTCCTAAAAACACCTTCACATAAAACAAAAAGAAAGGGAGATATGTCGGGAGCCATGCTGCATAATTTTAGGGAAAAATCATTTGGTTAGCCTAGTTCTCCTGCCTACAACCCAGCTAAGGAATTCCGAGACATAATTGCATTTTGGCCTCCGGTCACAACTGAGACCTCAATGATCCGGTGATGCTGTCTGTGATTCTCCAGGACAGGAAACATCCTGGGAGCTGAAAACATCCTGGGAGGAACAAACGTCTACTCAGTTCCTCCTTGTTCTTGGATCGTTACATCTTATTTACGCAGGATGTACTGAACTCTCGGCAAGTCATTTGTTACACTTTGTTTCTCCCGATGTACTGAATAAAAGGTGCGGTAAGCTGGGGGCTTTCGTCTTTGCCGCCCAGAGCAGCACTGATCAGACCCAAAGCTCAGCTTCTTTTCAAGGTCTCATTTTTCTACCTTTCCTGTAATTCGCCTTGTGCTGCCGTGGCTCGCAGGAGACGAGGACTCACTGCAGAGGTTCTAGTAACGTCCCCTTTCCCTGTTCCCTACAGGGGGCCTAGAAACTGTTGGCCTCAAAGGTGTATAAAACATGTTTGTCTCCCCCCAGTCGAGGCTCGTTCGAGTCCGTTGCTCGGCTCGCGTCCCGGCCGGTAATAAACTCCTGTGTGGATTCAATATCGGTCTCTGGTTGGTTCTTTCTCACTGGGTGCAACACTTTCATCTGACGTTAGAAAGGCAAGACGCTATCATGGATGTGAGACTGAAACTCAAGGGCAGGCCTGGTGGCACACGTTTGTAATCCCAGCACTATGGAAGGCTGAGGCGGGAGGATGGCAAGTTAGAGCCCAGCCTAGGCAACTTACCGATTTAGGGAGACCCAATCTCAAAAAGCAAAATAAGATTAGGTTTTAAAAGCTGGGAATGTCGCTCTGTTTGAAGCCCCTGGGTTCAATCCCTAGTACTGCAGAATAAATGACTAAATCAGTAATTCTGAAACTCACGTAGCCGTATTCCCCCTGCATGACTGAAAACCCGACAGTACTACCCGGTGACAAAACGAGGACAAACAGAAACGTCCTCTTCCCAATGCTTGTGTGGGCACAGGGCTCCAGAAACTAATCCTGACTAGAAGGAGTGTAAAAAAAAAAAAAAAAAAAACTTTGCTAGAGAGATTTCCCCTGGGAAGCAAGTCAAAGATGGGTAGGAGGAAGGAAGGAAGAAAAAGAAAGAGAAAGAAAGACAAACTGATCGAAAGGCACCAAATGGCTTTGGGACTTGCACCAAGAGACTAAAATAAGCTGACAGGCAGGACAGAGAGAAAGCCAGGTGCACAAACAATAAGCCGCCCCCGCCTCCAATAAAATATAGGGAAGCGCGGGGGGTGGGGTGCCAACTAAGGCGCTGCGTACTCCTACCTAAGCACTAACATATACACTTACATACATGTGTATTCTCTCGAGAGTCATTACAGAGTTCAATAGATAATCTACTCGCCCCCGTACTAAGTCTTAGCTAACCCTAAATAAGGCAACCCCCTTGCCAACCAGCCACCCACTCCAAAGATAAGGCCTTAAAAGCTACGTCAATGACAAGTAGAAAGAAGGTGCACACAATCCACCGGAAGAGAGGACGATAGGCAGAGGCGCCCGGAAGCCAATCCGGTTATGGCAAATTCCGGGTGAAGGGGAGAGAGTCACTCCCCCACCCCCACCCCCCGCTCCCCCCAAACCCCTCTGAGAACAAAGGGCCCACGGGGTCCTCCCGTCTTTCCGGAGCCCCCCCCCCCCCCGCCCTGACTCTTTCTTATCAGGGTAGCTGTCTTCTCCTTTCTCCCTCCTTTACAGTGTCTTCCTTTCATTAAACTTTGTCCCTGTAATTTATATTTCGGGGCTGAGTTACGATCCCGGTAGGCTGCCCAGACAACAGAGCCGCGGTACTCATCCCTCAGACGCGACACTTGTCAATGTGTTGAGCGCGCTCTGGTACGGTCTCATTTAATTCACTCCACTGCTCCATGAGTGCAGTGGGTATTATCAGCATCCGGGACCAGCACCAGGGTGGGGTGAGTGCCCCGAGGCAAAACGTAAGGGGTCCCTCCAAACCTTTCAGGAACCACCGTAACCCGTGTTTCATGCCGTATGTCTTATCCAGACAACAGATATTTATCTTGATACCTGAATTTCGTATATAACAACTCCCACCTCGTTATTATCACTTCCTTTCTGCGGACCTGTGCTGTCCAGACTGGCAGACACTAACTACTTGTGGCACTGTCGAGATGTGGGTAGTGTTTGTTTGGTTTTATGTTCTGTCTTTTTGTGATACTGGGAATTGAACACGGGGCCTTCCCACTGAGCTACATTTCCTGCCCTTTTAAGAAATTTTTAACTCTGAGACCGAGTCTCGGCTGAGTTGCCCAGGCTGGACGGGAACTTGCGACCCTCCTGCCTCAGCCTCCCAGAGCGCCGAGACACAGGCGTATGCCACCCCACCTGGCTAAATGCGAATAGTCCTAATTAGGATGTGCTGTAAGCATAAAATACATGCGGACTCTGAACGTGATATATGCACATAAGAGATCTCATTCGTAGTTTTAATATTGATGCAATGTTTCAGGCATACTGAGTTAAATAAAATATTAAGCCTCACTTCACCAGTCCCTTTTTAGAATGTGGCTACTACAAAATCTGAAATTGCAACCATGATTCACATTATTCTAGTGTGCAGCACAGCTACAGACCGAAACTCAGAGAGGCTAAGCGATTTTCCAAGGTCACACGGCTAATTTGAACTAAAGTCGGGATTTAAACCACAGTAACCCTTTAACTGTAACTACCTGCGGTCTCCTGGCTTAAAACTGGAATGGGGACGATGTACACCCCTGTAAGAGGTCACTCACAAAGGTACACGGGGAAAGGCAAAGCGTGTAGGGATGGCTCGAGCGCACACTAGAGGAAGCCACTTCTCGTCTGTAACACAGAGGCGATCTCCGTCTCATAATGCTGAGAAGAATCTCTCCTGCCTTCATCTTCACGTCCACTTCACCTGGCTTGCTTTCTGTATCATTCATTACCCTTTGGCATAATATAGACATCTATATAGAGATAGAGAGATACAGATATAAGTATAGACCGACTCATGGGTAGATCGATATGTTCACAAATAGACACGCATGTTTGGTTTATTGTTTTGTTTGCCATTTTGGCGCTTGAGATTTTGATGCCCTGTCCTCAGCACCTAGTTTGCTGTCTGGCATGTACCTGTAGTTAATCAGCATTTATTTGCTGAATGAATGAAAGAGAGAGAGAATGAATGAATGAATGAATGAATGAGGCTCAAAGGAGACAATGGATGTAATGTGCCGAGCTCACTTGCCGTGACTCTTCAGGCTCCCCCCAGCCCGTGACCTCGGCTGTGGTCTGTTTATCAGACTGCCTTCTGCTCACTCATTTGGTTTCCCTGAGAAACAGCTGTTCCGCACCGCACCGCACCGCGGGCAGGAGGACACCGGCTAGCGGAAAGGGGCACTTCTCATTGCAGACCAGTAACTCTGCTTTCACTTTCATACTCTGCTCTGAGAAAGGACCTCAGGTTTGCTAGGACTGCCGTGCACAGAGCAGATGGCCTCTGGAGGTGAGACAGCCTCAGGGTGACCTAGATCCTCTGGCTACACAGTTCAGGCTGACCTCGACCTTGCTATACTGTACCCCAGGTTGGCCATCCTCCCGCCTCGAATCGGGAATTTCTCACTGCTTACAAGACACTCTCAGCACACGACGAAAGATGGGAAGCTCTGTGTGTTTTCCTCATCTTGCAGCATCCCACCATACAGAATGGGGGGCGAGAGTTTCTAGTGCTTCGGGCGGCGGCGGGGGGGGGGGGGAGACCACTCAGGGGAGTGCTAATTTAATTTTATATATCTGCTTAAGGACCATCTTTTCTGTAACGGTTCTGTGCCTGGCCCTTTCCCATTGTTCTTTCACGCCGTGTGGCTGGTCTTTTACCATTATTTCTAGGAGCTCCTTGTGTAATTAGAAAGGTAAGTGTTTTTTTCTGGAGTGTGGATTGCAAATATATTTTTTCTTCATGTGCTACCGGTAATCGTCTTCACTTGGCTCACCTCTGTGCATTATGTTCTTTTCTTTCTCTCGCTATGGCTTTGTGTGCGTATGGTATGTGCGTGCGTGTGTGGAGAGTGAACCCAGGGCGCAGAGCAGGCTAGGAAAGTGTACTACTGCTGAGCCCACCCCTGCACTTGTTTTGTTATTTTATTGATTCATTCTTTTGGTACCAGGGATCGAACTCAGGGTCTCGCGCTTTCGAGGCAGGGGCGGTGCCACTGAGCTCAATCCCTGGCCCTTGCTTTGTTATTTTTAAAAACGTGGTCAAATCAGCTAAGTTTTTTCCTTTTATGACTTCCAAATGCTGAGACAAAAACCTCACAAAGATGTCCACACGAGCCTGAACTCGGGTTTCCCGCAGCCACTCCGTACCTCGGTCTGGCTTCTAGCCCCCAGCATCTTGGCCGTGATCCCTCCAGGGCCACAGACGTGTCTAGACGCCAAAGCCACAGGGCTTCCCTGACCCTCATTCCCTGACACTCTTGACTGTGCCAGGCCTCAGAGAGGGCTCCACATTTCAGGGAGGATGAGAACACGGTCTTCACGTGCGCGGTCCGTGGTTGGGTTTCCTCACTAGCAATACACGCTGTGAGGTTGCGGTGGTTGGAAGCAGCTGGGTGTGAGTAGTCTCAGGAGCCTGAGGGGTGAACAGATCCCCCAGCGTAGAGAACCCCCTACTGTGAGCTGAATTGTTCCAAAAGTTTCAGGGCGAGAGGCCCCCTTCTGGGGGTCCCAACACAGCAGGCTCTGCCACTCGCCCTCTGAAAGATCCTTTTCGGCTGGCTCTCCAGAGCAAAAGCAAGGCTCGGGGGCTTCCCTGGCTGGCAGCATAGGTCATCTCCTTCAAGTTGTGGTCTGCTGCTTGATCGTTATCTCAGAACTGGTTCCGGGAGGCCCTGGGGGGAGCCCTCATCTCCCGAGGGGGCAATGGTGGCACCAGCCCCGCGGGAGGCGGGCTCCTGCTTGGGTGTGTGGCCTCAGCTCCCCTCACGGGGCAACTGCTTGCTCCCACTTGCGGACCGACCTCACCACAGCTGGTAACAATCTGCAGGCCTCGGGTTTCCCTGGAACCCAAGGAGGCCGCAGGTGTAAGGCAGTGACTGCAGACTTCCAAGCAAATGTTCCAGGTGCTCTTGGAGTGGAGCTGGCAGAAGCTGGCAATTGGGTGTCCCTGCAAATCCTGAAACTTGCTTTCAATCACGATCCTTTCTTCTCCTTCTTTTTGGGTACCGGGGATGGAACTAGGAACCTTGCGCTTGCGCGGCAGGCGGTGGAACCGCTGACCTAAGTCCGCGGCCCCTCTCACAGTCACTACTCTTTTAAGTAGATTTAGGAAGGATAAACCTTGTATTACCTTCTTAAAAGACTCACACGCCCATGGGGAAGAGCTGAGGCAGAACCACACTCGTCGATTTGAGATAGTAAGTGAGAAACACACAAAAAATGAAGGCAGAGACACCAAGGTTCATCCAGCTCACGGTTACCCACCGTCTGCGTCCCTGTTACTCTGCGCCCTGCCAGTCGTCAGCCCACACACCCCGCAGTAGGTTGGCGGGGGGGGGGACGGGGGTGTCTCAGAGCTAAAGTCACAGAAAGGCCCTCTGGTCTCTTCTGCACAGGGCGCCCTGGACGTACTTGTCATTTCTTCTACCCGCTCGAGTCTTGAATAAAACTCGCAACTTCCTAGAGCGAAACCAACCTCTCCCCTCGCCCCGCGAACCTTCTCCGAGAATACTGAACTACGCAGAGCCGTAAGAGCCAGGGATGCAGCTCAGCGCTCGTTGACGCGTGTCGGCAACGGAACGAGTACACCAACAACCTTTCGTTCAACCACAAAGTTTCCCCACAAGGGGTGCACCGTTCCTGGAAGTACTGCAATACCAGGTCGATGCGTGGAGTGGACGGAGCAAGCTCCTATTCCACCTCCCAGCTCCAAAAATCCATTTAATATATTGTCCTCGGATAGAGGACGTATCAGATATTAAACTGATAAGAACAGATACTACACTTGATCTTAGCCAAAAGGCCGAGAAGCGATGCCTACCGACGCCGCCCGCAGCCCGCACGGACTCCCTGCCTTCACATTCAACGCGCGGTCACAATACCGACCCCTAGGCCTTCTGCCCTCTCCCGCTCCTCCTTCACTCCCAGGCCGACCTCGGCAGCCTTCGGGGCCCATTCCCTCCCCTTCTTCGCCCTTTTTCGGGACCCACTCTCAGCCCGCGCTTCTTGGTCCCGGCGTCCCCCGCGTTGGGCGTCCGTCGCTAATCTGCATGCCCCGCCCTCCCGGGGGGCCCTCTGCGCCCGGCGAGCCCGGGTGGCGCCGGAAGCCGCTTCCTGCTGGTTCCGGCTGCAGTGCAGTGAGGAGGCGGGACGTGGGGGACCAGAAGTGTGTGCGGGGGGGGGGGGCGGGGGCGCGGGCGCGTCCCGGGTTCCCCGAAGAGAAAGCAGATCGCGAGACACGTGTCCCCAGAAGCCCCCGGGCCGTGTGTTCTTCCGGGTCCCGGTCCGCGGGGCGGGAGGGCGCGTTCCGGGTGAGGAGCGCGGGGGGGGGGGGGATGGGCCAGGGCGGCTCCTTCTCGAGGCCTCGGAGCTGGCGGGCGTCAGCCCGCGGGAAGCTTCTCTCCAGCTGCGGCGCCCGCCCCCGCGGCCCTGGCGCGTCTGCAGGAGAACCGTGTCCGGGGCTGGTGGGTGCAGTTGCCCCCGCTGGCAGGGTTTCCTCCCTGTCCCTCACTGGTCACCTGTCAGGGAGGCGGAAGCCCTCGTGGCTGTCACCTCCTCCGGGACGCCCTTCTGCATGCCACCTCATACCCGGTCCTAGCACTTCCTGTGCACTTTATTGCACCCATTCAAGGCTCTCCTCAGCCTCCTTTGTCTCGCCACTGAAATATGAGATCACTGAGGGCTGGCCATCACCCCTTCCTTAACTCTGGATCCCAGCGCTCATCCCACGCCTGGCATGTGGTAGCGTTTGTGGATGACTAAGTCATGGATGGGCACAGTGGACTGAAGCAGAGGAGAAGTCTGGGAGGTACTGTCCTGGTACCGGCCCGGTGAAAGGAGGAAGATCTGGCTGGACGGGACAGAAGGCCAGAGAGGAGGGGTGACTGACTGACTGACTGCTGGAAAGTCTCTGGGGAAGCACGGGGTTAAGGCACGCTCCCGGGAAAGGTTGGGGGTAAAGATTGTGTTTGTTGCAGAGACAGCGTTAAGCTTCTCTACCCACCTTCCCTAAGGAACTTCGGTTTACTTGAGGAGTTTGTATTTCTTCCTGAAGGACCCTAGTTAGCAAGACAGACTCCATATTGCTGCTTGACCCACCTGCCTGCCCTTTAGATGAACTCAGAAGGAGGAAGCTTAAAAACCTCCTCCCCTTAGAAAGTCTCTTTAGAAATAACACTTAATCAACTATTGTTTTACAAATGTTCTAACAGCAGGACGTTCCGCTTCTGTCCCTTTTGCTTGCTTTACTAGTTCTATCCCACAGGGGGGCCTAGAAACTGTTGGCCTCAAAGGTGTATAAAACATGTTTGTCTCCCCCCAGTTGAGGCTCCAGTCCGATGCTCGGCCTGGGTCCCAGCCGGTAATAAACTCCTGTGTGGATTCAATATTGGTCTCTGGTTGGTTCTTTCTCACTGGGTGCAACATTCTTGGAGGCCCCAGCGAGGTAGCCAGCTGCTCTGGAGCTTACTATCTCGGAGCCATTGTTTCTTTTTAGGAGAGACCAGGATCAGACATCGGCGGTGTTTGGCCCCTCTGGACACCGTTCTGCGGAAGGAGAGGCCACCCTGATGGTATTCCGGGGCTCCAGGTAGGCCGGTCCCAGTCAGGCCCTATCGCCGATCAACCGACCCGCAGGAGTTTGTTGGGAAAGCCTCTAGAGGTAAGAATCAAATGATTCTTAGTGCACTGTGGGTAGGTAGGAGGAAGGCGGACATGGCACAGGTCCCCCTACCTAGAGTCTCTTCACGATGGCAAGCAGACTCACTGGGTCGGAGTCCTCAGAAGAGCGACTCCCTGGGTGGGGTCCGAATCCATTCGGCCCCAGAGGTTTTACTTGGCCAAAGTTTGTCTTTGTCTGTTTATTGTTGTCTGTCTGCTTGGCTCTGTGTGCCTTTTGCGTTTCCACAGGTTAAAATTATGGGCTCCTCACCATCCACAGAAGAAACTCCACTTGATTGTGTTTTGAATAACTTCAGAAACATTTATTCCACAGACAGGGAAGGTGAATATGGCATGGAGATTTCTAAAGGCAAATTACGAACCCTGTGTCAATTAAAATGGCCCAGTTTCAGAGTCGGTTGGCCCCCGGTGGGCACTTATTCTGTGCACATTGCTCGCAAGGTTTGGAATGTGGTCACGGGAGTCGGGGCCCCACAGGTCCCGATCGACCTTTGGCACTCGATTGGGACAGGACTACAGTCCATCAGCCCCGTCTTCCTCCTCCCTTTTTCCTTTAAAACAGACAGAGCCCAGGGGAGGATTGATTTATGTCCCTCTTACAACTAGTGATCTTTACAATTGGAAACATCAAAATCCCCCCCTTCTCTGAAAAACCTCAGGCATTAATCTCTCTTCTTGAGTCTGTTTTTCGTACCCATCAGCCAACATGGGATGACTGCCAGCAGCTTTTACAGATCCTGTTCACCACTAAGAGGTGGACCGCATTTATCAACAGGCAGTCAAAGAGGCCCTGGGGCCAAACCCCGGCGTCACTCCCAGAACTCTGGGGTATCCGGCCAGGGCTGAAACAGTGGTTCCGTCGAATGGGACCCCAATGATGATGACAGGAGGAGGAGGCTGGGGACCTACCGCCAGCACTTATTAGGGGGACTCTGGGCAGCTGCCGAAAAGCCCTCTAATTTGAGTAAGGTAAGTGAGGTTCGCCAGGGAAAAACAGAGTCTCCGGCTGCGTTTTTTAGAGAGACTCTTGGAAGCCTATAGAGTTTTCACTCCTATTGACCCAGAGGCTCCCAAAAATGCAGCAGCTTTAAATTTGGCCTTTGTTTCCCAGTCGGCCCCAGACATTAGAAAGAAATTACAGAAATTGGAGGGATTTGAGGGAAAGAATAGGACTAAACTCCTGAACATAGCCCAGAAAGTTTATGACAACCGCGATGCCCCCGAGGAAGTCCTAGCCAAAAAACTGGGGAAAGTCACTATTGCTGCACTCTAGGCACAAGAGACAGTCCCTCCGGACAGAAAAGGAGAAAGCACCTTTTTGGCTTTAAAGAAAGCCTTAGTGTCGGCACCAGCCCTAGCCCTACCTGATGTCACCAAGCCCTTTCGGTTGTTTGTGGCTGAACGAGGGGGCATAGCCAAAGGAGTGCTAGCTCAGGCATTAGGGCCTTGGAACAGACCTGTGGCCTAAAAGGCTTGATCCTGTGACAAGTGGATGGTCTACCTGTTTGAGGGCAGTTGCAGCCACCACCCTCCTGGTCAAAGAGGCAAATAAGCTCAGCCTGGGACAGGACCTGGTCACCACCACAACCCATGCAGTGGAGACGTTGCTGAGAGGAGCCCCAGAACGATGGCTCTCCAACGCCCGCCTGACTCAGTGCCAGGCCTTGTTGCTGGATGCTGCACGCATCAAATTCGCCCGGGGAAATGACCCTCAATCCGGCCACCTTACTCCCGGACTCCGACTCATGTGCACGCCCCTCCATGACTGTCTGGACACTCTGACAACTTCCACCACCAACCGCCCAGACCTGACTGACGTTCCCCTGCAATGCCCAGACGAGACCTTCTTTACGGATGGAAACAGCTTCGTGGAAGACAGAGTCAGGTATGCGGGGGGTGGCCGTAGTCAGTCCAGGAGGACAGGTCCACTGGGCACAGGCATTAGGCCGGGGCGCTTCGGCACAAAGGGCTGAACCCTGAGGTTGGGTCCAGACAAGGCCGTAAACATCTACACTGACGGCCGGTATGCATTCGCCACTGCCCATGTGCATGGCGACATCTACAGGCAGAGAGGGCTATTGATATCAGAAGAAAAAAAAACTATCAAAAACTTGTTTAAAAATTAAAAAATTTTTGGCCTTATTGGGGGCAATTTGGAAACCCAGGGCACTGGCCATTATTCATTACAAAAGCCACCAAAAAAGAGACAGCTTCGAGGCCCGCGGTAACCGAGAGGCCGATGCTGCGGCCCGACGAGTGGCCAGAGAACCAGTGGGGCCAATAGACATTCTGCCCATCCGACCCTTTGGCTGCCTGCCAGAAAGACCCACACGTACCCCGGAAGACGAAAAGGAAAACCAAAAGCGAGGGGGTACAAAACTGGACTCAGGCTGGTGGAAAGGGACAAACGAACAAATTTGTCTCCCCCGAGCCCTGGGGCGACAACTTGTTCATCAGTTACATCACTTACCTCACCTGGGAAAATCAAAGTTAAAAAGACTAATGAGCTCTAAGTTTTCAATCCCAGGACTGACCTCTGTGGTCCAGGACATCAGTTCCAGGTGTCAAGTGTGTACGCAGGTAAACTGCAAGACGAGACCAAGGAACAAAGGTAATCGACTACGGGGAAGAGAGCCAGGGGAACATTGGGAACTTGATTTCACCGAAATAAAATCCAACAAGAGGTTCAAATATTTACTGGTATTGGGTGACACCTACTCAGGTAGGGTAGAAGCTTTCCCCACTCGTGGAAAATCGGCCAACATAGTAACTAAGGTTTTGCTCCAGGAGATAGTTCCCCGATTTGACATCCCTTGTTACCTGGCGTCCGACAATGGGCCTGCCTTCACGGCACAGATATCCAAATTGTTGGCAAGGGCACTACATATCGATTGGAAGTTACACTGTGCCTATCGCCCACAAAGTTCAGGGCAAGTGGAAAGGATGAATAGGACCCTGAAAGAAACCCTGACTAAATATGTTCTAAAAACTGGTGGCAGGTGGCCCGATCTGCTTCCTCTAGCCTTGTTAAGAGTCAGATGTACCCCATATGTTGACAAGTTTACCCCTTTTGAAATCTTGTATGGGAGGCCACCGCCACTCCTCCCTAAGTTAAACCTTGAACGGATAACAGAGGGTTCTTGTGTCTCTTTACTTCAGTCTCTTCAAGCCTTTACAGATTCTCCAGAGCGAGATCCAGGCTGCAATACAACAGGCTCGAGAAAAACCCTTTGCGACGTTCCAGCCCCACGGTTTCAAGCCAGGAGACCCGGTCCTGATATGCTTGGTCTGCTTGCACCGAGGACTTGACTAAATACATTCCCAAATCAGTCTTGGCTACCCAATCTGCCACTTTATTTTGTGTCACCGTGTATGTTGTTCCACAAGTCTTGTATTATAATAAACAAGGGGGCCGCAAAGATCTGGGATTAACCACTGAACCCTATAGGAGTAAACAGGCTGCCCCCGTTTTAGAGCCCGGTCTGATGGGATTAGGAATAGCCGGGTCAGCGGCTATTCGAACTTCCTCCCTGATCCTTCAGGACACAAATTTTAAAGCCCTAAGCTACCAAGTAGCCAGAGATTTGGGTCACCTGAAAGACTCCATCTCCAGATTAAAAAACCAGGTTGATTCCCTAGCTGAGATGGTCCCACAAATCCAAGGGGACTTGACCTCCTGTTCATGAAACAAAAAAGGGTTATGTGTAGCCCTAAAAAAACACAAACACAAAAACAAAAACCTGTGGCTTCTATGCTAATGGCTAACTGCCCTAGTTTCTGCTGTGGCAGGCCCCCTAGTTATCTTACTTCTGCCTTTGCTCGTGAGACCTTGCATTATAAATGCTCTGACTAAATATGTTAGACAGGGGGTTGATGCAGTTAAGCTGATGGTGTTGAGACAAAATTATGAGGTTTTAAAAGACGTTTTAAAAAAAATTCAAAGTGTAAATACGGGAATCAAAGATTTGATTAAGTTACAAGAACCAGTGGGGAATGAAGGACCCTAGTTAGCAAGACAGACTCCATATTGCTGCTTGACCCACCTGCCTGCCCTTTAGATGAGCTCAGAAGGAGGAAGTTTAAAAACCTCCTCCCCTTAGAAAGTCTCTTTAGAAATAACACTTAATCAACTATTGTTTTACAAATGTTCTAACAGCAGGACGTTGCACTTCTGTACCTGTTGCTTGCTTTACCAGTTCTATCCCATAGGGGGGCTGTCGGGAGCCATGCTGCATAATTTTAGGGAAAAATCATTTGGTTAGCCTAGTTCTCCTGCCTACAACCCAGCTATGGAATTCCGAGACATAATTGCATTTTGGCCTCCGGTCACAACTGAGACCTCAATGATCCGGTGATGCTGTCTGTGATTCTCCAGGACAGGAAACATCCTGGGAGGAACAAACGTCTACTCAGTTCCTCCTTGTTCTTGGATCGTTACATCTTATTTACGCAGGATGTACTGAACTCTCGGCAAGTCATTTGTTACACTTTGTTTCTCCCGATGTACTGAATAAAAGGTGCGGTAAGCTGGGGGCTTTCGTCTTTGCCGCCCAGAGCAGCACTGATCAGACCCAAAGCTCAGCTTCTTTTCAAGGTCTCATTTTTCTACCTTTCCTGTAATTCGCCTTGTGCTGCCGTGGCTCGCAGGAGACGAGGACTCACTGCAGAGGTTCTAGTAACGTCCTCTTTCCCTGTTCCCTACATTTGGCACCCAACTTGGATGCGAACCCGCCTGTGAGACAAACTTGGAGTAAGAGAGACAGCACACGGATCTCCCGGGACGATTTCCGGACTTGCACGAGGGACACTGGTGGTAAGTGTGTCCAGCCGGGGGTAAGTTTCTATCCTTGCTGAGTTACAACTATGGGTCAGTCTCTGTCATCAGAGCAGCGTAACTTTGCCAAATTACTTGAGTCGCTGTTAAAGCAAGCTATGTACCCAGTACCTAAGGATGCTGTGATAGATTTGCTAAAAGACATACAAATGTACATCCCATCTTTCCCCCAGGAAGGGACAACAAACTTAATAGCATGGGAACGTGTAGGTACCGTTCTCCGTGAGGCCTGGCAAAGGGGTGATCGTCTCTCCCCCCAAACGCTCCCCACTTGGGCCTTGGTCCACTCTGCCCAGAGGTCAGAGTTGCTAGCCGTTTTATCTGTGATTCAAAACTTCCCTCCCCAACCTCTTAATATTTTAAGTGATTTCTCTTGAGCAGTTTGGTTGACCCAAAGACTGGAAGGAGCTATGGTCTGCTCTACCTTAGAACCTAAATTATTAAACTTGTTTTTAAGATTACCAAAGGCCATATGTCAAAAAATTGCTCCTGCCTTAATAACTCGGGGGAGAGGTTTTGCCTGTGTCCTAACAGACAATGATGAAACCTTGTGGCTGCCCTCCCGGAATGTGAGACCATGGGTCACACTGGTGGAACCACCAACATCTTGGAGAATGGGTGATAGCACCCCAGCTGAGAGCGATGAGCCAGCTGCGCCTGAGTGACCCACCTCACCAGCAACGACCAACAGATCCACAGCGGGGTCCAGGATTGAGATGATGTCCCCAGAGGAAGAATAAATATAGATTTTTAAAGGGGGGGGGGCACAACTTGAAAATGTTCTTTTTATATTTATAGGTATAAAAGCGCTTGCATTCCTTCTGATTCTAATCTCAAGAGATCTCTGTTAATTGACTACAAAAGTTTTTGACCCGTCTTATATACAATTATAAACCTAAAAATCATAAAAGGGATATTATAATTTGATTTGGCCAAATATATTTGAGCGCACTCTAGCTTTATAAACTGTCTTATATGTCTGTCTGTTGTCTGTTTGTCCGTCTGTACAGTTGAGCTCAAAATTTTTTTTCTCTTATCCTTTTCATCTTTTGGAAAAAAAATTTTTTTTTTCCTTAAAAGATATTCACCTATTATTGGATTGGCTTACAGATAAATGTTATTAAATTAAAGTCATGCCCTTCTTCTCCCAGGTTGCTAACTGATCAGAGTGCCATCGAGATTTATTTGTCAAAGTACATAGAGACCGTGGGTGTACTCCCTTTGGTGAATAAAGAAGCGGCCACCCAGAAAATAATTATTCTGGTCTAAATTCACTGAAGGGACCCCCTAGTAATATTCATAATCTTATGGGAGACACACCACAACAAATATTGTCTCAACATGTTATTATAAATTGATTACATTGGTTATCATTGACGTTTAAGCGCTAAATATGTTATTATAAAATGTTTAAGGGCCGGGGATTTAGCTCAGTGGTTCCGCCGCCTGTCTTGCAAGCCCAAGGACCTGAGTTCGATCCCCGGTACCAAAAAAATAAATAAATAAATAAATAAATAATAAAATAAAATGTTTACATTGGTTAATTTCTGAATATGTTATTGTGGTATGTCTACGTTGGTCATCTTCAAAAGATTAATTTCTGTGACATAAACAAAAGAGTGTTATTAGGAAGATGCTTTTGGTACCAAACTACATTGAAGAACATAATGTTTTATATAACTCTAATATTTATTACCGCTCCTTTTCTGGTGTACAAAAAGTATTCATGCCCTCTAATTGTATGGGTCTTTCAACATATTTTTTATGGTAGTAACCTTTTGATTCAGATACTTGCCTTTCTCTTACGCTCCAGCCACCTATGATAATAAGCACACTTGTAGGCTGATATATTTTCCTTAGATGATATCCTATAAAAAGATATCTACTTAGGGATTCAACCACAAGAACAAACATGATTGGCAATAATAACAGTTTAACTATATTTTTATTCCAAAATGCTTACTATCCAGGTAAAAATTATAATATTTGAGTTCACTACTCCTCTTACAATGCTAATGTTATTGATCTTCTCTTCTGGGTATTCAACAAAGTTTAGGGACCAAAACTGAAGAGGCATCTGGGCTGAGAAGGCAGCCAATATTTTGGCCCTGGCCCTCCAAGGTCAACAACACTAGCAAAAAGATCCAGGTCATGAGGGAACCATCTCCAAGATCCTGCATTTTTGGTGAGTCACCCAACCTCCTGAGCAGGGAGGTTGCTGAACACCAAAACAGTAAAGATACAACAAAAAGTGTGCCAAAGGAATGTCACCTGGAGGGAAAAAATCTCTCATGCTTTCGCAGAAGGTAACATGGTCAAGCAAGGCCGTGACATAGCCTGATGGCTGACACTGACAGAGGAGCTAAGAGGCTTCTATGCATGGTTCCAAGACAGTGCCTGTGGAGACTTAATTGACCTTGTTAGAGAGCAAGAGGTTGATTTTATTTAATATAGGTCTCACTGTAACTTGGTCTTAAACACCCAGTAGAAAAGTATAACTAAAGACAATAGTTATTTGAGTTCAACAAAAGTTTTAAGTTTTTTAGCCAACAATGTTTAAAAAAAAGTTTTAATTAGATTTTGAGTCCTTTTACAGCCCCAACGGAGAGAAATTATGCTTACTATAGACAGCTAAGCCAGTCAAACACACTGTAGATCCTCACAATACATAGGGACAAGCCATTGTTGGGTGTGCTTGCTTTTCCTAAAAACACCTTCACATAAAACAAAAAGAAAGGGAGATATGTCGGGAGCCATGCTGCATAATTTTAGGGAAAAATCATTTGGTTAGCCTAGTTCTCCTGCCTACAACCCAGCTAAGGAATTCCGAGACATAATTGCATTTTGGCCTCCGGTCACAACTGAGACCTCAATGATCCGGTGATGCTGTCTGTGATTCTCCAGGACAGGAAACATCCTGGGAGCTGAAAACATCCTGGGAGGAACAAACGTCTACTCAGTTCCTCCTTGTTCTTGGATCGTTACATCTTATTTACGCAGGATGTACTGAACTCTCGGCAAGTCATTTGTTACACTTTGTTTCTCCCGATGTACTGAATAAAAGGTGCGGTAAGCTGGGGGCTTTCGTCTTTGCCGCCCAGAGCAGCACTGATCAGACCCAAAGCTCAGCTTCTTTTCAAGGTCTCATTTTTCTACCTTTCCTGTAATTCGCCTTGTGCTGCCGTGGCTCGCAGGAGACGAGGACTCACTGCAGAGGTTCTAGTAACGTCCCCTTTCCCTGTTCCCTACAGGGGGCCTAGAAACTGTTGGCCTCAAAGGTGTATAAAACATGTTTGTCTCCCCCCAGTCGAGGCTCGTTCGAGTCCGTTGCTCGGCTCGCGTCCCGGCCGGTAATAAACTCCTGTGTGGATTCAATATCGGTCTCTGGTTGGTTCTTTCTCACTGGGTGCAACACTTTCATCTGACGTTAGAAAGGCAAGACGCTATCATGGATGTGAGACTGAAACTCAAGGGCAGGCCTGGTGGCACACGTTTGTAATCCCAGCACTATGGAAGGCTGAGGCGGGAGGATGGCAAGTTAGAGCCCAGCCTAGGCAACTTACCGATTTAGGGAGACCCAATCTCAAAAAGCAAAATAAGATTAGGTTTTAAAAGCTGGGAATGTCGCTCTGTTTGAAGCCCCTGGGTTCAATCCCTAGTACTGCAGAATAAATGACTAAATCAGTAATTCTGAAACTCACGTAGCCGTATTCCCCCTGCATGACTGAAAACCCGACAGTACTACCCGGTGACAAAACGAGGACAAACAGAAACGTCCTCTTCCCAATGCTTGTGTGGGCACAGGGCTCCAGAAACTAATCCTGACTAGAAGGAGTGTAAAAAAAAAAAAAAAAAAAAACTTTGCTAGAGAGATTTCCCCTGGGAAGCAAGTCAAAGATGGGTAGGAGGAAGGAAGGAAGAAAAAGAAAGAGAAAGAAAGACAAACTGATCGAAAGGCACCAAATGGCTTTGGGACTTGCACCAAGAGACTAAAATAAGCTGACAGGCAGGACAGAGAGAAAGCCAGGTGCACAAACAATAAGCCGCCCCCGCCTCCAATAAAATATAGGGAAGCGCGGGGGGTGGGGTGCCAACTAAGGCGCTGCGTACTCCTACCTAAGCACTAACATATACACTTACATACATGTGTATTCTCTCGAGAGTCATTACAGAGTTCAATAGATAATCTACTCGCCCCCGTACTAAGTCTTAGCTAACCCTAAATAAGGCAACCCCCTTGCCAACCAGCCACCCACTCCAAAGATAAGGCCTTAAAAGCTACGTCAATGACAAGTAGAAAGAAGGTGCACACAATCCACCGGAAGAGAGGACGATAGGCAGAGGCGCCCGGAAGCCAATCCGGTTATGGCAAATTCCGGGTGAAGGGGAGAGAGTCACTCCCCCACCCCCACCCCCCGCTCCCCCCAAACCCCTCTGAGAACAAAGGGCCCACGGGGTCCTCCCGTCTTTCCGGAGCCCCCCCCCCCCGCCCTGACTCTTTCTTATCAGGGTAGCTGTCTTCTCCTTTCTCCCTCCTTTACAGTGTCTTCCTTTCATTAAACTTTGTCCCTGTAATTTATATTTCGGGGCTGAGTTACGATCCCGGTAGGCTGCCCAGACAACAGAGCCGCGGTACTCATCCCTCAGACGCGACACTTGTCAATGTGTTGAGCGCGCTCTGGTACGGTCTCATTTAATTCACTCCACTGCTCCATGAGTGCAGTGGGTATTATCAGCATCCGGGACCAGCACCAGGGTGGGGTGAGTGCCCCGAGGCAAAACGTAAGGGGTCCCTCCAAACCTTTCAGGAACCACCGTAACCCGTGTTTCATGCCGTATGTCTTATCCAGACAACAGATATTTATCTTGATACCTGAATTTCGTATATAACAACTCCCACCTCGTTATTATCACTTCCTTTCTGCGGACCTGTGCTGTCCAGACTGGCAGACACTAACTACTTGTGGCACTGTCGAGATGTGGGTAGTGTTTGTTTGGTTTTATGTTCTGTCTTTTTGTGATACTGGGAATTGAACACGGGGCCTTCCCACTGAGCTACATTTCCTGCCCTTTTAAGAAATTTTTAACTCTGAGACCGAGTCTCGGCTGAGTTGCCCAGGCTGGACGGGAACTTGCGACCCTCCTGCCTCAGCCTCCCAGAGCGCCGAGACACAGGCGTATGCCACCCCACCTGGCTAAATGCGAATAGTCCTAATTAGGATGTGCTGTAAGCATAAAATACATGCGGACTCTGAACGTGATATATGCACATAAGAGATCTCATTCGTAGTTTTAATATTGATGCAATGTTTCAGGCATACTGAGTTAAATAAAATATTAAGCCTCACTTCACCAGTCCCTTTTTAGAATGTGGCTACTACAAAATCTGAAATTGCAACCATGATTCACATTATTCTAGTGTGCAGCACAGCTACAGACCGAAACTCAGAGAGGCTAAGCGATTTTCCAAGGTCACACGGCTAATTTGAACTAAAGTCGGGATTTAAACCACAGTAACCCTTTAACTGTAACTACCTGCGGTCTCCTGGCTTAAAACTGGAATGGGGACGATGTACACCCCTGTAAGAGGTCACTCACAAAGGTACACGGGGAAAGGCAAAGCGTGTAGGGATGGCTCGAGCGCACACTAGAGGAAGCCACTTCTCGTCTGTAACACAGAGGCGATCTCCGTCTCATAATGCTGAGAAGAATCTCTCCTGCCTTCATCTTCACGTCCACTTCACCTGGCTTGCTTTCTGTATCATTCATTACCCTTTGGCATAATATAGACATCTATATAGAGATAGAGAGATACAGATATAAGTATAGACCGACTCATGGGTAGATCGATATGTTCACAAATAGACACGCATGTTTGGTTTATTGTTTTGTTTGCCATTTTGGCGCTTGAGATTTTGATGCCCTGTCCTCAGCACCTAGTTTGCTGTCTGGCATGTACCTGTAGTTAATCAGCATTTATTTGCTGAATGAATGAAAGAGAGAGAGAATGAATGAATGAATGAATGAATGAATGAGGCTCAAAGGAGACAATGGATGTAATGTGCCGAGCTCACTTGCCGTGACTCTTCAGGCTCCCCCCAGCCCGTGACCTCGGCTGTGGTCTGTTTATCAGACTGCCTTCTGCTCACTCATTTGGTTTCCCTGAGAAACAGCTGTTCCGCACCGCACCGCACCGCACCGCACCGCACCGCGGGCAGGAGGACACCGGCTAGCGGAAAGGGGCACTTCTCATTGCAGACCAGTAACTCTGCTTTCACTTTCATACTCTGCTCTGAGAAAGGACCTCAGGTTTGCTAGGACTGCCGTGCACAGAGCAGATGGCCTCTGGAGGTGAGACAGCCTCAGGGTGACCTAGATCCTCTGGCTACACAGTTCAGGCTGACCTCGACCTTGCTATACTGTACCCCAGGTTGGCCATCCTCCCGCCTCGAATCGGGAATTTCTCACTGCTTACAAGACACTCTCAGCACACGACGAAAGATGGGAAGCTCTGTGTGTTTTCCTCATCTTGCAGCATCCCACCATACAGAATGGGGGGCGAGAGTTTCTAGTGCTTCGGGCGGCGGCGGGGGGGCGGGGGGAGACCACTCAGGGGAGTGCTAATTTAATTTTATATATCTGCTTAAGGACCATCTTTTCTGTAACGGTTCTGTGCCTGGCCCTTTCCCATTGTTCTTTCACGCCGTGTGGCTGGTCTTTTACCATTATTTCTAGGAGCTCCTTGTGTAATTAGAAAGGTAAGTGTTTTTTTCTGGAGTGTGGATTGCAAATATATTTTTTCTTCATGTGCTACCGGTAATCGTCTTCACTTGGCTCACCTCTGTGCATTATGTTCTTTTCTTTCTCTCGCTATGGCTTTGTGTGCGTATGGTATGTGCGTGCGTGTGTGGAGAGTGAACCCAGGGCGCAGAGCAGGCTAGGAAAGTGTACTACTGCTGAGCCCACCCCTGCACTTGTTTTGTTATTTTATTGATTCATTCTTTTGGTACCAGGGATCGAACTCAGGGTCTCGCGCTTTCGAGGCAGGGGCGGTGCCACTGAGCTCAATCCCTGGCCCTTGCTTTGTTATTTTTAAAAACGTGGTCAAATCAGCTAAGTTTTTTCCTTTTATGACTTCCAAATGCTGAGACAAAAACCTCACAAAGATGTCCACACGAGCCTGAACTCGGGTTTCCCGCAGCCACTCCGTACCTCGGTCTGGCTTCTAGCCCCCAGCATCTTGGCCGTGATCCCTCCAGGGCCACAGACGTGTCTAGACGCCAAAGCCACAGGGCTTCCCTGACCCTCATTCCCTGACACTCTTGACTGTGCCAGGCCTCAGAGAGGGCTCCACATTTCAGGGAGGATGAGAACACGGTCTTCACGTGCGCGGTCCATGGTTGGGTTTCCTCACTAGCAATACACGCTGTGAGGTTGCGGTGGTTGGAAGCAGCTGGGTGTGAGTAGTCTCAGGAGCCTGAGGGGTGAACAGATCCCCCAGCGTAGAGAACCCCCTACTGTGAGCTGAATTGTTCCAAAAGTTTCAGGGCGAGAGGCCCCCTTCTGGGGGTCCCAACACAGCAGGCTCTGCCACTCGCCCTCTGAAAGATCCTTTTCGGCTGGCTCTCCAGAGCAAAAGCAAGGCTCGGGGGCTTCCCTGGCTGGCAGCATAGGTCATCTCCTTCAAGTTGTGGTCTGCTGCTTGATCGTTATCTCAGAACTG
Source organism: Heterocephalus glaber (assembly GCF_053883595.1). Taxonomy (NCBI): domain Eukaryota; kingdom Metazoa; phylum Chordata; class Mammalia; order Rodentia; family Bathyergidae; genus Heterocephalus; species Heterocephalus glaber. Next base: position 9,055,008 of record NW_028258153.1, read on the forward strand.
GTTCCGGGAGGCCCTGGGGGGAGCCCTCATCTCCCGAGGGGGCAATGGTGGCACCAGCCCCGCGGGAGGCGGGCTCCTGCTTGGGTGTGTGGCCTCAGCTCCCCTCACGGGGCAACTGCTTGCTCCCACTTGCGGACCGACCTCACCACAGCTGGTAACAATCTGCAGGCCTCGGGTTTCCCTGGAACCCAAGGAGGCCGCAGGTGTAAGGCAGTGACTGCAGACTTCCAAGCAAATGTTCCAGGTGCTCTTGGAGTGGAGCTGGCAGAAGCTGGCAATTGGGTGTCCCTGCAAATCCTGAAACTTGCTTTCAATCACGATCCTTTCTTCTCCTTCTTTTTGGGTACCGGGGATGGAACTAGGAACCTTGCGCTTGCGCGGCAGGCGGTGGAACCGCTGACCTAAGTCCGCGGCCCCTCTCACAGTCACTACTCTTTTAAGTAGATTTAGGAAGGATAAACCTTGTATTACCTTCTTAAAAGACTCACACGCCCATGGGGAAGAGCTGAGGCAGAACCACACTCGTCGTTTTGAGATAGTAAGTGAGAAACACACAAAAAATGAAGGCAGAGACACCAAGGTTCATCCAGCTCACGGTTACCCACCGTCTGCGTCCCTGTTACTCTGCGCCCTGCCAGTCGTCAGCCCACACACCCCGCAGTAGGTTGGCGGGGGGGGGGACGGGGGTGTCTCAGAGCTAAAGTCACAGAAAGGCCCTCTGGTCTCTTCTGCACAGGGCGCCCTGGACGTACTTGTCATTTCTTCTACCCGCTCGAGTCTTGAATAAAACTCGCAACTTCCTAGAGCGAAACCAACCTCTCCCCTCGCCCCGCGAACCTTCTCCGAGGATACTGAACTACGCAGAGCCGTAAGAGCCAGGGATGCAGCTCAGCGCTCGTTGACGCGTGTCGGCAACGGAACGAGTACACCAACAACCTTTCGTTCAACCACAAAGTTTCCCCACAAGGGGTGCACCGTTCCTGGAAGTACTGCAATACCAGGTCGATGCGTGGAGTGGACGGAGCAAGCTCCTATTCCACCTCCCAGCTCCAAAAATCCATTTAATATATTGTCCTCGGATAGAGGACGTATCAGATATTAAACTGATAAGAACAGATACTACACTTGATCTTAGCCAAAAGGCCGAGAAGCGATGCCTACCGACGCCGCCCGCAGCCCGCACGGACTCCCTGCCTTCACATTCAACGCGCGGTCACAATACCGACCCCTAGGCCTTCTGCCCTCTCCCGCTCCTCCTTCACTCCCAGGCCGACCTCGGCAGCCTTCGGGGCCCATTCCCTCCCCTTCTTCGCCCTTTTTCGGGACCCACTCTCAGCCCGCGCTTCTTGGTCCCGGCGTCCCCCGCGTTGGGCGTCCGTCGCTAATCTGCATGCCCCGCCCTCCCGGGGGGCCCTCTGCGCCCGGCGAGCCCGGGTGGCGCCGGAAGCCGCTTCCTGCTGGTTCCGGCTGCAGTGCAGTGAGGAGGCGGGACGTGGGGGACCAGAAGTGTGTGCGGGGGGGGGGGGCGGGGGCGCGGGCGCGTCCCGGGTTCCCCGAAGAGAAAGCAGATCGCGAGACACGTGTCCCCAGAAGCCCCCGGGCCGTGTGTTCTTCCGGGTCCCGGTCCGCGGGGCGGGAGGGCGCGTTCCGGGTGAGGAGCGCGGGGGGGGGGGGATGGGCCAGGGCGGCTCCTTCTCGAGGCCTCGGAGCTGGCGGGCGTCAGCCCGCGGGAAGCTTCTCTCCAGCTGCGGCGCCCGCCCCCGCGGCCCTGGCGCGTCTGCAGGAGAACCGTGTCCGGGGCTGGTGGGTGCAGTTGCCCCCGCTGGCAGGGTTTCCTCCCTGTCCCTCACTGGTCACCTGTCAGGGAGGCGGAAGCCCTCGTGGCTGTCACCTCCTCCGGGACGCCCTTCTGCATGCCACCTCATACCCGGTCCTAGCACTTCCTGTGCACTTTATTGCACCCATTCAAGGCTCTCCTCAGCCTCCTTTGTCTCGCCACTGAAATATGAGATCACTGAGGGCTGGCCATCACCCCTTCCTTAACTCTGGATCCCAGCGCTCATCCCACGCCTGGCATGTGGTAGCGTTTGTGGATGACTAAGTCATGGATGGGCACAGTGGACTGAAGCAGAGGAGAAGTCTGGGAGGTACTGTCCTGGTACCGGCCCGGTGAAAGGAGGAAGATCTGGCTGGACGGGACAGAAGGCCAGAGAGGAGGGGTGACTGACTGACTGACTGCTGGAAAGTCTCTGGGGAAGCACGGGGTTAAGGCACGCTCCCGGGAAAGGTTGGGGGTAAAGATTGTGTTTGTTGCAGAGACAGCGTTAAGCTTCTCTACCCACCTTCCCTAAGGAACTTCGGTTTACTTGAGGAGTTTGTATTTCTTCCTGAAGGACCCTAGTTAGCAAGACAGACTCCATATTGCTGCTTGACCCACCTGCCTGCCCTTTAGATGAACTCAGAAGGAGGAAGCTTAAAAACCTCCTCCCCTTAGAAAGTCTCTTTAGAAATAACACTTAATCAACTATTGTTTTACAAATGTTCTAACAGCAGGACGTTCCGCTTCTGTCCCTTTTGCTTGCTTTACTAGTTCTATCCCACAGGGGGGCCTAGAAACTGTTGGCCTCAAAGGTGTATAAAACATGTTTGTCTCCCCCCAGTTGAGGCTCCAGTCCGATGCTCGGCCTGGGTCCCGGCCGGTAATAAACTCCTGTGTGGATTCAATATTGGTCTCTGGTTGGTTCTTTCTCACTGGGTGCAACATTCTTGGAGGCCCCAGCGAGGTAGCCAGCTGCTCTGGAGCTTACTATCTCGGAGCCATTGTTTCTTTTTAGGAGAGACCAGGATCAGACATCGGCGGTGTTTGGCCCCTCTGGACACCGTTCTGCGGAAGGAGAGGCCACCCTGATGGTATTCCGGGGCTCCAGGTAGGCCGGTCCCAGTCAGGCCCTATCGCCGATCAACCGACCCGCAGGAGTTTGTTGGGAAAGCCTCTAGAGGTAAGAATCAAATGATTCTTAGTGCACTGTGGGTAGGTAGGAGGAAGGCGGACATGGCACAGGTCCCCCTACCTAGAGTCTCTTCACGATGGCAAGCAGACTCACTGGGTCGGAGTCCTCAGAAGAGCGACTCCCTGGGTGGGGTCCGAATCCATTCGGCCCCAGAGGTTTTACTTGGCCAAAGTTTGTCTTTGTCTGTTTATTGTTGTCTGTCTGCTTGGCTCTGTGTGCCTTTTGCGTTTCCACAGGTTAAAATTATGGGCTCCTCACCATCCACAGAAGAAACTCCACTTGATTGTGTTTTGAATAACTTCAGAAACATTTATTCCACAGACAGGGAAGGTGAATATGGCATGGAGATTTCTAAAGGCAAATTACGAACCCTGTGTCAATTAAAATGGCCCAGTTTCAGAGTCGGTTGGCCCCCGGTGGGCACTTATTCTGTGCACATTGCTCGCAAGGTTTGGAATGTGGTCACGGGAGTCGGGGCCCCACAGGTCCCGATCGACCTTTGGCACTCGATTGGGACAGGACTACAGTCCATCAGCCCCGTCTTCCTCCTCCCTTTTTCCTTTAAAACAGACAGAGCCCAGGGGAGGATTGATTTATGTCCCTCTTACAACTAGTGATCTTTACAATTGGAAACATCAAAATCCCCCCCTTCTCTGAAAAACCTCAGGCATTAATCTCTCTTCTTGAGTCTGTTTTTCGTACCCATCAGCCAACATGGGATGACTGCCAGCAGCTTTTACAGATCCTGTTCACCACTAAGAGGTGGACCGCATTTATCAACAGGCAGTCAAAGAGGCCCTGGGGCCAAACCCCGGCGTCACTCCCAGAACTCTGGGGTATCCGGCCAGGGCTGAAACAGTGGTTCCGTCGAATGGGACCCCAATGATGATGACAGGAGGAGGAGGCTGGGGACCTACCGCCAGCACTTATTAGGGGGACTCTGGGCAGCTGCCGAAAAGCCCTCTAATTTGAGTAAGGTAAGTGAGGTTCGCCAGGGAAAAACAGAGTCTCCGGCTGCGTTTTTTAGAGAGACTCTTGGAAGCCTATAGAGTTTTCACTCCTATTGACCCAGAGGCTCCCAAAAATGCAGCAGCTTTAAATTTGGCCTTTGTTTCCCAGTCGGCCCCAGACATTAGAAAGAAATTACAGAAATTGGAGGGATTTGAGGGAAAGAATAGGACTAAACTCCTGAACATAGCCCAGAAAGTTTATGACAACCGCGATGCCCCCGAGGAAGTCCTAGCCAAAAAACTGGGGAAAGTCACTATTGCTGCACTCTAGGCACAAGAGACAGTCCCTCCGGACAGAAAAGGAGAAAGCACCTTTTTGGCTTTAAAGAAAGCCTTAGTGTCGGCACCAGCCCTAGCCCTACCTGATGTCACCAAGCCCTTTCGGTTGTTTGTGGCTGAACGAGGGGACATAGCCAAAGGAGTGCTAGCTCAGGCATTAGGGCCTTGGAACAGACCTGTGGCCTAAAAGGCTTGATCCTGTGACAAGTGGATGGTCTACCTGTTTGAGGGCAGTTGCAGCCACCACCCTCCTGGTCAAAGAGGCAAATAAGCTCAGCCTGGGACAGGACCTGGTCACCACCACAACCCATGCAGTGGAGACGTTGCTGAGAGGAGCCCCAGAACGATGGCTCTCCAACGCCCGCCTGACTCAGTGCCAGGCCTTGTTGCTGGATGCTGCACGCACCAAATTCGCCCGGGGAAATGACCCTCAATCCAGCCACCTTACTCCCGGACTCCGACTCATGTGCACGCCCCTCCATGACTGTCTGGACACTCTGACAACTTCCACCACCAACCGCCCAGACCTGACTGACGTTCCCCTGCAATGCCCAGACGAGACCTTCTTTACGGATGGAAACAGCTTCGTGGAAGACAGAGTCAGGTATGCGGGGGGTGGCCGTAGTCAGTCCAGGAGGACAGGTCCACTGGGCACAGGCATTAGGCCGGGGCGCTTCGGCACAAAGGGCTGAACCCTGAGGTTGGGTCCAGACAAGGCCGTAAACATCTACACTGACGGCCGGTATGCATTCGCCACTGCCCATGTGCATGGCGACATCTACAGGCAGAGAGGGCTATTGATATCAGAAGAAAAAAAAACTATCAAAAACTTGTTTAAAAATTAAAAAATTTTTGGCCTTATTGGGGGCAATTTGGAAACCCAGGGCACTGGCCATTATTCATTACAAAAGCCACCAAAAAAGAGACAGCTTCGAGGCCCGCGGTAACCGAGAGGCCGATGCTGCGGCCCGACGAGTGGCCAGAGAACCAGTGGGGCCAATAGACATTCTGCCCATCCGACCCTTTGGCTGCCTGCCAGAAAGACCCACACGTACCCCGGAAGACGAAAAGGAAAACCAAAAGCGAGGGGGTACAAAACTGGACTCAGGCTGGTGGAAAGGGACAAACGAACAAATTTGTCTCCCCCGAGCCCTGGGGCGACAACTTGTTCATCAGTTACATCACTTACCTCACCTGGGAAAATCAAAGTTAAAAAGACTAATGAGCTCTAAGTTTTCAATCCCAGGACTGACCTCTGTGGTCCAGGACATCAGTTCCAGGTGTCAAGTGTGTACGCAGGTAAACTGCAAGACGAGACCAAGGAACAAAGGTAATCGACTACGGGGAAGAGAGCCAGGGGAACATTGGGAACTTGATTTCACCGAAATAAAATCCAACAAGAGGTTCAAATATTTACTGGTATTGGGTGACACCTACTCAGGTAGGGTAGAAGCTTTCCCCACTCGTGGAAAATCGGCCAACATAGTAACTAAGGTTTTGCTCCAGGAGATAGTTCCCCGATTTGACATCCCTTGTTACCTGGCGTCCGACAATGGGCCTGCCTTCACGGCACAGATATCCAAATTGTTGGCAAGGGCACTACATATCGATTGGAAGTTACACTGTGCCTATCGCCCACAAAGTTCAGGGCAAGTGGAAAGGATGAATAGGACCCTGAAAGAAACCCTGACTAAATATGTTCTAAAAACTGGTGGCAGGTGGCCCGATCTGCTTCCTCTAGCCTTGTTAAGAGTCAGATGTACCCCATATGTTGACAAGTTTACCCCTTTTGAAATCTTGTATGGGAGGCCACCGCCACTCCTCCCTAAGTTAAACCTTGAACGGATAACAGAGGGTTCTTGTGTCTCTTTACTTCAGTCTCTTCAAGCCTTTACAGATTCTCCAGAGCGAGATCCAGGCTGCAATACAACAGGCTCGAGAAAAACCCTTTGCGACGTTCCAGCCCCACGGTTTCAAGCCAGGAGACCCGGTCCTGATATGCTTGGTCTGCTTGCACCGAGGACTTGACTAAATACATTCCCAAATCAGTCTTGGCTACCCAATCTGCCACTTTATTTTGTGTCACCGTGTATGTTGTTCCACAAGTCTTGTATTATAATAAACAAGGGGGCCGCAAAGATCTGGGATTAACCACTGAACCCTATAGGAGTAAACAGGCTGCCCCCGTTTTAGAGCCCGGTCTGATGGGATTAGGAATAGCCGGGTCAGCGGCTATTCGAACTTCCTCCCTGATCCTTCAGGACACAAATTTTAAAGCCCTAAGCTACCAAGTAGCCAGAGATTTGGGTCACCTGAAAGACTCCATCTCCAGATTAAAAAACCAGGTTGATTCCCTAGCTGAGATGGTCCCACAAATCCAAGGGGACTTGACCTCCTGTTCATGAAACAAAAAAGGGTTATGTGTAGCCCTAAAAAAACACAAACACAAAAACAAAAACCTGTGGCTTCTATGCTAATGGCTAACTGCCCTAGTTTCTGCTGTGGCAGGCCCCCTAGTTATCTTACTTCTGCCTTTGCTCGTGAGACCTTGCATTATAAATGCTCTGACTAAATATGTTAGACAGGGGGTTGATGCAGTTAAGCTGATGGTGTTGAGACAAAATTATGAGGTTTTAAAAGACGTTTTAAAAAAAATTCAAAGTGTAAATACGGGAATCAAAGATTTGATTAAGTTACAAGAACCAGTGGGGAATGAAGGACCCTAGTTAGCAAGACAGACTCCATATTGCTGCTTGACCCACCTGCCTGCCCTTTAGATGAGCTCAGAAGGAGGAAGTTTAAAAACCTCCTCCCCTTAGAAAGTCTCTTTAGAAATAACACTTAATCAACTATTGTTTTACAAATGTTCTAACAGCAGGACGTTGCACTTCTGTACCTGTTGCTTGCTTTACCAGTTCTATCCCATAGGGGGGCTGTCGGGAGCCATGCTGCATAATTTTAGGGAAAAATCATTTGGTTAGCCTAGTTCTCCTGCCTACAACCCAGCTATGGAATTCCGAGACATAATTGCATTTTGGCCTCCGGTCACAACTGAGACCTCAATGATCCGGTGATGCTGTCTGTGATTCTCCAGGACAGGAAACATCCTGGGAGGAACAAACGTCTACTCAGTTCCTCCTTGTTCTTGGATCGTTACATCTTATTTACGCAGGATGTACTGAACTCTCGGCAAGTCATTTGTTACACTTTGTTTCTCCCGATGTACTGAATAAAAGGTGCGGTAAGCTGGGGGCTTTCGTCTTTGCCGCCCAGAGCAGCACTGATCAGACCCAAAGCTCAGCTTCTTTTCAAGGTCTCATTTTTCTACCTTTCCTGTAATTCGCCTTGTGCTGCCGTGGCTCGCAGGAGACGAGGACTCACTGCAGAGGTTCTAGTAACGTCCTCTTTCCCTGTTCCCTACATTTGGCACCCAACTTGGATGCGAACCCGCCTGTGAGACAAACTTGGAGTAAGAGAGACAGCACACGGATCTCCCGGGACGATTTCCGGACTTGCACGAGGGACACTGGTGGTAAGTGTGTCCAGCCGGGGGTAAGTTTCTATCCTTGCTGAGTTACAACTATGGGTCAGTCTCTGTCATCAGAGCAGCGTAACTTTGCCAAATTACTTGAGTCGCTGTTAAAGCAAGCTATGTACCCAGTACCTAAGGATGCTGTGATAGATTTGCTAAAAGACATACAAATGTACATCCCATCTTTCCCCCAGGAAGGGACAACAAACTTAATAGCATGGGAACGTGTAGGTACCGTTCTCCGTGAGGCCTGGCAAAGGGGTGATCGTCTCTCCCCCCAAACGCTCCCCACTTGGGCCTTGGTCCACTCTGCCCAGAGGTCAGAGTTGCTAGCCGTTTTATCTGTGATTCAAAACTTCCCTCCCCAACCTCTTAATATTTTAAGTGATTTCTCTTGAGCAGTTTGGTTGACCCAAAGACTGGAAGGAGCTATGGTCTGCTCTACCTTAGAACCTAAATTATTAAACTTGTTTTTAAGATTACCAAAGGCCATATGTCAAAAAATTGCTCCTGCCTTAATAACTCGGGGGAGAGGTTTTGCCTGTGTCCTAACAGACAATGATGAAACCTTGTGGCTGCCCTCCCGGAATGTGAGACCATGGGTCACACTGGTGGAACCACCAACATCTTGGAGAATGGGTGATAGCACCCCAGCTGAGAGCGATGAGCCAGCTGCGCCTGAGTGACCCACCTCACCAGCAACGACCAACAGATCCACAGCGGGGTCCAGGATTGAGATGATGTCCCCAGAGGAAGAATAAATATAGATTTTTAAAGGGGGGGGGGCACAACTTGAAAATGTTCTTTTTATATTTATAGGTATAAAAGCGCTTGCATTCCTTCTGATTCTAATCTCAAGAGATCTCTGTTAATTGACTACAAAAGTTTTTGACCCGTCTTATATACAATTATAAACCTAAAAATCATAAAAGGGATATTATAATTTGATTTGGCCAAATATATTTGAGCGCACTCTAGCTTTATAAACTGTCTTATATGTCTGTCTGTTGTCTGTTTGTCCGTCTGTACAGTTGAGCTCAAAATTTTTTTTCTCTTATCCTTTTCATCTTTTGGAAAAAAAATTTTTTTTTTCCTTAAAAGATATTCACCTATTATTGGATTGGCTTACAGATAAATGTTATTAAATTAAAGTCATGCCCTTCTTCTCCCAGGTTGCTAACTGATCAGAGTGCCATCGAGATTTATTTGTCAAAGTACATAGAGACCGTGGGTGTACTCCCTTTGGTGAATAAAGAAGCGGCCACCCAGAAAATAATTATTCTGGTCTAAATTCACTGAAGGGACCCCCTAGTAATATTCATAATCTTATGGGAGACACACCACAACAAATATTGTCTCAACATGTTATTATAAATTGATTACATTGGTTATCATTGACGTTTAAGCGCTAAATATGTTATTATAAAATGTTTAAGGGCCGGGGATTTAGCTCAGTGGTTCCGCCGCCTGTCTTGCAAGCCCAAGGACCTGAGTTCGATCCCCGGTACCAAAAAAATAAATAAATAAATAAATAAATAATAAAATAAAATGTTTACATTGGTTAATTTCTGAATATGTTATTGTGGTATGTCTACGTTGGTCATCTTCAAAAGATTAATTTCTGTGACATAAACAAAAGAGTGTTATTAGGAAGATGCTTTTGGTACCAAACTACATTGAAGAACATAATGTTTTATATAACTCTAATATTTATTACCGCTCCTTTTCTGGTGTACAAAAAGTATTCATGCCCTCTAATTGTATGGGTCTTTCAACATATTTTTTATGGTAGTAACCTTTTGATTCAGATACTTGCCTTTCTCTTACGCTCCAGCCACCTATGATAATAAGCACACTTGTAGGCTGATATATTTTCCTTAGATGATATCCTATAAAAAGATATCTACTTAGGGATTCAACCACAAGAACAAACATGATTGGCAATAATAACAGTTTAACTATATTTTTATTCCAAAATGCTTACTATCCAGGTAAAAATTATAATATTTGAGTTCACTACTCCTCTTACAATGCTAATGTTATTGATCTTCTCTTCTGGGTATTCAACAAAGTTTAGGGACCAAAACTGAAGAGGCATCTGGGCTGAGAAGGCAGCCAATATTTTGGCCCTGGCCCTCCAAGGTCAACAACACTAGCAAAAAGATCCAGGTCATGAGGGAACCATCTCCAAGATCCTGCATTTTTGGTGAGTCACCCAACCTCCTGAGCAGGGAGGTTGCTGAACACCAAAACAGTAAAGATACAACAAAAAGTGTGCCAAAGGAATGTCACCTGGAGGGAAAAAATCTCTCATGCTTTCGCAGAAGGTAACATGGTCAAGCAAGGCCGTGACATAGCCTGATGGCTGACACTGACAGAGGAGCTAAGAGGCTTCTATGCATGGTTCCAAGACAGTGCCTGTGGAGACTTAATTGACCTTGTTAGAGAGCAAGAGGTTGATTTTATTTAATATAGGTCTCACTGTAACTTGGTCTTAAACACCCAGTAGAAAAGTATAACTAAAGACAATAGTTATTTGAGTTCAACAAAAGTTTTAAGTTTTTTAGCCAACAATGTTTAAAAAAAAGTTTTAATTAGATTTTGAGTCCTTTTACAGCCCCAACGGAGAGAAATTATGCTTACTATAGACAGCTAAGCCAGTCAAACACACTGTAGATCCTCACAATACATAGGGACAAGCCATTGTTGGGTGTGCTTGCTTTTCCTAAAAACACCTTCACATAAAACAAAAAGAAAGGGAGATATGTCGGGAGCCATGCTGCATAATTTTAGGGAAAAATCATTTGGTTAGCCTAGTTCTCCTGCCTACAACCCAGCTAAGGAATTCCGAGACATAATTGCATTTTGGCCTCCGGTCACAACTGAGACCTCAATGATCCGGTGATGCTGTCTGTGATTCTCCAGGACAGGAAACATCCTGGGAGCTGAAAACATCCTGGGAGGAACAAACGTCTACTCAGTTCCTCCTTGTTCTTGGATCGTTACATCTTATTTACGCAGGATGTACTGAACTCTCGGCAAGTCATTTGTTACACTTTGTTTCTCCCGATGTACTGAATAAAAGGTGCGGTAAGCTGGGGGCTTTCGTCTTTGCCGCCCAGAGCAGCACTGATCAGACCCAAAGCTCAGCTTCTTTTCAAGGTCTCATTTTTCTACCTTTCCTGTAATTCGCCTTGTGCTGCCGTGGCTCGCAGGAGACGAGGACTCACTGCAGAGGTTCTAGTAACGTCCCCTTTCCCTGTTCCCTACAGGGGGCCTAGAAACTGTTGGCCTCAAAGGTGTATAAAACATGTTTGTCTCCCCCCAGTCGAGGCTCGTTCGAGTCCGTTGCTCGGCTCGCGTCCCGGCCGGTAATAAACTCCTGTGTGGATTCAATATCGGTCTCTGGTTGGTTCTTTCTCACTGGGTGCAACACTTTCATCTGACGTTAGAAAGGCAAGACGCTATCATGGATGTGAGACTGAAACTCAAGGGCAGGCCTGGTGGCACACGTTTGTAATCCCAGCACTATGGAAGGCTGAGGCGGGAGGATGGCAAGTTAGAGCCCAGCCTAGGCAACTTACCGATTTAGGGAGACCCAATCTCAAAAAGCAAAATAAGATTAGGTTTTAAAAGCTGGGAATGTCGCTCTGTTTGAAGCCCCTGGGTTCAATCCCTAGTACTGCAGAATAAATGACTAAATCAGTAATTCTGAAACTCACGTAGCCGTATTCCCCCTGCATGACTGAAAACCCGACAGTACTACCCGGTGACAAAACGAGGACAAACAGAAACGTCCTCTTCCCAATGCTTGTGTGGGCACAGGGCTCCAGAAACTAATCCTGACTAGAAGGAGTGTAAAAAAAAAAAAAAAAAAAAACTTTGCTAGAGAGATTTCCCCTGGGAAGCAAGTCAAAGATGGGTAGGAGGAAGGAAGGAAGAAAAAGAAAGAGAAAGAAAGACAAACTGATCGAAAGGCACCAAATGGCTTTGGGACTTGCACCAAGAGACTAAAATAAGCTGACAGGCAGGACAGAGAGAAAGCCAGGTGCACAAACAATAAGCCGCCCCCGCCTCCAATAAAATATAGGGAAGCGCGGGGGGTGGGGTGCCAACTAAGGCGCTGCGTACTCCTACCTAAGCACTAACATATACACTTACATACATGTGTATTCTCTCGAGAGTCATTACAGAGTTCAATAGATAATCTACTCGCCCCCGTACTAAGTCTTAGCTAACCCTAAATAAGGCAACCCCCTTGCCAACCAGCCACCCACTCCAAAGATAAGGCCTTAAAAGCTACGTCAATGACAAGTAGAAAGAAGGTGCACACAATCCACCGGAAGAGAGGACGATAGGCAGAGGCGCCCGGAAGCCAATCCGGTTATGGCAAATTCCGGGTGAAGGGGAGAGAGTCACTCCCCCACCCCCACCCCCCGCTCCCCCCAAACCCCTCTGAGAACAAAGGGCCCACGGGGTCCTCCCGTCTTTCCGGAGCCCCCCCCCCCCCCCCGCCCTGACTCTTTCTTATCAGGGTAGCTGTCTTCTCCTTTCTCCCTCCTTTACAGTGTCTTCCTTTCATTAAACTTTGTCCCTGTAATTTATATTTCGGGGCTGAGTTACGATCCCGGTAGGCTGCCCAGACAACAGAGCCGCGGTACTCATCCCTCAGACGCGACACTTGTCAATGTGTTGAGCGCGCTCTGGTACGGTCTCATTTAATTCACTCCACTGCTCCATGAGTGCAGTGGGTATTATCAGCATCCGGGACCAGCACCAGGGTGGGGTGAGTGCCCCGAGGCAAAACGTAAGGGGTCCCTCCAAACCTTTCAGGAACCACCGTAACCCGTGTTTCATGCCGTATGTCTTATCCAGACAACAGATATTTATCTTGATACCTGAATTTCGTATATAACAACTCCCACCTCGTTATTATCACTTCCTTTCTGCGGACCTGTGCTGTCCAGACTGGCAGACACTAACTACTTGTGGCACTGTCGAGATGTGGGTAGTGTTTGTTTGGTTTTATGTTCTGTCTTTTTGTGATACTGGGAATTGAACACGGGGCCTTCCCACTGAGCTACATTTCCTGCCCTTTTAAGAAATTTTTAACTCTGAGACCGAGTCTCGGCTGAGTTGCCCAGGCTGGACGGGAACTTGCGACCCTCCTGCCTCAGCCTCCCAGAGCGCCGAGACACAGGCGTATGCCACCCCACCTGGCTAAATGCGAATAGTCCTAATTAGGATGTGCTGTAAGCATAAAATACATGCGGACTCTGAACGTGATATATGCACATAAGAGATCTCATTCGTAGTTTTAATATTGATGCAATGTTTCAGGCATACTGAGTTAAATAAAATATTAAGCCTCACTTCACCAGTCCCTTTTTAGAATGTGGCTACTACAAAATCTGAAATTGCAACCATGATTCACATTATTCTAGTGTGCAGCACAGCTACAGACCGAAACTCAGAGAGGCTAAGCGATTTTCCAAGGTCACACGGCTAATTTGAACTAAAGTCGGGATTTAAACCACAGTAACCCTTTAACTGTAACTACCTGCGGTCTCCTGGCTTAAAACTGGAATGGGGACGATGTACACCCCTGTAAGAGGTCACTCACAAAGGTACACGGGGAAAGGCAAAGCGTGTAGGGATGGCTCGAGCGCACACTAGAGGAAGCCACTTCTCGTCTGTAACACAGAGGCGATCTCCGTCTCATAATGCTGAGAAGAATCTCTCCTGCCTTCATCTTCACGTCCACTTCACCTGGCTTGCTTTCTGTATCATTCATTACCCTTTGGCATAATATAGACATCTATATAGAGATAGAGAGATACAGATATAAGTATAGACCGACTCATGGGTAGATCGATATGTTCACAAATAGACACGCATGTTTGGTTTATTGTTTTGTTTGCCATTTTGGCGCTTGAGATTTTGATGCCCTGTCCTCAGCACCTAGTTTGCTGTCTGGCATGTACCTGTAGTTAATCAGCATTTATTTGCTGAATGAATGAAAGAGAGAGAGAATGAATGAATGAATGAATGAATGAATGAGGCTCAAAGGAGACAATGGATGTAATGTGCCGAGCTCACTTGCCGTGACTCTTCAGGCTCCCCCCAGCCCGTGACCTCGGCTGTGGTCTGTTTATCAGACTGCCTTCTGCTCACTCATTTGGTTTCCCTGAGAAACAGCTGTTCCGCACCGCACCGCACCGCACCGCACCGCACCGCGGGCAGGAGGACACCGGCTAGCGGAAAGGGGCACTTCTCATTGCAGACCAGTAACTCTGCTTTCACTTTCATACTCTGCTCTGAGAAAGGACCTCAGGTTTGCTAGGACTGCCGTGCACAGAGCAGATGGCCTCTGGAGGTGAGACAGCCTCAGGGTGACCTAGATCCTCTGGCTACACAGTTCAGGCTGACCTCGACCTTGCTATACTGTACCCCAGGTTGGCCATCCTCCCGCCTCGAATCGGGAATTTCTCACTGCTTACAAGACACTCTCAGCACACGACGAAAGATGGGAAGCTCTGTGTGTTTTCCTCATCTTGCAGCATCCCACCATACAGAATGGGGGGCGAGAGTTTCTAGTGCTTCGGGCGGCGGCGGGGGGGCGGGGGGGAGACCACTCAGGGGAGTGCTAATTTAATTTTATATATCTGCTTAAGGACCATCTTTTCTGTAACGGTTCTGTGCCTGGCCCTTTCCCATTGTTCTTTCACGCCGTGTGGCTGGTCTTTTACCATTATTTCTAGGAGCTCCTTGTGTAATTAGAAAGGTAAGTGTTTTTTTCTGGAGTGTGGATTGCAAATATATTTTTTCTTCATGTGCTACCGGTAATCGTCTTCACTTGGCTCACCTCTGTGCATTATGTTCTTTTCTTTCTCTCGCTATGGCTTTGTGTGCGTATGGTATGTGCGTGCGTGTGTGGAGAGTGAACCCAGGGCGCAGAGCAGGCTAGGAAAGTGTACTACTGCTGAGCCCACCCCTGCACTTGTTTTGTTATTTTATTGATTCATTCTTTTGGTACCAGGGATCGAACTCAGGGTCTCGCGCTTTCGAGGCAGGGGCGGTGCCACTGAGCTCAATCCCTGGCCCTTGCTTTGTTATTTTTAAAAACGTGGTCAAATCAGCTAAGTTTTTTCCTTTTATGACTTCCAAATGCTGAGACAAAAACCTCACAAAGATGTCCACACGAGCCTGAACTCGGGTTTCCCGCAGCCACTCCGTACCTCGGTCTGGCTTCTAGCCCCCAGCATCTTGGCCGTGATCCCTCCAGGGCCACAGACGTGTCTAGACGCCAAAGCCACAGGGCTTCCCTGACCCTCATTCCCTGACACTCTTGACTGTGCCAGGCCTCAGAGAGGGCTCCACATTTCAGGGAGGATGAGAACACGGTCTTCACGTGCGCGGTCCGTGGTTGGGTTTCCTCACTAGCAATACACGCTGTGAGGTTGCGGTGGTTGGAAGCAGCTGGGTGTGAGTAGTCTCAGGAGCCTGAGGGGTGAACAGATCCCCCAGCGTAGAGAACCCCCTACTGTGAGCTGAATTGTTCCAAAAGTTTCAGGGCGAGAGGCCCCCTTCTGGGGGTCCCAACACAGCAGGCTCTGCCACTCGCCCTCTGAAAGATCCTTTTCGGCTGGCTCTCCAGAGCAAAAGCAAGGCTCGGGGGCTTCCCTGGCTGGCAGCATAGGTCATCTCCTTCAAGTTGTGGTCTGCTGCTTGATCGTTATCTCAGAACTGGTTCCGGGAGGCCCTGGGGGGAGCCCTCATCTCCCGAGGGGGCAATGGTGGCACCAGCCCCGCGGGAGGCGGGCTCCTGCTTGGGTGTGTGGCCTCAGCTCCCCTCACGGGGCAACTGCTTGCTCCCACTTGCGGACCGACCTCACCACAGCTGGTAACAATCTGCAGGCCTCGGGTTTCCCTGGAACCCAAGGAGGCCGCAGGTGTAAGGCAGTGACTGCAGACTTCCAAGCAAATGTTCCAGGTGCTCTTGGAGTGGAGCTGGCAGAAGCTGGCAATTGGGTGTCCCTGCAAATCCTGAAACTTGCTTTCAATCACGATCCTTTCTTCTCCTTCTTTTTGGGTACCGGGGATGGAACTAGGAACCTTGCGCTTGCGCGGCAGGCGGTGGAACCGCTGACCTAAGTCCGCGGCCCCTCTCACAGTCACTACTCTTTTAAGTAGATTTAGGAAGGATAAACCTTGTATTACCTTCTTAAAAGACTCACACGCCCATGGGGAAGAGCTGAGGCAGAACCACACTCGTCGTTTTGAGATAGTAAGTGAGAAACACACAAAAAATGAAGGCAGAGACACCAAGGTTCATCCAGCTCACGGTTACCCACCGTCTGCGTCCCTGTTACTCTGCGCCCTGCCAGTCGTCAGCCCACACACCCCGCAGTAGGTTGGCGGGGGGGGGACGGGGGTGTCTCAGAGCTAAAGTCACAGAAAGGCCCTCTGGTCTCTTCTGCACAGAGCGCCCTGGACGTACTTGTCATTTCTTCTACCCGCTCGAGTCTTGAATAAAACTCGCAACTTCCTAGAGCGAAACCAACCTCTCCCCTCGCCCCGCGAACCTTCTCCGAGGATACTGAACTACGCAGAGCCGTAAGAGCCAGGGATGCAGCTCAGCGCTCGTTGACGCGTGTCGGCAACGGAACGAGTACACCAACAACCTTTCGTTCAACCACAAAGTTTCCCCACAAGGGGTGCACCGTTTCTGGAAGTACTGCAATACCAGGTCGATGCGTGGAGTGGACGGAGCAAGCTCCTATTCCACCTCCCAGCTCCAAAAATCCATTTAATATATTGTCCTCGGATAGAGGACGTATCAGATATTAAACTGATAAGAACAGATACTACACTTGATCTTAGCCAAAAGGCCGAGAAGCGATGCCTACCGACGCCGCCCGCAGCCCGCACGGACTCCCTGCCTTCACATTCAACGCGCGGTCACAAGACCGACCCCTAGGCCTTCTGCCCTCTCCCGCTCCTCCTTCACTCCCAGGCCGACCTCGGCAGCCTTCGGGGCCCATTCCCTCCCCTTCTTCGCCCTTTTTCGGGACCCACTCTCCGCCCGCGCTTCTTGGTCCCGGCGTCCCCCGCGTTGGGCGTCCGTCGCTAATCTGCATGCCCCGCCCTCCCGGGGGGCCCTCTGCGCCCGGCGAGCCCGGGTGGCGCCGGAAGCCGCTTCCTGCTGGTTCCGGCTGCAGTGCAGTGAGGAGGCGGGACGTGGGGGACCAGAAGTGTGTGCGGGGGACCAGAAGTGTGTGCGGGGGGGGGGGGGCGGGGGCGCGGGCGCGTCCCGGGTTCCCCGAAGAGAAAGCAGATCGCGAGACACGTGTCCCCAGAAGCCCCCGGGCCGTGTGTTCTTCCGGGTCCCGGTCCGCGGGGCGGGAGGGCGCGTTCCGGGTGAGGAGCGCGGGGGGGGGGGGGGATGGGCCAGGGCGGCTCCTTCTCGAGGCCTCGGAGCTGGCGGGCGTCAGCCCGCGGGAAGCTTCTCTCCAGCTGCGGCGCCCGCCCCCGCGGCCCTGGCGCGTCTGCAGGAGAACCGTGTCCGGGGCTGGTGGGTGCAGTTGCCCCCGCTGGCAGGGTTTCCTCCCTGTCCCTCGCTGGTCACCTGTCAGGGAGGCGGAAGCCCTCCTCTACCCTCCCCCCACATCTGATCGGCCTCTCCTGCGGTGCGAGTCCCCCGTTCACGGCCCCTCTGGGTCTTTTGTTGTCACCACGGATATCCGAGGTGGTGGAAGACTGTGGCCCGCATCCTCCCTCACCTCCCTGTGCCCGCGCTGTCAGGTGCTCAGCAGGTGGAGGTAATGTCTGTAGCGTGAGTGAACCACGGATAGGTCTTGGTCTCCGTGGGCACGATGGACCCATTGAGAGAAGCGGCACGCACGTAGGAGGCACTGTGCCGTGGCGGGCCTCGTGGGAGATCTGGCTCGAGGTGGCAGGACACCCGGAAGCCAGGGCTGCTCTGGGAGAACACTGAGGTCGAGGCCCCAGGGAAGGTTGGGATCAAGTTTTTCCTTGAAACTCCAGAGCGGTGGTTGTGAAGCACGCGTGCTATCCCAGCTCTCTGCGGGGGCTGAAGCAGGAGCATCACAAGTTCAAGCCCATTTCGGATAATTTAGCAATTTAGGGAGACCTGTCCCCCCAAAATTAAAGTAAAATGTGACAGGACACGATCCAGTGCAAACAATACAGGCTGGGCCTGTATATACGGCTCAGTGAGAAGGACCTGGGTTCGATTCCCATTATAGCAACCAAACAAACAGGCTGACATTCTAGTAGTCACACTCCCAAGCAGGATGGAAAGCCCGATAGTACTGCCTGGTGTCCAAGGAGGGGGATTGGAAATTAGCCCTTTCCAGTGCCTTCACCTGGGGTGCTCAGGTCACGTTTGATTCGCTCCCTAGCTCCACAGCTGGTATTACTGTGTGGGACCAGGACGGGGCCAAGTAGAGTGCCCCAGGGCAAAATTTACAGGGCCCCTCAAAACCTTTTGAGAATCAAGAAAACTAGGGCCAGGGATTTTAGCTCAGTGGTTCCGCCGCCTGTCTTGCAAGTACAAGGTCCCTAGTTCGATCCCCGTATGCCAAGGGGGGGGGAATCTTTACCAAAATAACTAATATTTAGTACAACATGTCTTAATAGCGGATATCAATCTTGATGACTGAAGTTTTGGTGCCATGTTATTTTTTTCCTTTCTTTCCTCAAGACAAGAGTTACTCATTTCTCTCTGCCCTAATCTCCACATTTTTTTTTTTTTTTTTGGTACCGGGGATCGAACTCGGGTCCTTGCGCTTTCGAGGCAGGCGCCAGAACCACTGAGCTAAATCCCCGGCCTCCCTAATCTCCACATTTATCGCCTCCATCCTACTGACCTATGCCGCCAGAGTGGGAGCCACTAACCACCTGTGCCCCGTACAGGGGATTGAACCGAGAGCCTTTTACTAAACTTCATCCCTGGGCCTCCCCTCCTCCCTTGTTTTTTTTTGGTTTTGTTTTGTTTTGTTTTGGTCCTGGGGATCAAACTCAGGACCTTGCGCTTGCAAGGCAGGCGGCAGAACCACTGAGCTAAATCCCCGGCCCCAATATTTTCTTAATGTAGAACTTCTTTCTGTTTGGTTATCTTTGTATTCGTGTGTGTGTGTGTGTGTGTGTGTAATGGAAGCCAGGGCCTTGCATTTGGTAGGCAAGTGCTCTGCAGCTGAGCCACACCAGCTTGCTTTCCTTTCATTTTCTTAAAATGTAGTCAAATTAGGGCCAGGGATATAGCTCAGTGGCACTGCGCCTGCCTGGCAAGCACAAGGTCCCGAGTTCAATTCCCCATACCAAAAAAGAAAGAAAAAGTAGTCAAATTACAGTGTTACCTCGGTTCACCAGCTCAGACCTCTCCACGGTTCTGGTCCTAAATCACACGGGACGAGAACTGAATCAAATTTCCCCATAAGGTCAACACTGAACCTTACCATTGAATTTCATCCTCTTCTCCTCCAACTTGGTTTGCAGCCAGAATCATGGAAAGAATGAAGTTCGTGAATTGATGTACCATTGTAATGAGTTTTTTTCTCTTATGGATTCTAAGTGTGGAGACAGAAGCCCGACACATGTGTCCACGTGGGCCAAGCCTAGGTTTATTTGCAGCCACGTGCCCCCTCATCTGGCATCCAGTCCACCGCCTCTTGGTCAAGATTCCTCGAAGGCCACAGGCACCTCTAGTAGCCAAAGCCAAAAGGCTTCCCCGACCCTCATTCCCTGACACCCTGGGCTGTTCCAGACCTTAGAGTGGGCCCCACGTTTCCAGAGGGATGAGACCAACGGTTTTGACACGGTGCACGGTTGATATTCCTCAGTGGTGGTATATCTAGCAAAGATACAGTCGGGGGTGGTGGTGGGGGGAGCCGCTGGGTTTGATTAGTCCGAAGAGCCTGTGGTCAGGGACAGATCCCCTGGTGCAGAGGAGCCCCGAACTGTGGGCTCGGTGCCTTCCATGTGCCAGGACCCATCAGACCTCAGGCCTGTTGTCCTTGGCAGCAAGTTGCAGCACCCAGGCCTTGAACCTGCTTCTCCGCCTTGATAACCTTCTGAGAGGAGGGTGATGTCCCTTCTCCTGGGCCCACAGAACCCAGAGGCTTCCGTTTGTGCTCAGGAAGGGCTTTGCCCCGGAGAGCTGTGTGCAGGGTCACAGAAGGACATCCTCTTTCTCCCCCCCCCCCGCCCCCGCCCCCAGGCACTGCCTGGGCTCCTGCCAGTCCTCCCATGCAGCTCAGCCCACCAGCCCCAGACTGTCCTCATCCCCTCTGGCCTCTCAGCCTTTGGCCACTGAGGGCCACTCCCTTTCCCTCCCTCGAGCCCCTACTTGCCCTGGCTTCAGGCACTTGCGATTTTGTGGTCTTTACAGTGCTGTGCTTCCCTCCTACCTCTCCTGACTGCTTTTCACCTCCTTCACCTCGTTTCCCACGTGACCATGGAGATGCTCCTGCTGCTCTCACGGAGCCCTTTCCCCCTCCCGCCACAGGCCAGGCCTCCCCATGCACCCGCCCCCTCCTGGAGCTCCTGACCCCTTCTTCTTGCTGACCCTCAGATCCACTGTTCCGACCCAGGTCTCCCCAGGCTCCGGGCTCCTGTGCAAATGGACACCGGATGTCTGCCTCTCTGTGGACATTCCACGGACACCACCACGTGGCTGGAGCTCAGCCCTTCATCAGTTTCTACCCTGCAGCCTCCTCCCACCTCAGCTTTCCCTGGATCTCTTTTGAGGCCCTTAGTAAATGTACAGAAAATGGGCTTAAATCTCGCTTTTCTGCTCAAATCACATTCACTTTCATCTGATCTCATTCACACACACACACACACAAACTGAGGAGCGTGTGTGTTTCATTCCCAAACTCAAGCCGTAGGAATGCCCCCATCAGAAAGGAAGGCTTCGGAAGGAATCAAAGCAATGTGAACAACTTCACCCTCCACTCCAGTTTTGTTCAGGAAGCAGGAGATAGATGATCAACACACCCCTCCGGGTGCAGCATGTGCTCAACCCCAGCCCTTGGCTCCATCCCGGGACTTAATTTGGAAAAGGCGGACTTGGAGAAGGGCTTTTGTCTGAGGAGAAGGCTAGGCATTGGACTCTTTTGTGCGACTCTTTTGTGCCCCCCCCCCCGCCCCGCCATATGAGAGGCAAGGTGTGTTTTCTCTCCATTTGACTCATAAATTGGAAATTTGAAAACTGGGTTTGGGGGGTTCCCAAGCTGTTCCTTGTTGTCCCCTTCTCAGCCCAGGCCCTCCTCCTGAAAAGTCCTTCCTTCATCTGTTCACTCAGATTAGACTTGGTAAGATGCTGTGGGGACCAAGATGTCCTCAGCCACTTCCCATGTGGATTCCATCCACCTTCCCGCCCTCCCCTATTCCAGAGTGAGCCCATCGTTCAGACCCCACCAGTATGGCCTCAGAGACGTGAGATACAATGGGAGAAAAAGTTTCACAGTGATTCTGCGGAAATGAGTGTCTGTCTGTAGGCAGGCACATCTGATTCCAACAAGCAGTGCCTTTGAGCCCCGAGCCGGGAAGGTCCCCATCCTCCTCTCCTCGTTGTCTGAAGCTGTGGGGTGGGGGGTACGATCCTCTCAGCTGCCATCTAAGTTCCCTTTAGTTTTTCTGGAAACACACTGTTATGCCCAGATTGTAAGGTCCCAAAGACCACCAGGAGGCCGTTTCCGATGTAAGCACATGAGGGTCGTTTATTCAAGCTTAAGCAGGGACTCTCAATTGTCACCGACACAGCGGATCGAGATTGAGAGCCCCGAGTTCCAAATTAGCGGGGTTTTTATAGAGGTTACAGCAAGGTTTGGAGATTTTTCACTTAGCAGTTACATGATTGGTTAACATTTAGCGAGCATGAAGTGTACATTTTTGATTGGCTGAACTCATCAGGGGTAAGGGGGGATTATGTATAGGTTTTACAAAAGAAAAGAAGGACAAAGGTTAGTGGGCAACTGTCACGTATTGATGGTCAGCAGACACGGTGACTAATGGTCACGACCACCCAGCATTGACAGTCAGCACATTAACAGACCGTTCTTACAGATAGTGGGCCCAGGATGTTCATTTCCTGGGTAAACAGATGGCTGAGTAATTAACTTAGGAACTTTGGTTTGTTACAGATTGTGTCTTTTGTTCCAGAGCAAACACATTTTAACCATTAATTTGAGAGGCTAGGGGAATGGTGGATTTTAGCAAAATGGAGTCGCTTTGGTCTCACAACACCTTTCTCTGTGCATTCCTCGGATTGGGGAACGTTGCTTGCTTATCCGTTATCTAGTTCTAACATCTTGTTCTGGGACTTTCCGAGTGGGGGAATCACTCTTTGTGGTTAAGCTTGAAATAACTGCCTTAACTGTCTGTGGATCCACCAGCGAATTTCCATCCAGCTCTAAATGAAGACGGACCATTTATCTCTCTGTTTCTTACACAGAATAAGTGCTGTGAAGTCATAGAGGGAGCTGAGAAGAAATGACGCTCCCAGTGGGGCAGGATCTTTCCAAGCCACTCTGGTAGTGAGATATCTCGGTTAACCTTTCTCATTGTTGAGACAAAACACCTGACACCCAACCTTAAGGGAGGAAAGGTTTATTTTGGCTCACAGTTTGTAGAGGTTTCAGTCCATAGTCGGCTGGCTCCAAGGCAGGGTGGCGTGGCATGCGGGCGTCGCAGAGGAGAAATAGTTCGTGGTGTGGCAGGCAGAGGGCGGGTGGCGGCGGCGGCGGCGGCGGCGGCAAGCCTGCCTTCTTTCTGTCCTTTAGTATTCTACCTAGGCTCCTGAGCCTATGGCTTGGTACCGTCCATAGCCCAGATGGAGCTGCCATTATCCACACCCTTAACCCACATTCACACACGCTGATCCACCCTCGAAACTCCTCATCTAATGAGCACATGAGGCTTTGAGAGGAACTGCCAGACACAAGCCATAACATGAGAGACAGACAGCCCACTAACTTGCAGCCCAGGGTATGTATCAGCACGCTAGATCCTGGGTGGGAGCCGAGGAGGATGTCTTTCTCTAATCCCCTTCGTGGCTGGCTCCTGCTTTTTGTCCTCCAAAAGTCCCTCCTCCCCTCTGAAGCCGGGAGAGCTCAAGACCACCCGGGCCCCGCACAGAAAGGTTTCACAGATGTCTTCACCTATCCTCAATCAAAAGAATTTTCAAGATCTCAAGGACCCAGACAGGGGAGACTCTGAGGCTGTGAAGGTAGAGGTTCGGTTCTCACGCTCAGGGAACCCCCTGAGTGCCTTCGGTCTTCTCTCTGTTTTCTGTTCCCCCTGGGATGTGCATCCCCGTTGGAGGCGATCTTCTTCCTCCGTCGCCCTCTCTCCCCGCGCTGCAGTGTACTGTGTACTCCACCCGGGCAGGTACTTCTGCATGTCACTCAGAACCGACAGCGGGTGCCCAACGCCTAGTCGGCGCCCCACAGGTGACTGTCCGATGTGCACGTGCACGCATTTTCTCTGCAGCAAAACTCTCGAGTCTCCGGATCCTGGGCTGCAATTTGTGAGAGGCAGGGAGCAGAGCCGAGGCTCCCAGGAAGGAGAGCACCCCATGCTAGTGGAGAACAGTACCTGGGAATTTAGGGCTCCCGGAGAGTGTGCCGTGATGAGAGGCCCCGCCCCGCCCCGCCCGCCCGCCCGCGCGCTTTCGACCAAAACATCTGCGGTTGTAGTTCCCCTCACCGCCGTACCTGTATCCTCAGAGACCCACGTCTGTTGTGGCTGAGCCGCCTGGTGCGGCTACTCCTAGGAAGCTGCACCCCCAACCAACCCCACTCCCACCTTGCCCACACCCAACAGCATGACCTGGTTCGTGGAGTGTATGTGTTTGCGCGCGCGTGTATGGGGGAGCTTCTTCCTGAGATGGAGTCAGTATCTTTGGGGACATTCTCTGCAGAGGCCAGAAGCTGTCAAACTGAGGTTCCGCGGATGTTTGTGGCTGTTCACTGTTGAAGGCAGGGTCACTAATCGTCCCTCTTCACCCACAGGATGCCTATGGAAGGCAGCATTAGCACGGTACTCCCACCTCGTGGAGGAGAGAGCAGCTTGCAACCCGCAAGGAAGAGCAGGCCTGGCCTCGTTTTTTCTCCCCCTTTGCCTTTCAGTATGAGCCAACCAGTACCCGTGTCCGTGAGCACAGCTGGGAACCCGCGCTCTCTGCGTGTGTGAGGCAATGTTTCTGGGTCGGGAGCACGGGGAACCCGGTGCTGGAGGACACTGGAACAACATGGGGCTAACGCAGGCAAACACAGCCAAGGTATTAAGAATCCTAGCATCAAATTCAAATACAAGTTCTAGGGGCTCCTATGCCAATCCTATGCTATTTGTTTCTTTTTATTGCCAGACTAATTTGGTGTGGGCCTGTGTTTCAAAGCTTAACGGACAGATGAAGAGTAGGCACATCTATCTGCCCTTGTTCCCCACCTTGGGGAGAAAGCACTGTATCTTCTCCATTCATATAAGGCGTTTTTGCTGGAAGTATGGAGTACACATCTTTTCATCTGTTGAGAAGGTTCTGTTCTACTTCTAGTCTCCTGATAGCTTTTACCAGGAACAGCTGTAGAATTCAGTCCAATACCTTTTCTGCAACTACTGACAGGATCATATGGCTTTTTCCTTTCCTCTGTTAAAATGATGACTTGGGGTGGGGGTGGGGGGGTGGATCTTCCAGTGCTGAACCAACACTGCCATCCCTAGAATAAAACCACTTACTACATGCTGCCAGATCTGACTTCTAATAGTTTGTGTTGTTAAACAAAATTTATTTATGTTCATACTTTTCTCTTCTATTATCTTTATCCCGTTTTAGGATTAGCACAATGTTGATTTCCTAAAATGAGGGGAGAAGTGTTCCTTCTTTTTTCTGCTTTAAATGTTTGATATAACTTATCAGTTAAAATGTATGTGAGCCTGTTGTTGTCATATAGGTAGGTTTTCAAGCTAGGAATATACTTTCTTTAATAGGTGCTATTCAAATTTTATATTTCTTCCAGAGTCAGTTTCATTAATTTGTCTTCCAAGGCACTTCGTAGAAGTTGTTCAATTTATTTCAAAACGGAGTTTTGTAATATGCTTTCTAGATCCTTTTAAATTCTGTAAAATCTGTGGTGATATCTTCTAAAACTTGATATTGTAACTTTTAAAAAAAATGTATGATTGATACTGTGTGATAGGAAGAAAAGGTCTAAAGGAGTAGGGGAAGTGGGAGGGGTAGGGGAAAGGAAAGAGGGGAAAAGAAAAAAATTACGAGAAAAGGAAAAACATGGAAACAAAGTCTCTGTACATAGGGAAGGTGGGAGGGGGTGAAGGGAGGGCAGGGGAAGGGGGAAAAAAAAATAAGAACCAAGATATGTCACGTAAAGGTACAAGATCCCAAGGATGAATGTAACTGTACTGTATACCTAAAATGTACCAATAAACTTTATTTGGCGGGGCGGGGGCGGGGGCGGGGAAGAATCCTCCATCAAACCGAGCACGGCTTTGGCTTTCTCCTGATCCTCCCGTATATCGCATCTGTTCGGCCTGTACCTTGGTGAGGTTCTTAAGAATTCATTTTCTCGTAATCATTCCACTCTAGACAGGGCCAGAGTCTCCAAAGACTAGGTTAGTCTGAAAAGACTTCCGACCTTTTCAGTGTTTCCTTCAAATCTTTGCTTTCAGAAAGAGAAATGGTCTTTGCCCTGACAGGGTGAATCTCTTTCTCTAAGCCGTGCAAATAGTGATGGTGGGGAGAGGCGTGTGGGCGCCGTATTTATTTATGTCCACCCGAAGACCGGAAGACCGGCCGTATGCCAGTGCAGGAACTCCATGCCTGTGGGCATGGAATACTCGACGTGGTCGGCAGGGATCAGCTTGATCGACTGTGGCCATCTCAAGTTACAGCCACCATGATGCTCCCGAGTCACCCTGGTCTGTCCCTCCCTCAGAGCACAGCGTCCAGGGCACCGCGTGCACGCGAAAAGACAAAATCATTGGTAGGTGGAGCACTACGGCCTGCACCGTCGGGGCGCCGTCAGTACCGGGAATGTGCCCGTTGTCCTCCGTAGTATTAGCTTGAGAAAACACAGGGACAGGACGGCTCAGTGGAAGTCACCTTCGAGACCGCCGCATAAGCTCCTTCCTTCTGACCCAAATCACCAGAATCCACTGGCCTTGCTGCTGGCCAGGACTTCACCTCCGCCAGGAAGTCCCTAGTGAAGCACGCTCTGTGTTGTCCTGGATCTGTCTGCCTCTGGCTTCAGTTTTTCGGCACCGTGGAGATGGTTCTCAGACTCCGGGACCAGGTGTTTCCAGAACATGGCGCAGCCCAGCAAATATCCAGTGAGGTTTTTCAGACCTTCTCCCATGTGTTGCTGTGATTCCCAGTCTTACGGAGGAAAACAGTAAGGTTTTAGGACGTTTCCATCAGTAGATTCCTGAAAACTCCCTTTTGGTTCTCAGCTGCTCCGGCACCTTGGGACATAACTGCCTTCCTGTTGGGTAACAAGAACCTGCAGATCTCTTTGGCAAAGTGACCTGTGACCTGGGTCCCTGTCTCAGCAGCAATGCAGTCCCAACTGAGGAAGGAAACCACTCAGAGACTTTGCCAGAGAGGAACAGAATCAGCTGTCCTGCAAGGGCAGACTTGTCTTCATCTACCGGTCAGTTCTATAGGAAACCCTTCACTCAACAAATGTGTCCTTTGCCGGGGGGGGGGGGACAGATTCTGGCTGCATAGCTCAGGCTAGCCTTGAACTCACTATGTATCCCAGGCTCACCTTGAACTCGTGGCGATCCTCCTGCTGCGCACCACCGTGCCTGGTTTCCATCATAGTTCTTTAAGATCATTCCCTCAGTAACTGGCTATGTGCCCAATGTGTGCCGCCTACATTATGCTTCCGTGATAGAAGCCTGTTACGCAAATGATCAGACCCTCCTTCCCACTGTACCTCAAAGACCCCAGATTGCATTCAGTTGACACGAGTACCTCATCACCCTTAAACTTTTCATTCTCCTTTCAGTTGTTCTTCACTCTCTAACATTCTTTCATGCTATCCTTTGTTAGTTTTCAAATCTCATTTTCACAGTAGTTCAGAGGACTCAGCCACCATATTGCATCTCTGGTGCTGGTGGTGGGGTTGGGCGGGGGATGCACTGCATATTTGTGGACACTGTGAAAATAATGAAATATTTCAAAACTGCCACCCTTTCACCGTGGAGAAAGCTAACTGTTCTGAAGGCAAATGTTGGAAAGCTTGAGCTCGCCCAGGACTGGGGATGTAGCTCAGTGCAGAGTTCTTGGTTTAATTCCCAGCAACACACACACACACACACACACACACACACACACACACACACACACACACAAGCACGCACAGAGTTAGAATGAGAAATCTAAAAGTTCTTGGTGATGAAGCCTTGCTTAATGGTCTGAATCTTAAACATCCAAATTCTCTTTGTAGGAGGGTCATTCAGTGTGTAGAGGTCTTGAGTTGCTCTTTTGGCAAGCTTGCCTAGAAACCTGTACTAGGAGTCTATTAACCTTAGAGGGTTGAGCAAGCTCATGGAGATCTTGGCGCTCTCTGGCAGGGAAGACTTGTGAGGAGTCCTTAAGTATTTTCCAGTATCCTGGGAGTGTTCCATGGCGCTTTGTCCCAGCGACAATCAGGATTGAGACTGAATGATGTAGCTTAATACTGCGTTGCAATTCTATGCAGTTGTGTGTGAGGACATCAGAATAACACAACGGGAAGTTATCCAGAGAAGTGGAGAAGACAAAACATGTAGACTATCTCTTTTCAAAGCATACATTTATTTTTGTTCTTTCCGCTTCACCACACGATGTTATGGGATCAATCCTGGTAGTAAAACAGCCACTACAGTGAAGATCGTCAATATCTATTCTCTCATGTGGTTGTTTCGGTGTGTGCGACAAGAGCAGCTAAACTGCACTGATTTAGCAAACACCCTTACAGTATGACTTTAGGAATGCGAGTCCGGGTGTTGTACACCAGATCTCAAGGCTCATGGATTGTACAGACCTGCTACTTTGTATATCATCTGGTTACATCTCCCCATCTCCTGTGCCCTTACGGTAGCCATTTTATAAATCCTCTCTCCGGGCCGGGGATTTTATTTAGCTCAGTGGTTCTGCCGCCTGCCTTGCAAGCGCAAGGTCCTGAGTTCGATCCTCGGTACCCCCCCCCCCAAATCCTCTCTCTACATTTGACATTGAAAGTAGATCGTATGCGGTGGGAGTGGAGGTGCACATCTGTAATCCTGGCACTCGGGAGGCTGAGGCAGGAGCATCGCCGTGAGTTCGAGGCCGGCCTTGAAGGCCAGCCTGGACTACGTAGCGAGATTCTGTCAGAGAGACGGGGGGTGGGGTGGTGGGGGAGATTCTATGTTATCAGTCAGCTCTCTCAATATTTTTCTGACTTCATTTTTTTTTTTAAGTGACCAGTTCTGATTTATTATGAACAAATGGCCCACAAACATCATTAAAATCCGTAATCTTCTGCTTCTCTGTCCTGGAGTAGACTTAAAGAAATTCTCTGACCTACCCTTCTCCGGTAGTGGGTCGTAAGACCCTCTTCATTCCAAGTGGTCCCATGGCCCACCCTGAAGGTAGGAATACTGTATAGAGGGTCCAACAAGAATTAGAACAGTGACTTTGCTGGGTCTACCCAACCCGACCATTACCGAAGAGGTCAGTGCCCTCTAACAGGGCAGCGTTTGGAGCGCTTCCAGATAGCTGAATGCACGGAGGTTTCAGGAGGCTGCTGCCCCCCCCCCCAGAGGGCATGGAAGCCCTGCATTCCTTTCCACATACCTCACCCTGTGCTTCTCTCCCCCGTATCTTTTGTACTCTCCTTTATAATAAACCGGCCGATGTCAGTTAAGTGCTGCCCCTCAAGCCAAGTCGGTAATATCGATGATGCCCAAAGCAGGCCGGGAAGAGTTAACCCCGCAATTGGCTTCTTTATATAAGTGAGTCTGGCCGAAGCCTGCCTGCCCAGGTCAGAGCAACTCGCACCCACATTCTGTTCCCACAATTCAAAACCTTCTTGGCGGCCCGGCAGCTCCGGGTGTGCGCCGCCGCAGGCGGCCGGGGCCGGACGGGACCCGCCCCGCCCCCAGCCGGCCCCGGGCAGGGTCGCGGCGCCGCTGCCTGGCGCACGCGAGGTCGCGCGGACGCGGATGTCGGGAGGTGGCCGGGCCACCCGCGCTGGCGCCCCCTACTTGAGGCACAGAGGGGCCGGCACGCTATCTGCCGCGAGTGAGTGACGGGAGCCGGGAGCCGGGAACCGGGAGCCCCCGCCCCCGCCGGGCCCGCTCCGCCCCCAGCCCGCCCTCCTGCGCCCCGCCCTCCTGCACCCGGCCCTTCGCCTCTGCCTCCGCCCCCCGCCTCGCCGGCGTCCCCGTGTCCTCTCCGGCACCGCGCCCCCCTCCACCACCACCCCGAGTGCGAAAGCTGGCAGGATCCTGAGGAGGGAGTTTACTGAGCAGATATTGATCGTACCTGGGCCACGCGCCAGGCGTCGTCCTGGGCGAGGGAACAGGTTCTCCTGTTCTCCACGGCAACACCCACTGTCGGATTTCAGAAATAACTCTTTGGGCTCCGTGACTGCTTGAAGTGAGGACACTGACTGGGTGAAATGGAAGCCTCGGTAATATTACCCATGCTGAAGAAAAAACTAGCCTTCCTTTCAGGAGGAAAAGACGGACGAAGCAGCCTCATTCTGACAAATTCCATCGTGCCTCGGACAAACTGTGGGACTGCATAACTCTCTAATCCTAAAACTCCCCTAGCCCCAACTGTGAATGTGAGTAAATAGATAAAGATGCTCGTTAGTTCCGGGACACTAGATAAGATCAGTATCAGCCATAAGGTCCCAAAGTAAATTACTCAACTCTTTATTCGAAACTGATGTTCCGAACACCGCTATCTATAGAACAATCTACAAACATCTGCTGACCATCAGTACGTGTCAGCTGACCACTCACCTTTGTTCCTCTTCTGTAAATTTCACCTGTTAACTTCCCCTGCAACCCCTTATAAAAGAGCCTCGGACTCTGGGCTAGTCGCCTCTCTAAGCTACTTTGCTTTGGGAGTGCCGTCTGGCCAGACTAAGGTCTGTTTTACTTTCCAACTTGTCCGGTGTGTTCCTTCCTGGGTGTTCTTTGCTGCAGTCAGCTCCTCGGAGCGTTTGGTAAGGCCCTCGGTCTTACATTTTGGAGGCACCGCTGGGATCCCCGGGTGTGCTTCGCTGCAGTCAGCTCCTCCGAGCATTTGGTAAGGCCCTCGGTCTTACAAAACAAATATGGACGAATTCATTCAGTGTCACTTTGGACTACCTACTCAGCATTTCCAGTGAAAAGTGGAAAGCTAGAGGATTTACTGTGATTGTGGGTGGCAGAAAATCACAGTGGAATGTGGAGCAAACAGTCGTCCTAATGCCACACAGGGTGTTGTTCCGGCCGAAGTGTCCCCTGTTTGTGTAGTAAAGCCAGATGAGTTCTGGGATGAGAAAGTAACACATTTTTGTCTTTGGAAAGAAAAGGATGGGCTTGGCTTTGAGGTTCTTTTAGTGTCTGCCAATAAACTGACCCATCACATCGAGCCATGCCAGTTAACAGAAGAGTTTGGTGGGAGTCTCACCTATGATCACAAGGACTGGTTAAAGAGGCTGGTTTTGAGAAGTTTATAAAGGAGTCTACTTCATTGTTAGATGAACTTGCTTTGATTAACAATGGAAGTGATAAAGGAAATCAGCAAGAGAAAGAAAGGTCTGTGGACTGAAACTTTCTTCCCGCAGTTGATCCTGAAACAGGTCTTCAGACAGGCCAGGAATTGTTAGCCGAATTGCAGCAGCGTCGATTTAATGGCTCCAGGGGAGGCGTCTGTCTCCTGGTCTCCTGTGGATGATGAACTGCTTGCACAGCCACAGGTTATGAAATCATTAGATTCCCTCCGAGAGCAGTGTACTCGCTACCAGGAAGTTTTGTAGGCAGCGAAGTCAGCGCACGCAATTAGAAGAGCTTCAACCCAAGGTGACGCAGGTTGTGAATTGGCTCGAAGGGCCCGGATCTGAACAACCGAGAGCCCAGTGGGG
Source organism: Heterocephalus glaber (assembly GCF_053883595.1). Taxonomy (NCBI): domain Eukaryota; kingdom Metazoa; phylum Chordata; class Mammalia; order Rodentia; family Bathyergidae; genus Heterocephalus; species Heterocephalus glaber. Next base: position 9,085,984 of record NW_028258153.1, read on the forward strand.
GATCGGTGACTCTACCAGGGCTTCCCAGGCCCTGCAGTAGAAGCACGAAGAGACGGAGAGGCAGCGCAGTGAATGGTTTGCAGTATATGTGGAGCTTAATCAGCAAATCGCAGCACTCTTGAATGCTGGAGATGAGGAAGATCTTGTGGAGGGGAAGTCGCTGCAGCAACAACTTCTTCGTGATGTTTGTTATCTATCGACAGGCCAGTCAGCTGGAATTTAGGCAACATCTTTTACAAGCAGCTCTTGAATTTCACGGTGTTGCCCAAGATTTGTCTCAGCAGTTGGATGGCTTCTTAGGGATGCTGTGTGCAGAGGTAGCACCAGGCGATGGAGCATTGATTCAGCAAACTTTCAAACTGCTTGAAGAGAGGCTGAAAAGTGTTGATGCAGGACTGCAAGGTCTGCGTGAAAAAGGTCAAGGTCTGCTGGATCAGATCTCCAACCAGGCATCCTGGGCCTCTGGAAAGGATGTGACCACTGGACATATAGAAAGCGTGGGTCCCATACAAGGAGTGACGGAAGATAGGCAACTTGGGAAACAAAGATGTGAAGAGATGGTAGATGTGCGAAGGTTACAGGTGCTTCAGATTTAAATGTGAAGGAGACGCTGCCCGGGCTGTACGGCTAAGTGAACTTCTGGATGCTCTCCTTAAGACCCACACCAGATTGGGCGACGATGCCTAGGAAAGGAGAGTTTTACTGGAAAAACATCGAAAATTGGTGGATGTTGCACAGAGTACTTCTGACTATGGTAGACAGTTGCTGCAGGCCACAGTTGTCTGGTGCCAGTCTTCACGCTGCACCTCGTCGAGGTCCGCTGGGGATACCCCTCCTCGCCTGAACAGAGTGTGGAAACAGTTTACAATAGCATCTGAAGAAAGGGTACCTAGGTTGGAAGTGGCTATTGCATTTCACTCAAATGCCGAAAAGAGTTTGCAAGACTCCCCAGAAGAGCCTGAAGCTGTTAACGAGGAGGAGCAACTGGCGGAAATCGAAGCAGTTGGGAAATCACTTTTGGATAGGCTAACTGTTCCCGTAGTTTACATCCCGACGGAACCGGACAATATTTTGGGAGTCCACGTGACATGGCTTCTACTGCAGAGCACATCAGAGACAGGACGAAACTGGTTAGTCTCAACAGGCAGCAGCCGAGACATCCCGAAATGGTGCCCACAGAGAGCCAATAGCTACCAGCTGCCCACAGACCCGCCGCTCATCCTCCCCGAAGGTCGTGGGCACACTGCAGCATTCGCCACAGTGCATTAGGACCCATCTCGCAGCAGGATAAGCCTCATTTCTCCCTGCCTGCTAACACCTCACAGCTACCAAGGCATAATTATTTAACATGCTGTGAGCCCACAGACTCCAGGTATCCTCAAAGCAGGAACTGTAAACACTGCCCTGAAAACTTGCTGTCACGCTGTGCCTGACCTGTCAATTTGTAGATGAACAACTGATAATAAGCTTCGAATGGGGCGAAGAAGAGTTTCGGCATTCTCTCTTAGAAAAAGTGGTTGCCCTTCCTCCCCAGGTGATGTAGTAAATGTAGTGGTAACTGAACTGGTATTAGTAGACAGTGGCGTTCTCAACATTTTAATTGGTAATTCTTCAGAATTGATTATTTTTAGGGTGTCAGTATGGAGACAAGCCCTCAGATCTTCGACATACCACATTCATTAAAAGACACTTTCCTGCTGTATTGATAATGTATTCAAACTTGTTTGTGCTTCATAAAAATCTTCTGTAAACATCTTACTTAATTTGGCAGCTGTATCCTATCTCCAAACAGGAGTGCCTTATTAAAAAAGGGCATTTCTTAAGATCGTGAGGGGGTTTAACAATTGCGTTTTCATGGTGGTTGCATGTGTCTCAGCCAGGAAATTCATACGTAAGCATGTATATATAATAAGCATGTCTTATCATGAAAAATGATAGTGAAAAACAACTTACATCTTTAAGGACGTCTCAACGACAGAACAGTTTCTAATTTTTCTCTTCTTCAGCTTAAAAAATGCTGTTCAACTTGTTAACTACCCTGAAGATATTGTATCTTTAGGGGAGGAGGGTTAAGGAAGAAGGTATTCCAACTTACTTCAGCGTAGTTAATCTTTTATATCAGAATAATCTTTCTGGAACTAAAACAGCAATTGATAACATGATTACTTTCTCACGACAGACTGGGGGCAAAATCAGTTCCGAGGTAGTCCAATCACAGTGCTGTACAACTCCTTTAGAAATACAATCTATCAGAAAATGCTAGTCCTTTTATGTTGGTATGTAGTTTCAACTGTAAAATGCATATAATGTAACTTCTATGTTAAGTTTTATTTAAGATTTTTTTTTTAAAGATTAAACATTTCTTCTCAGGTTCACAATCAGTATAGAATTAGGCCAAGAATTGTATCCTGGCTCCTGTTTATGGTCTACAAACTAGCTCATGTACCCTCCGGTGCAAAAGCCTCCCCGAGTCTGCTGGCTTCTCCAGCCTCTTCACTGCCAGACTTCTTGGAGAGGTCCCCATCCATTGTCCCCACATCCTCAGCACTCACTGCTCAGCACCTTGCAGACTGGTTCTGCACAGCACTGTGACCACACCTTTCTTTGGAAAGTCAGCAGTGGTCTTCCAATTGCCAAATTCAATGTTTTCCCTTAGGCTGCGTTCCTTACCGTGCAGTCTTTTTCTCTAATATTTGACTGTTGAGCAGCCCTGCCTGGATACTGTCTTCTCCCTCAAAGACACTATCCTGTGCCGTAACTGTGGGTATAGCTTTGTCTTAGTTAAAAGATGTCTTCTAAACGTGCACTTTCTCAGGGTCTGCCCTCAAAATGCTGCGGCTCTTTCTGAGTATCTCATCCTTAGGCTTCCTGTTTCACCCCAGCGTCCTGCACAGCAGTCGGGGGCAAAGTGCCAGACTTAACACTTTCAACTGCCTACTTTACATTTCATCTTACAGGGGGACGTATCATACTTGCCACCTTTCTTCTCTTGGAATAATGTTGGTTAATGGTGCAACCTTTTTTCCTAGTCAAACGTGCCGGGATCTGGGGCAAAATCCAGCTGTGCCCTCTTAGGCTGCCACTGCTTCCAAGAGCATCCAGGAAGTTCTTTTTATACTTGGTAATACTCTCAGCCGTTTAGGGCTTTATTCCTATGAGTAGGAACTTTGGTGCTTCTTCTTCCTTTCGGTCTTCATGATGGTGCTCACCACCTTCTGCAGTGTGTGTGTCTCTTCCTGCTCTACTTACTGCAGGCTCTTTTGAGGGAACGCCATTGTCCTACTTGTTCTAGTTTCAGGCTTTTGCTCACACGTAATAGACCCTCAGTTCTCCTACCCTGGATTCTATTGTAAGTATTTGGAACGATCCCTCTTTTTTTTGTTACTGGGGATCGAACTCAGGTCCTTGCGCCTGTGCAGCAGGAGGCGAAACCACTGAGCTAAATCCCTGGCCCTAAATGTTGTGGATTTTTTTTGGTACCGGGGGATCGAACTTGGGCCCTTGCGGCTTGCCAGGCAGGCGCTGGAACCACTGAGCTAAATCCCCTGCCCACGATCCCTCTTGTATTGCAGTCTGAAGTGTGTTTTAAACATATTTAATTCCCCAAATTAGGACTGACTTATGAACGAATCTCCATACATGAAAGTCACTTGGCATTTTACTTACATGGGATTCTTTAGATATTTAGTTATTACATTCAATATATATTTCTTCTACTGAATGTCAGAGTCATTCTAATGTGTTTTTTTTTTTATGACTTTGCTAAAAGGAACTGATTTGTTCTCACCATCAACTCATGGACTCGTGATTGCTAAATAAATTAACTTTTGGCTACCTTAAGTGCTCCTGCCCACAGAAAGAGTAGCACAAGGAAGAAATCTGGAAGTATTATTTGTAATTTCAGTATTTTACATGAAACTAGAAAATACATAATGTTCTTCCTATTTAATTTTGCTGCAACTTTCTGTAAGCCTATCTGTATATAGAGTTATGAATGAAGACCAGGCAGTGCTCTATGATGGGACTAATTTTTTTGGTTTTGTTTGAGGGACTTTTTATTTTTTTTATTTTTTTGACCGTCTTACTGCATATTTGCTGCTGTGTAAACTCAGTATATAATGGCAGTTTGACATCTGTTCTTCATACGTGTCTAACTCGGTGGAGTTGAGAGGTACAGATGATAGCTTCACTTTGGCTTTATTTCTAGTCCTCACTGTTGGTGACCTTACTCTGCTAGGGTGATTCACTGGAAATATCGATGAAACGGCTCAGCCTGCCAGCTGGGAAATTGATGACAGGTCTAAGGTTTCATTGCTAGATAGAAGATTGGATGCTTCTTTCACTTTATGGGGAGTCCAACTGGCTACTGAGCTTCCAAATGTTACCTAGTCTTAATGTGTTTGTTGCTTCATTGCCTTGTTAGCTGAAGTATGCTGTTTAGTTTATTGTTACTAGTGCCATACTCCTTAAGATGAACAGAACAGGTCACTTTTCTGATAGTGCTAGGCAAACCACGTTCTCTGATCTAAACCCATTGTAACCAATGATAGGATTGTGAGGTTAGTTGAAAATGTGCAGTGTACATTTGAAAAAACAACTCAAGAGTTCTCTCTCTACTTCAGTGTAAGTTGCTTGCCAGTCCTTACTTCCTTCTCCTGTCCTCTTATCCTACCTAAAGTACACAGGGCTGCAGTACAATACCATGGCTACTAAAAACTAAATATACTATGACTGCTAAAGTCCCCTACATCTTGGTACATCTTGGACCCATAGAGATGATACAAGCAGAAACAAATACCAGTACGTACTTCGTCATCGGTGATAAGAGGTATAATTAGGGTATCTTTGCGTAATCCCCTAGGAGCAAAGTCCTCTAGGACTAAAAAAGATGTACTGAACCCAGCTGAGCTGGTAACCTAATGAGTA